>NC_038248.2:0-365231 GCF_000004515.6 Glycine max
ACAAACCCTAAACCCTAAACCCTAAACCCTAAACCCTAAACCCTAAACCCTAGGCCCTAAACCCTAAACCCTAAACCCTAAACCCTAAACCCTAAACCCTAAACCCTAAACCCTAAACCCTAAACCCTAAACCCTAAACCCTAAACCCTAAACCCTAAACCCTAAACCCTAAACCCTAAACCCTAAACCCTAAACCCTAAACCCTAAACCCTAAACCCTAAACCCTAAACCCTAAACCCTAAACCCTAAACCCTAAACCCTAAACCCTAAACCCTAAACCCTAAACCCTAAACCCTAAACCCTAAACCCTAAACCCTAAACCCTAAACCCTAAACCCTAAACCCTAAACCCTAAACCCTAAACCCTAAACCCTAAACCCTAAACCCTAAACCCTAAACCCTAAACCCTAAACCCTAAACCCTAAACCCTAAACCCTAAACCCTAAACCCTAAACCCTAAACCCTAAACCCTAAACCCTAAACCCTAAACCCTAAACCCTAAACCCTAAACCCTAAACCCTAAACCCTAAACCCTAAACCCTAAACCCTAAACCCTAAACCCTAAACCCTAAACCCTAAACCCTAAACCCTAAACCCTAAACCCTAAACCCTAAACCCTAAACCCTAAACCCTAAACCCTAAACCCTAAACCCTAAACCCTAAACCCTAAGCCCTAAACCCTAAACCCTAAACCCTAAACCCTAAACCCTAAACCCTAAACCCGTAAACCCCTAACCCTAACCCCTAACCCCTAACCCCTAACCCCTAACCCCTAAACCCTAAACCCTAAACCCTAAACCATAAACCCTAAACCCTAAACCCCAAACCCCAAACCCCAAACCCCAAACCCGAAACCCCAAGCCCCAAGCCCCAAGCCCCAAGCCCCAAGCCCCAAACCCCCCCAAGCCCCAAGCCCCAAGCCCCAAGCCCCAAGCCCTAAACCCTAAACCCTAAACCCTAAACCCTAAACCCTAAACCCTAAACCCTAAACCCTAAACCCTAAACCCTAAACCCTAAACCCTAAACCCTAAGCCCTAAGCCCTAAGCCCTAAGCCCTACACCCTAAGCCCCAAGCCCCAAGCCCCAAACCCCAAACCCCAAACCCCTAACACCCTAACCCCTAACCTTTAACCCCCAACCCCCAACCCCAACCCCCAACCCCCAACCCCTAAACCCCTAACCCCAAACCCCAAATCCCAAACCCCAAACCTAAATACTATAAAATTGAGGAACGTGAACAGCCAAATTACAAAATGAAAAATGCATTCACAAATTAATAATTGAAAGAGGCATAAAGAATGACAAAATGCTTAACTCCTTGACACGGTGGTGAAAATCACATTTTTCTAGCTTTTTTTTCTTGTGTTCCATCCAACTAGTAAGGCCCTGCATAAATGCAGCACTCATTAAAGATTTACAATCACTAAACGGTAAACTTATAATTCAAACATTGCAAACCCAATATATAATCCTATTACCTGTGCCATTTCATATAGTGGTTGGTAAATTGCAGCATTAATAGAGGAAAGTTGTTGGAGCTCCATATGTAGTTTTCAAAGGTATGACCATATAGTTAAGCATCATTATTAGTAATAATGAAAATAAAAGCTATAATTATTAGAGACAGTGAAAATAAAAGCTGTAAGGTTCATAACATACTATCCAAAACATCTTCATTATCCACACTGCCAGCATCACAAGTAATGTCCTCCATATTGCTGCAACGTGTAAGCATGTGAGGATCATTTCATAAAAAAAAACAGGAATAAACTATTGCCAAACTATACAAATTTTTCATTGAGCTCTACATTGGATAGCATACAACTGATGGTTTGTGAAAGACATCCGGAATCCATATATTATCTAAAAAAATAAAATAAAGCAAGTTCAATTTAACTGTAATTTTAATACTGTTTCATTGACTTGGCAACTAAATAGAAAGAGAAGAGCAGCTCACTGAGCTTCGTCAAGAATAACTATACCTACTTTAATATCCACTTCCATTGGTGCCCGAATGACTGGATTATTGATGTAGTTATATGGACAAAATACTAATTGAGCATCATTTGACATAGAACGAGCACCATAATAACAGCAACCTAAAAGTGGAGACAGCATAAGACTTGTACTTTACAAAGCTTACCACAAACTTTTAAACAAAAAAATAAAAACAAAGAATAACAACAAAAGGCCAAACCTTTTACCAATTGTCCAACTTTTACAAGATCTTCTGTCACGCACCACATTGCATCCTCCTTTCTGAAGGGAAGGATGACCTTTGACTTTATGAGCATTTCTGCATAGATTGTAAGTTTGTCATTTCACTTACTTCAGGAAAAGTGATATGAAAAATAGATAGGAAGCATGAGCAAATAAGCATACACTCACTTGAATTCTGGACACCCTGTTGCCTGATCTTTCAATAATAGTTTACTGAGAACATTTTATGAAAATTATCAGTATGAAGATTGTAAGATGAGAACATTTTATCACATGAAAAAAAAAGAAATATTATCATAAAGTTTAAAATGTCAAGGTAAAAGCAACCATTCGTCATAGATGTTCTCTTTGCCAATTATATTTTTAGTTGTGCAGTAGTGTTTCCGTCATGCCTAGCAAAATAAGAGAGGGAAAAATACTCAGTCAAATCCATATTACTTTACTGAAAGAAACATCTTTTTGCATATCAAAGAATGAGTACTAATAAGGCATTCTTACTTTTCAGTTTTCATTAACACCTTTGTTAAAATTAAAATCCTTATCATATAAGTTGGACATTGATTGGTATCTCATCAGCAATGGTTTAAAATTAACATATAATATGCTTCACAAAAAAATAAAATATAGCTTATTATTAAATAGTAATTTGAAAAATAACAGCAATGGAAATTAAAAACTCAAGGTAGGGACAATACACACTTCTATTTGAAGAAGTGGTGAATAATCACATTCTCCAAAATCATACCAAACGAAATGATATTTTGCATTAGCCTCATTAATATTGGTTAAAAACACAAAGCAAAAGGTGAATTACGACTTAGGAGAATCCAAAAATGAGCAGAAAACAAATTTGAGGATAAAAAAAATAACAGTGATATCAAAGATATAAATTCAACCTACCAACACAGCCATAGGCACCCTGTATGCAGTTTTCCGCAATTCACGAACCACTTGAGAAATTTGTGAGTGCGTTCTCCTTCTACAATTGAACAAAAAATGGTTTAGTTAAGTGATGATGCCCATATTTTAATATATAGAAAGCGACCTTGAAAATCGGAAACCATCTAATCTAATCTCTACAATACTCAGCAATGCTAATTGCTTGAAACCATAATAACAAAAATTCTCAATTTTATAACCATTAATTACTTATGCAACAAAAAAAACTGAAGCAAATTGTAACTTGATTGTAAAAACACCTACGAGGCATAATATATGGTTGGTGCTTCCTTTTTCTTCTGCTTCTTGTTGTTGATCTCAAATTGCGTATGGTCGGGAATTTCTGAAACTAAAAGCAGGACAATTGCTGAGGACAACAAAAACCAAAATAAAGGAAATATCGTGAATTAGAAGAGATAGTTACAAGAAGAAAGTGAAACCTCCTCAGGAACAAATCCACCACCAGAGCCAGAGGATCGATGGTTGCCTCCGACGCAGGCTTGAGATGGTGATGTTGAGATTTAAGTGGTGCTGCCAAGCGAGAGAGGAACAAAGAAGCGAAAGGGACTTACCAGTACCGCTTGGAGACTCAAGCAACGTGTGACAATGGCCTTCTTTCTGAGCTAGATTAAGGGTGGAAATCACTCTAGCCATAAACGCAAACTGAGATCCATATGGTTGGTAGGGAAACTCCACTTGCAAACCTCCGATGAGGTACACTTTTTTAGGATTAGGGTTTGATGCAAAGATCATTTTTTTCTTTTCCTTTCACTTCAGATTCCACAATGTCAGATGTTATGCGTCTCTCTCTACTTGTGTGCTGTATAAATTCAGCCGGGAAATCAGGTTTCTGAATACGATCAGGCAAACATTCACTCTTTTACTTTAAAGCTTGAGTTTTGTTATTTTATTAGTAATTTATATTTTTTTAAATTTTAAATTTTGGAAACTTTCAATAGACCACTTAATTAAAACAAAATAAAATAATCATGTAAATTTACTTTAACCTATCAATTGTCAATGAGGCAATTACAAAGTTGAATAAATGTTTCCAAGTTAATTTTATCAAAAATACATTCATTGATATATACTAAGAATATGAGTAAAGATAGGTCTTATCAAAATTATTAATTTTCAATAAATTTTAATAATTATACAGAGAATGTTAAAAAGAGTGTTATAGAGAATGTTAAAAAAAATATCTTATCAATTAAGTGTAATTAACATTTATATTATTTGAAATAGTTACCAACCATTATGAATATTTTTACAAATTTTTAGATAATTCAAAAAATACTTTTTTAAAAAATATTTTTCTTACTTTACATATTTAAAGATTTTATATAGTTAATTATAAATATAAATATATATTAAATTCATTAAAATATTAACTTTATTCATTTTTGGTAATTTTATTTTATAAATAAAATATTAAAATATTTTTTCATCCTTCTAAAATTACTAAAGTTTGGATTTATTTTTTATAATTTTTTGTTTGTTTTTCACTCTTATAAAATTATTATTTACTAATTTGTCATCAGAAATTACGTTTAGATTACGAACCTGTGACATTTTTTTAATTAAAATTTTAAAATGTAATTTTCAAAGGTTAAAAATCATCATATATTATAGAAAAAATATTTAAAAATGCAAGAATCAAAACAAATTAAAGCATATATCAAGCTCAACAACAACAAAGTGAATCAAAGTTTTAAAAAAATCAATAAAATAACCAGATTTGACATGAATTAAAAACATAATGAGATCTGAAATAAAATCCCTTAAAGAACTGAAATGGTGACACGATTGACAAAAGAGGCACAATGCTACATGGGGGAGTGAGGGACAAACGAACAACGAGGAGAAGAGGTTGGATTTAGGCGTTTTGGGTTCAGATATGGACAAAGATGATATTTTATGGGCGGATTTGGTTCGTGATTTTTGAAGTGAATCTAGTTGGTGGTGGTGGTATTAGGAGGTAGGTGATGACAACAATGAGGGAGAGAAGGAAGAGACAAATATCGAGACAAAGTCCAACTACTTTCGGTGCTCGTCATTTAGAATCGATGTTATTGATCAAAATGAGCTAGTGACGACGATGATGGAGTATCCACAGAGCGAGGAAGCGTGAGAGATTCTTGATGAGGATTTGAGGTTAAGTTGGATAATGGTGGATTCTTAAGGAAATTGCATGCTAAACACATCAAGTGTGAGAGTGGTGTCGGTGGAGCGACGAAGAGGGGGATCAACGACAAATGTGGCCCAATTCAACATGTCTGTCACTTTCGGGGGTGAGATGCATGTGAGGGAAGTGAGTATGTAAATGCAGGACATGGATGGACACAACTCAACCAAGTGGACTAAGTGTGTTTTCTCTTGAAAGAATAATAAAGAAGCTTATTTGTTTCTAGCCACAAACAAGAATAGGACATGAACTGTCAAAATAGGTGGACGACTTACTGTGCGCAAAGAACATGGTTGACAAACTAAACCTGCAACAGCATACAAAGATGAGTTATGACTAACTAGCTATGTGCACAAGCTACAACAAGAGTACTTACCAAAGAACTGTAACTATATGTTCCCTCAGTGACCCTCGAAACTCATCGTTTGTTCTATGTTCAAGAATCCACACCACTGCTCCAACAAAGAGGAAAAAAAATGCAGTGACACCCCACATATGTGGAGTAAATGGTCACAAGAAAGCCCAAGCATTTGACTTCAATTTTTTTTACTGGAGCAACCACAACTAGCCCCGACTCTATATATGGTCGAGTAAAATCCACAATCTTTGTTCGGACAGAGACAATCGCAATGTCACCTACAGCAGCATCAAAAACCTGTAGATGCAAGCACAAAAAATTGATATATAAAAACAAGATATTACTACATTATGTTTGTTCTATGCAGTGAGTATTACTTACATCAGAAGTAATCATGTTGACAAGATCACAGTAGCTTGGGTTCTTGTCTCCATCTCCAAACAGAATGAACTTGTATTGAACTGCATAGGGAAGCAATTTAAAGGCAGCTAGGAATATATCTATGCAATATCCTTGAATTGCATTGGTGCCATTTATTTGGGAGATCATATCTTAATAGCTAACTCTGTTGGGAATTCCAATTCTCAGTTACCTCCCGTTATTTGGGAAAACCCATCCATGAGGCTTTTCTGTTGTATTTCCTGGCCATATGACACAGTTTAGATGTTGGCTTGAAATTGAACGATTGGCAGGCTCTGCATGAAGTTTCTCAGGGGTTATTACAGAAAGGTCAGAGAACTAGACCAGTAGTCGATTCTCCTATAACCTGTAGCAATTACATTAAGAATGTCATATGATGGATTTAGAGGAGATCTATCTAAACCAAATTGAATAGGTCCAGTCAACCCACTCATATTAATGCACAATATGTTATCAAGTAACTGCTTCCCTCCATCAGAAACGCTCAAGGCACCGAAATCCAGAGCCTCTTCCCTCGTACAACTTAAATTTGTATTGTTAGAGAAGGACATGAAGGACATGAATCCAAAGTCTCATAGGTGAGACAACAACAGGTGCAGTTGTAGTAGCAGCAGCAGCACTATCAAGGACATGAACCAAGTTTAGAGCTTTACTCCTCATTGCCACCAGGTAAAATGATGGGGATTCTGCCTCTATCATTGTATGCCCGGATCTAATACATTCTTAGGCTTCCATGCAAATATTTAAATTTCACTACCAAACATATGTCACAAAACCAACACCTACAACCCCAAAATATAATGAAGAACAATTAGCAAGCAAATGGATTACTAGACCATAATTCATTTAAAAAAAAAGTTTAGCTATCAGCAAAACCATCAACGACTTCAAACCTTCTACAGCATGTAACAAAAGCACAATGAAATCCCATCAGCAGAGATGCAGACTTTAGATTTCAAGTTGTTTCACTTTATCAGCAGAGATCCCTAACGGAACTTAGCTATACAATGGGGGAAAATTATAAAAGATTTCAACACTTCGGGTTAAGAGAATAGAATCATAACAACAAATGCATTTATTTTCTATCAAAGTTAAGTTTTTTAGTCTTTGCTGATCAAAAAAAAAAGTTTTTGGTCTTTTTTCTCATCTCTGAAAATTGGGTACTTAGTTTCAAACACAAGAACCAAAAACTTGCCTCCTAACAAGAGATGAGACACATAAAAATAATAAAAAAGCAAAATAAAAACAAATTAGTAAATTAGTATAGTTTAAAAAAATTAAAAACAATCCACACTTGGCTAAAATAATTATGAAAAGAATCGTAAAATTAAAAATCACTCATTTGCTTCAAATACTTCTCAGGTTGGAGTTCAAAATAAAGGAGAAGCCATACAAAAAAAAACACAAACAAACAACACCCTTTAGCATAAATATGCTTCATACCCACCATTTTCCCAAACTTTAAATGACATAAAACTGAAACAGAAGGGGGAAATAATAATAAAATAACAAAAAAAAAAATTGAAACAAAACTCCTTATACATTCTATTTTGGAAACCATATCAACATCAGGGGTTGGATGTTCTACAAAATGAAAAGATCATGATCTATCACTGTGATTCCTCACTTGAGCAAGCTTCTTCCAAAGCTGGAAACTAGTAATCAGATTTCTTTTTCAGCTCAACAAAAAACTCGTTAACTTAATTGGACTCACCAAACAACAAAAAAAAAAAAGGCAAAAAAACACTATTCTGGAAAATTCGATGCAATTTTTCTTAAAATTGGCAAGTCAGTCAAGACTGTTAAAAAGCTAAGAGGTTCCCAATTATTTTGGTTTAGTTTATCTAACATTGGCAACCTTCTCTGTCATGCACAGAAGCACGGAAAAGAACAGCCTAGCTTCGAGGGCTAGGAACCTCCATAAGAGAGAAGGATAAGGAAGAAAACTTGTATTATTTTTCTGCTGTCATCTATTACATACTAAGCATCCCTTATATAGAGGCACTAGCCAAGGGTGCCCCTACGAAAATAGAAGGTGCTAGAATGCGAAAAGAAAATAACAGAAAAGTGGAAAATGACGACAATGCAGTGCTGCACGATGGGAAGCAACATGCCAACAGCATATTTCCTATGAACCAGTATCCTCCTGACAGCTCAGCACCTTCTAACAGATTCTGTTAAAGGGAATCCACCAAGGGTTTGTGCCCTTAGTGGTACTTTTGCTGGTTTGTTTTGTCCCTCCTAACATTCTCCCATCAGAATTCTAAGGGTGTAAAAAATTAAAAGTAAGCTTTATTATATAAATTAATTTCAAATTACCACTTTTACTTCTAAAAACTGAATTTATTTTTGTCCAATAACAAGTTCAATTTCTCTTGATTAACTCAAATAGCTTTTACACAAATCATTTAACAATTTTCTTCAAAACTCTTTTAAAATTAAATTCCCGACCTTCTTTTCTTTCCCTACCCAAATTGATATATTTTAATATATCTTAAAGTATCTTACACATTATATTTAAATTACAACTTATCAAATTCCAATTTCTTTCATCCTCACCAAACCTCCCCCCATCTCATATCCAACTTTTAAGAAAATTCCTTAACTGATTCAAGTTGAATTAGAAAAGGAAAAGGTCAAAGAAGATTGGCCTTCCCCCACCTCTTGAGAATGATACCCAACACCAAATAAACACGGGTATAACTCAAAAGCTATTTTTTTTACCTAAAAGAAGATTGGCCTTCCCCCACCTCTTGAGAATGATACCCAACACCAAATAAACACGGGTATAACTCAAAAGCTATTTTTTTTACCTAAACCCTAAACACCAAACCCCAAACCCCAAACCCCTAACCCCAAACCCCCAACCCCAAACCCCAAACCCCAAACCCCAAACCCCCAAACCCCCAAACCCCAAACCCCCAACCCCCAACCCCCAACCCCTAAACATTTGTCCATCTTAATGTAGTAAAATTTCAAACCTTGAAAATCTTGACATTTTTCTCCTTGCGAAATGGTCGATTATTGCAATTTTCTGAGCAGCGACCTTTGAACAGCTTATGCATTGAATCCTGATAGATGATATATCATGCAATAACTAATGTATAACCCTGTTTATGAAATCTTACTAGACAAGTAAATTAGTATTACAAGTTTACAACCAATTACAGTGACATGTCATATAATGTGTAGCATGATAGTGCATGTTTGTATCACTGGTGTGTTGTCTGCTACCTATGTTTTGAAAAGCATCTTACTCGTTCCTTATACAGTGAAAGGGCATGGCAATTCACATTGCTGCAATTAGAACGGCAATACAAACATGCTAATATTTGGTGTATAACTGTAGGTGTAACCAGGCAGAAGGTTAACATAATTTTGTAGTCCAGACAAATAATATTTCTCAATATAATTTGTTAACACAAATTAGTAGCAGGCATCAATATTTATATCCTTCAAGTCAGGGATCACCAATATTTCAACCATAAAAAATCGTATATATGTTGGTTATACAACAAAAAATAACTCATTGTCAACTAAAATTAAATAACGTACATTATCTACATCTACAGACTACAAGTTTCATTCAAAACAAAAAGAAAAAGAAAAACACTCTGATAGTGCACACGAACCTGCACACACAATCATCAGAACATGTAACAAGTAGAACTGCAACTGGTGCACCCTGCACCATCATCCATATCACTATGTTTCTTCTTTACTAAGTATATATCTGATATTAATTCAGGCTAGCAACAAGGTGAGCAGTGCAATAATTAACTTCACAATTGTTAAATATTAAATATACCAAGTGTCAAAATCATGTTATTTTACTTAGCATTCAAAAAGGGCTACACTAATTTTAATTTTATTAAATATAGTAGTTTCACAAGATAACAAGAAAACATGTAGGATACTGCATCTTATGTGTACATATGATGGTGACTACTCCATCTTACTGTCCATGTCTTTCCAAGTGAAGTCAATCTTAAACTCCTCACTCATAAATGCAAGAGGCAATCGACAAAATACTTCCTGGAAAAAGGTGGGGTAAGATATCTTCCAAAATTGATATTAACAAAATTACAAAAAGTCTTATGTAAATAGCTGTAGAATTTGTATTAATTTAATAATACAAGTTTCTTTCTTTCTCAAACATGCTATATATTATTCATTTTACAACAGGTATCCATAATGCCAAATATATAGCAAAGGATCAGCACAGGATATATACATAAGAGCAGTAGATGTAAAACATTTTTCATAAGCCTTACAGAAATGTCACTTGTCGAAGCATCAGGCTGCTCATCAAACAAATACAGCATTCCTGTCAGCCAGCCTAATCAATGAAAAATACCAATAAAAAAATAAAACTTTGAAAAGACATATCTAAATCTAGTGAGAAATATTCTACAAATATATCAATCCAATTAGAAGCAGTAAAACCTTATGAAGCATATTGCATATTGCAGGTGTCACAACTAAGTCGATGTAAACATCAAACATCATCAAATAAGCTTATAAAAGGAAAGACATCACAAGGTAAAGAAAGAAAGAAAAATTAGATATCCCAAGCACAACAAATAACTGAATTTGAATGTAGGTGGGAATCTAATGGAAGGGCATACAGCAATTTGCAATATAATCAATAAACAATAACAGTAAAAGATTCAGGTGAAAAGAAAAAATTGACCTTCCTATCCAAGCGCCAATCAGAAGGATGCCTCCAGCAAACAGCATGCCCAAGATGATCTTTTAGTTGCAACACTAAATCTGACCATGGTGCACATTTACTATGGAAAGCTATTTTACACCTAACACACCTAAACAGCTTTTTCTTGCAAATGAAGCATACATGTTCATTGAATGACATAATATGAGTATGACAAGACAAGGGGGACAAAATACACAAAAAAGACTGGACGTTGTTGGATGTTGGGTAAATAGCTTAATTCAATAAGCTCTTGCTAAGTGAGAATTATTCATAAGTGTTACACACATAAACAGTTTAGAACTTGTGATCGATTTCCACTTTCACATGTGTTCATACCACCCAAGTTCATCACATGACACAATTAATCTAACATTTGCTCCCTATTTTAAATATCAGCTAAATGATACATTAAGTATCCAATTAATCTTCTATAAATTGCATTAATCAAAAGGAAACCATAATTCACAGCACAGTAATACTACTAATATATGAGCTGCCCATGAAATGCGGTTATAATTTTAAGACCGTGTGTAAAGTAGGAGCCAATACATGTAAATTCATATGCAAAGGCATATCAGTGCATTAAGGAAGTGAGGGTCATGTCACTAAAAACCTACATGTTGTGGACACTTTGAATTTTTTCAGAGTCGAAGGCCCAACAGCTTCTTTTGCACATTCAGAATGGTAACGCGTGTCACATCCTCGAACAGAACACAAGAGCTCATCATCCCCAATGTAAATAAAATGGCAGCAAAAACGACATTCACCCTCAACCCAGTCACATAACAAAAAATTAAATGAAACCCATTATCAGTTAAAACAAAAAACAGTTAATTACATGTCAAATCCATTAATCAGTATATTAAAGATTGTTAAAATAATTACCATCTAGGGAGCGCCAACTAGAAAAGGATCTTTGAGGTGATCTTGGAAAGGCCTTGTCGGCGGTGGGGGCTTATTGACCCGATCCAGGGAGCCATGGGTGCGCTTCAAAACCCAAGTTTCGAAGGCAGGTTCAGAATCGAAGCCATTGGTTAGGGTTTTGACAGGAGCGTCAAGAGCATCATCGGAGGAGTAGTGAGAGAGTTTAAGAGCCGCGGAGAGAGATAGGTTCCCCAAATCTGACATTGTGGAAATCCTTAGAAGAAACTTGCTGACAGAGGCACAGGGTAGGGAAAAGAAAGATAGAAAAGTGGTACGAAACTTCAAAACTGTTACTACTACTCCTACCATCTTCCCTTGAGATTTTGTGGTGTTGTTTAGGGTTTAGGGAAAAGAAAGATACAGAGAAAGACAAAGCAGCGAAGAAGAAAAGAAAGACAAAGCAGCGAAGAAGAAAAGAAAAGGAGGTAAAAATGGGCCGAGAAGTATGGTTTTGTAATTTTCAGGGGATGGTGTGAAAGTACCAAAGGTGCATGGAACAAGGTTTATATTTACGATTTTGGGGGTGTTGTGTATTGACTGGTGAGGGAGAACAAGATTGATTTTACATCAAGCTATATTGTATTGGGTAGTGTCGTTGGAGGGGGTCGCAAAAATGAAAGCAGGATTATGAATAAATAAATTATAATAATTTTCATAAACTCTCTTAAATAATTAAAAAAAATCTTTATGAAAATAATTTATTATTCTATTGTATATATAAATAAAGATTTCATGAATAAAAAAAATATCATATAATAACTTCTTATTCATTCAATATTTATTAAATATCATTGATTTTATTTTAATTAGTTAATTCGAAGTAGTTCAAATTCAAAATAATAAAATAATAAATGTTACGATTTATTTATGATTCTATTAAAATCAAATTTTATTGAATCAATCAATCCATTTAAATACTTAAAATAAAAATGTATACAATTATGTTATCTTTTCAATTCATTATATTGTACATAATTATTTTAATTGGTGAAAATTCTTTTATTCTTTATGTTACCTACCTATTATTATTATTTAAAAATGTGAGATGAATTTGTCGATTATTTTTTATTATTTAAAATTTAGTGTTTTTATTAAAACCATGTTATACTATTTTTCATACATAACTTAGTCTTTTTTTTCATTGTTTTTCCTTTGTGAAAGTCTTATATTTATTAATTTAAATTTATTTTTTATAATTTAATATTTTATTATATTATAAGTGTTAACGTATATAAACATTCAAAAGATATATGATATGCGTTTTTATTAGATAGATTTTTATTTTTCTTATTCAATATTTTGAACCATAAGTCGAGTTATGTAATAAAAAAATATATAGTTCATGTTACATATTACTTACCATAATCAATTATGTGATACAAAATAAACTTAAATATTCTACTAATGTGTGATAAAAAAAAAAGGCAATGCAATGAATATCATGACCAAGCCTTCAAACAAGAGTCAAATATGAATAATAAATAAATTATTATATACCTTTTTGTATTGAATACTAAATCATAAACAGTAAATTCACAATACCCTAATCCCCAAACCTTGAAACCTAAACACTAAAAATCCAAAATCCTAAGCCATCGCAACCCAAAACCTTTAACACCCCAAATCCTAAGTCCCCTAAACCATGAACACCTAAAATCCTAAACATCATAAACCCTAATCCATATATCATAAGCCATACAACCCAAACCATACACACTACTCCCAAACCCCAAAACCCCTAAATTGATAAACCCCAAATCCTTAAACCCAACATCATAAGCGGATACATCTCTAGTATTTATACTACAAATAAACAATTATTACAACTAACATTAGTAACTATCAACTTATTTTATGGTAGTTGAGCGAACTAACAAAGTTAACTGTCAGTAATTAAAAAAATATAAAATAAGTAATTCTACTCTTGTACTCTAATAGGTGATAAAGGGATATCCAACAATTTAAGAGTTTCACATTTTACTTTGAATCCTAATTAACAAGGCACATGTTCTTTTTACAAAAGTAAAAGATTATTGATGTGACCAATAAAATAAAAATGTAGAAAATTGCAAGAAACTACAAAGTAATCTCTGAGAAAGTCTATGTAAATTTTATATTTATATTTGGTAAAATACTCAATAAGTTATTGCATCTAGAGTCTAGTGCACAATTAGAAAATGGTTGCAATAGCTAGCTAACTTTAAATAAGTCATTACAACTAACTAACCTTGAATAACAACTAGAAAGGGTTTCAATAGAAGCTAAAGCTTCTCTAGCTAAACTGGTAACTAGCTTACTCTACGAATATGTTTAACATTCCCCCTGCAAACTTTGTGGATAAAGTTGGTTGAACAACATGAGTTTATCTTGAAGATTATAGAACCTAGTTTGGATAGCTCCCTAGTGAGAACATGACATGATTAGGCTCTAATGATTTACTCTTGTCAGTTTAGACACACCTTAGAGGAGAATATATGTATATGTCTATGCGACAACCAGGATTGATGGATTGAATCCACTTATATTACATTGACACCAATGCATTTAATCAGTTAATGGCGAGGGCTTATAGATTTTATATGAAAATGAGATACTTTATCTATGAAAATACTTTCTCAAATTATGTAACTTGAGGGAAGATTTATGTTAAATTATTATGGATAATTATGATGTTAAAATTTAGTGAAACTTGCATGACTTATTTTTGGATTATAGTGTTAGACAACTACACGATATATTGATGTATATTAGAGAATATTCGGGTTAGGAAACATGATCTGCGATTTATTTCTTGGATTATATTCAACTTATTTTAGTTCTTATTTTGTTAAGCTTCCTAATTCATATAATATAAACATTACCGAATCATTCTTCCTTTAACTTGTTTTGCTCATGAAAAGGGAAGGCTCTATATAATGACCATGGTTTTGCTTGTTTCGAACAATGTGACATATTAATTGAATTATGTTTCTTGTAAATTCCATTTTACTTTTATATTCCTCACAATTATTGGATGTGTATGTTACTCTTGATGTGTTCTTATCTTATTATTTGTTGTGTATTTTTTTATAAATAAAGATCTTAGTTAAAGTTGGAAGATGACTTCCACAACCAGTTTCAATCTAATCCAACTACAATTGGGAGTAAGAACCTGAAAACTTGCGATTCATAGTGTCAGTGCTCCATTTTTTTTCCACTGCAAGCTATGCATTTCAAAAATACTGGTTAGTGAACTTGACAAAACACATGTGAGTATATTTACTCTAACTTCTAGACAATGTGAATGCAACGATGAGAAACATTGAAACATCTCCCACATAGATAGATAAAAAATGGTGAAATACAAAAAAGAAACGTCAACCCTAGACCCGAGGCCATAAACCCGATACCCTAGACCCTGGACCGTGGACCTCAAAAAAAAAAATTGATTTATGTAACGGGCCCGAACTCGTGGGGTTCACCCTGAATCCATCCCGACGAAAAATATTCGAACCTTGAATTCCCTGATAGCAAAAGTTGAGTTCAGGGTCGAGATAAGATCATTATTACCCGCTCCGCTAATAATTATTTTACAACAATATCATTATATATATAACACATTAAAAAACATGAAACTATTAAATTAAATTTTATGTTAATGTTAAATTAAATTTTATGTTGTCATAAACAATCTAAAAATATGTTAAAGTTATTATTTAAAATTATATTTTTCATTATATGAAAAATTATATATATTTTTATAAAATTTTATAAGAATGTCAAAAACGTGATGAAACTCGATGTGGTCACTCAGTTGGATTTCAATGGGCAAGAAGAGACAAATGAAAAGTTGGGGGTGGGTGGGATAAGCCAAATCAGATCCAACCCATGTATATATATATATATATATATATATATATATATATATATATATATATATATATATATATATAATATTTTTAAATAAAAAATACTAAAATCTATAATAAAATTATATATCTCTTAAAAAAATTAAAGTTAAGGCACTTAAACGCGATAGAAAAGAAAGGGTCGTATGAATGGGATGCTGAGTGTCAGATTCACAGTCTCTCTCGCCTCTAACTAACTGAATTCATTACTCTGACTCTTTCATAGTTGTCTTATCATTCCTTCATTCTCTCTCTCAGAACTCAGAAGGAATTAGGAAAAATGAGTTGGATGTCGGTGGATGAGTTCCTGGTGCAGTGCAAGAAGTCAGGAGACGCTGCCTACGCCTCCTTGCGGTCGCTGCTGGAGCGCCTAGACAATCCCGAGACCCGTTCTCAGGCTCGGATCTTTCTTTCCCACCTTCAGAAGCGTTTCCCCACCAAGGACTCCTGCGAGCGTATTGCCTTTACCCATTATTGTCTCGCTAATGCATTGCATTGCAGGACATCACGGGAGAAACAAATTGACTATGATGGTCATTCCAAGCATTTTTCTCCCCGAAGACTGGTCCTTCACTTTTGACGAAGGCATTAATAGACATCCAGACTCCATTTTCAAGGAGAGGACTGTTGCCGAGTTAGGTTGCGGAAATGGATGGATTTCCATTGCCATTGCCGAGAAGTGGTTACCATACAAGGTTTCCTTCAATCACTCTTCTCATCTCCTTGCATTTTTACCCTTTTCCCGGCCATAACACGTACAACTAATTTCTGCAGGTTTATGGCCTTGATATCAATCCTAGAGCGGTGAAGGTTTCCTGGATAAACTTATACTTGAATGCTTTAGATGAAAATGGCCACCTAATCTATGACGTGGAGAATAAAACTTTGCTGGATAGGGTAGAGTTCCATGAATCTGATCTTCTATCCTATTGCAGGGAAAAAGACATTCAACTTGAAAGAATTGTTGGATGCTTACCTCAGGTAATTCCACAACGCATAGTTGTTTGCCTTTCATTGAGATAGAAAAAAAGTGCACCAGTGTTTGTCTTGGTTCGGTCATCAATCACTTTGTAACCGATGTCCAGTCCGTAAGCTAAAGTCCAAGATTTATCCATTAATAACCATAGTTGTACAATATTAAGCAATTACAAAGCCAGTGTAGTCATCTCACCCTGAAAATCCACAGCACAATAAGGATTTCTTAATTCTTACCCTTGCAGAAAATCAAAGTAAAAGGAGATATATGAACACTCAATAGTGAAAATGCAAGTTGAAGTCCTAAGAATCTCTCAATAATGGACAAGAAAAGCTCAAAGATGCATCTTTGTGTGGTTTTAGATGATTCTCAGTGTATTTCTTTTCCTTTCTGAAACCCCAAGGTTTGATTTTAAACGCCCAAGATATATTAGGTAATATCTAATAGAAATACTAATTGAATAAATGTGTTTCAAAAGTTAGAATTTGAAACGCTTTTTCACTTAAGTTGTGCTTTATATAATTGATTGTTTATAATACAGAATCACCAAAATGTTTCATCCTGAAGAAAAATCGATTATTTGATTCAAAACACACTTATTTATAAAAGTAAAATTTTACATTGAAACAATTTTAATTAGTTATCTAGGTTTTCAAAAATAAAGAGAAAATCATTTAAAGAGATCAAAAAAGTAGTTTTGTCCACCCGCTCTCCCACTCTTTGTCTCTCTCTCTCCCCCTACTCATTCCCTCTGTTTTTCTTTTTTTTGCAACAAACTTAAAATGCCTTAACAGCTTCTTAAGTAAAAATGTTTTTCTTTTACTCCTGTTTTCTTAAGCATTTCATTGCCATTTTTAACAATAGTAGTGCGGCCAATCAAGTGAATAAAATATCAATCTAGTTCGCTTATTAATGTTATACCTAAGTATTTTAAATCAGACCCTAACTAACTAACCATTGGTTACCTATCAATCTATCCAGTTTCTTTCACTTCCTTTGACTCTTAATAAAAACCAAAATCTTAGGACATAACATAAATAAATGAGCAAGATTTCTTTAGATTGTTGTAAAAAAGCTCAAGTCGGTGTGCCAAAGGCTTTAAATTATGCATTGCCATCATTAGTTGGGTTGCTCTCCCAACTCACTACCACAGTCACATTGGGTAAGGATGAACGGAACTAATTGAGTACGGAAACAAGAACAGAAAACAGAAATGAGAAAGAAAATCCTTAAAAGAGATAAAAAAAGTAGTTTTGTCCACCAATGATGACTGCAACATGTCAAGGAATTGCTATATTTTGTTTGGTAAAGATGACTCCCCCACTCCTAGACCTTAATAAGATGGAACCAGCAAAACAAAAGTAATTGCAAAAGAAAAACTTTAAATCATTCCAATTTAAAACAAAGACTCAAATTTAACTCAACAGTAAACAAGAATACCTTTAATCGCCGTAAAATGTCAATAACTAACGACAATCTTCCTGTTGCTTGAGCATCCATTAAAAACTTGTACTCCTCCGGAGGAAGATCAGAGAGATGTAAATCCATCTTGCACTTTCCAATCATTTCTTCATAATTTTTAGTGGAACCAACAACTTTTAAGAATAGTTCAACTGGCATTTCTTTAATAGTTGCTTCTAGAAAAAATAGTTTGCTGCTACTATGAGGAGTATCAGTTCCCTCGAAGGCACATTTTTTAGATGATAAAACATCAATATGGCTTGTTGACCTATGCAGACAATCCCAAATAAAACTGTGCAGCAGCTTTGCACAAATCATTTTTGCTAATACAAATCCATTAGCACGCATGGCTTCTGCTTTACTAGCCTGCCCATCTGGAACTATAACGCTTTGATTTTTCTGAATACCCTCCATTACAGGTAGCAATAAATCATTTTTCTGATGTGAAGCACTTTTGCTGTGAATATAACAATTAAATGATCGTATTCTATCTTGAATTTCATCAAATAACTCAGGAGTTAGACTCATGGATGGATGCACAACTACCACACAATCTTTTGTCCTGGAATATTCAGAAATAACAGGTGAATGTACTGTTATACATTTGACCTTCTCCTGTTCTTGAAGTTTAGTTAATATTCGGTCAATAGTCTTGCGGTCCACTTTTGTAGACTTATCCTTCTCAAAGCAAATAAGACACCTATTTATCTCAGATTTCAAAATGAACCTTTCATCCTGCATGGGGAAAAATGTAAAAAGAAATGCCATAGAATGCTTCATTTGCAATAGGATTAGGAAAGGTAAAAAGAAAAAAGGACAGACCTTTAGTCTTTCTAGTATCCTATTTGCCCTTCTAGTGTTATCCACACTTAAAGATAAACTTGCATATCTTTGATTTGGTCCAGTAGAGAATGGTTTCAACATGTCAGATGGAAATGCTCCTGATGGTGCATTGTCTGCCTCCACTGATGAACTGACCGATTTGCAGTGAGAAACTGTACTTCTTCGGTCAAGGACCAAATCTTGCAAGTCTGCTGACGTTCCTACAAAGTTTGACTCAGTATTTCTTGGAGATACACAAGATAGTTCTGCACCAACACCTCTATCTTCCAATTTTGCAGGGTCATCAAGTTTTCCACTGGTAGTTGAAGTCTCAAATTCAGATAATATTTTTGAACTGTCAGGCACATTGTTTAAAGTTTTGTTTTCATCAAGCTTGCAAATAAGTCCAACTTCTGGTTCAGGGTTGAAATTTTTAGAAATCCAAACTCGATTTGCCTTAGATTTTAGGCATTGTTCTTCCTGCACTTTCATTCCAAATCTATAGCACAAATTTACAAGTCGAATGTGACTCTTTTTCAGTTCAATCCCAAGCCTCTCACATATCTGTTTACAAAAAAATCCCAATAAATTCAAAGTGCAAAGGCAATGATATTCACATTTAAGGATGCATCATTGAGAACCAGCCCTAAAAACATAACTTCATTTGAAGAGAGAGAAGATAAAAAGAATGGAGCTGATTTCAATTAAAAAGTTCAAAAGTTTATACAAGAGACAAACATTCCAAACAAAGAGAAAAGGTTGTCGAGCTGTAAATATTAGGTATTAACTGTAAAGGTTTAAATAGCTTAGATTGAGGGATATTAATTAGGAGAAAATTGAGGGGCATTGATGAGGAGAAAGTGTATGAGATGGTTTGATTAGGAGTGATTTGTTTCCTTTTTGGATGCTTGATCATTCTTTAAATACCTATTTAATTCCTCTATGGAGAATAAAAATGGAATCATTTTATTGTCACATATTTCTAGATTTTTCTACAAAGGTATGTCTAAATAAATCTTTTTTTTATAAAAAAAAGATTCATTACATAGAAAGGATGGAAAATACATTGTGGTACAGGATAAGATATCCTCCAAGGTCTAGAGCAGAATAGAAACAACTAGGAGTGAAACAACAATAAATTGGAGCCAAGCCTACATCCTCAGTCTCTCTGCATATCAGTAATCAGACAATAGCAAGTAGCAACTCCCTAGAAGCAATACCAAGCAGAACACCAATAGAAGCCATACACACAAACTCAGTCCCCTAAAAGCATTTAAATGAGCAGGAACCCATCGCTTCTCATTATTGGGAAGCAATCATTCCATCTAATTGTTATTTAGGAAACATTTCCCCTTTTTATTTGTTACAAATTGACCTTGCCATTGAAATACTGAATAAAGACATCACATGCTTTTAAGACTATCAGCCACAGTATGGGAAGCTGACCAAGCTCCCTAATCATTTAACATTTATATCTGACAGCAGGAACTATATTGCAAAGACAGAATTAAGAACACAATGAAACTGCATCACAAGGTTTGGGTGAGCTTGTGCCTTGTCCATGCTTCAAGCTAAAAGAGCATTTGCATGACACAACCAATTCACTCAAACAGTATAACTTCACCCTTAATATCATCTCTACAACTATATCTCACTTTATAGAAATTCACTGCAACCATTTTCTTGCCAGTAATACATTAAAAAACGCAAATTATATTGCAAAATATTCCCTCTAAATCTTCTCTAAACAACAACATAAATTTAAATATAATATCCATCAGCAAGTTTATTCAAGTACTTTTAGAAAGAAATAGCCAACCTCTGATCCATATCAATTCATCAATGCCCTAAACAATGTAAATCAATTAATCTAATTGTTTGTTAATCCTTTCTCTTTTCCTGGAATTGACATCTTTTCATGTCTTCCAACAAAGAGAATATAAGAATAAAAAATGCACCTCCTTCAAAGTAATGCCACAAGATCCTGCAGCATCAATAATATCATAAATTTGATGCTCCATGGGAAGCTCCACAAGCTGATCAATAACTTGACATATTTTCCCAGAGTTCAACTTTTTATCTTCATTTCCAGATTCTGTAGTTATTGGGTCAAGAAGGCGCAGGCAAGCCTCAATCTGCAAACACGTAAAGACTTACATCTATATGATCACCACAACAAAGTCATACTAACTTATGCCTAAGAGGGGGGAGGGCAGGAATTGGTTGATTGTAAAGGACAAAATATTCAATTGATATAAAGAGGTGTAAACATGAGGTATAAAAAAGAGATATAATAATCTAAAAGGGAAAACGATGGGAGCTAAAAGAAGAGGTTTGGTTACTCAGACAGTCAAATGAGTCAATATTAATCTCATGGCATGAATAGTGGAGAATTTGTTGTCACTGCCATGTTATTTGAAAGGACTGTGTTAAAATACAGATCCACCAAGTACCCACATCTTATATTTTCAGGCAATTACAAGATCAATCAGATTCATTCTTGTCTTGCAACAGTAAAAGATGCCATACTTAGAAATTCAAGGGTGAAAATGATACATTGCAAGCCCAAACAATATGTTTTTACCCTTAATGTGACTACTTGTTTATTTATTTATTTTGACAGAATTTTTTTTTTTATCAGCAAAATAAATGTATTATATATATATATATATAATTGAAACAGTACCAGAGGTACTAATACAAAAGGGATATACAGTCCTTATATCTAGACACCAGAGATGAATGGTATTCTAGATATTAGGAGAACATCTAGTTTGTTCTATTTGTATCACCCATTACATAAACAAAACCCTGTCTAATATTGCTTGACCATTGATTTAGATGGGTTGTGAAGTCTTTCTCAAAATGTCTAAGCCAAGTCCAGGTCAAGAAAATAGCTTCTTCAAACAATTGATTAGCATCGAATTCTGCATTTGAGAACAGCATTCTGTTTCTGAGCTTCCAAATAGCCCATGTTACCGTCAATCACCAATCGATTTATTTTGACAGAATAATGTAACTGATAAGTTGGATTTTCTTCCCATATGGAGAAGAAGATTTATAATGCTTGCCAAGAAAGACATTGCTGAGAAAATTACAATCTCCAGCAAAGACTAAAATTCATCAAACAGGAATGAGTTACAAAAAACATAGATACAGTGTAAACTAACCAACCTTGCCATTCACCTTAGCGTCAAACTGCTCCACAATACCATGTGCTTTCAACCTTTGAGAAATCTGGTTACACAAGCAATAAGGAAATCTGGACATATAGGAGAAGACATAATTATAATTTTGGAAAGTTCAAACTCAGAAAACATACTTGTCGCCAAGCCCTTTGTTTTGGACGCGATCCACAGTAACCAAGATCCTTCTTAATATCTGACACAAGAAGAACCTTGAATAAAAAAGATGACAATTAAAACATGAGCATAAAATGATGAGAATAGTCGGTTGGTAACTTTAAAATCATCTGGTTGAATGCCAGATTTTATCATTTCCTTGAAAGTCTCTGTAGCTTCCCTTAGCCTCATATCCATAGAATACAAGCCAAGAACATTATTATAACTCAATATATCAGTCAAGAATCCTAGTCCTTCTCATCTGCGTTGCAATTTGAATGTTTTATCCAATCTTCCAATTTTCTTATACATACATAGCATCATTGCATATGAAAACTCATTTACAACTTCATTCTTCATCAAGCTCTCAAATATCTCTTTTGCTTGCTCAACCATAAGTCTCTCAGTATACAGATCAATCATACAATTAAAGGAAAATAAAGAAAGAACTTCATCCGATAATTGAAGCAACTTGTATGTTTCTTGTGCTTCTTTCAGGTAGCCTACTTTAGTATACAACTTTATGAAAGAGTTATATATAGCCGGATTCCCTGACAATCCTGCCTTTCTCATTTCGTTAACATAATTGATGGCTTCTTTACACTTCCTGCATCAGCAAAAGCATTGATAAAAACACCATAAATAATGACATCAGGCGCATATCCAAGCATCTCCCTGTATAATTCTTCTCCCATTTCCAATTGGCCAAACTTTGCGAAGCTTGATATCACACCACAATATGGGATATCACACCACAATATGGGACGCAGTCACTCGCAAGTCCTGCCTCATGCATTTTTTTAAGATAAGATTTGGAATGCGCCGCTTCGAGAACCATTTTCCTTGCCGGAGTATGCATACAAGAGGGTACGGTAACTCACAACATCTGGCTAAAGGAAGGCCTCTTTCATCCTTGCAAGATGTTTAGCTGCCAAGTAGACCTTATTATTCTTAATATAAAGAGAAATGAGGATGTTATATGTCCTAGTGTCGGGTAGGCACCAAACTCTCCCATTTTCGGAAACAGAAAACAACCTTGTCGTAAATGTCCACAGTTTTCCATACAAGTGAATCATTTGCGGTATGTTTAAGTATTGAGTGCAACTGTATTCAAGGCCCTGCCTTGTTTGATCATCCTAGCAAAAGTTTCACATGCTGCGCGAAATTGACCACCCCTCCCATATGTGTCAATCAAGGTAGCATATGTATGAGAGCTTAAACAAAAATTGGTATCTGATACTACTTTATCATCCACACCTAATCTAAAAGGTGCACCTCTTATCCATCTCCTGAAAAACTCAAGAAAGAGCTTTTCGAAACTCGCCGGCCTCTTGTACAAGAGAACAGCAATCCCCATGGTGACCTCATCGGGCTCAAATACTCCATTCCTTGACTCTGCATCCTCTGAAGCCGCGCGAGTGCTTCCTCTTTGAGTCCACCTTTGCTTTACCTCTTGAGAGGACTCATTGTGATCAGAATTTGTGTCAGCCTCATGATAAAATAAAGAATCTACTACTGCCAAAGTTTGCTGCAGAGCTTGCCTTTTGTGTTCTCAAAAACCAAAATATTTCTTTTTGGCCAAATAGCCCACAGATGACAAAAGATGTAGCTCAAAGCTTCTATTTCTTTGGATGTGAACTATGCGTTAACCCAATCAGAGAAATCACAGATGACATCATTTTTTTTATATACTTAAAATCAGTTTTTAAGTTGATGTTACTATTTTTTCTCTTTCTATTTAGTTTTACATATAGTGAAAGAAATAGGAGAAGCATTACTAACACATTATATTTATTATTGTTACCTTCTTCCTGTATCTTTTAATATTTTGCCTCAAGATATCTGATCCAACTACAATTGGGAGCTGACCTGAAAACTTGAGATCACAGCTAGTGCTTCACTTCTTAACGTTAAGTGTTGTATTATCCTCTCCCCAATTTTCCTTGTGAAATGGAGATTTTTATTTTTTTGTTGCAAGTTATGCATTTCAAAATTGTTGGTTAGTGAACTTGACAAAACACACATGGGTATATTTACTACAACTTCCAAACAATGTGGATGCAACGATGAGAAACATTGAAAGCTCTCCCACCATAGACAGATAAAAAAATGGCAAAATACAAAAAAATAACGATGAGATACACAATTGTTTTTTATTGAATTCTTTTGATTTTTTTCTCTCAAAATCTTCACTTTTTCCCATATATGTTGTGAAAGGGATATCCCTATACATGAAAGACCCTAAACCCTAAACACTGAATCATAAACCCTTAACCCTCAACCCTATACCTTAATCCCTAGACCCTAGACCCTTAACCTTGATGTCGAACTGTATGTCACGACGAGACAACGATAAAAAAAGATAAAAAGAAGTGTTCCCAAAAAGGAAAATTGGGGAAGTTACCACTAACGTTTATTTAAGGAAAACGTCGAAAAAACAAAAAAAGATAAGAAATGATTTACAGTTTGAGGACCTTTAACCCTAAACCCTAGATCATAAACCCTAGGTCATAGAGCCTATAGCCTAGACCTTGGCCCCAGACACTAAATCATGAACCATGACCATCAACCCTAATGTCACAATGTGGGTCACGATGGGATGGCGATAAAAAAAGATAAGAAAGTTGTTCCCAAAAAGGAAAACCATGGGAGTAGTCATCAATGTTTATTTAAGGAAAACGTCTGAAAACCAAAAAGGATAAGGAATGGTCTATTGTTTGAGAAAAAAGATTCAGGAGTCATTTATGCATGGGGAAGGTGTTAGCACCCATGCGCCTGTCATGAAGATAACAACCTTTATTCAAGTGTGTTAAAAATAAAGTGATTTTTAAATTATTTATTTTCCCTTAAGAACATAAGTTATGTTTGCTATATTTCTAGTTTATTCAGAAGAAAAAAAAGATTTTTTATATTTTAGGAAAAAAGGGAATTTTATATTTTTTAGTTTTTTAGGTACACAATGGGTATGCCCTCGTTCCTATGTATTCTCAATATGAAATTAGACTTGCGTAGTTTTTTGGGTAGAAAATAATTTGTGTGTTGGGTTGAATTTATATATTTTTTGAAATATTTATTTTAATTGCGTGACAAAGAGTCGTTAACACGTTAGACCTTGAAACAACATTGAATTTTAAGAAAACAACGGAGATCTTAAGGCATTGGACCTTGAAGCAATCTTGAGTAATGTGCAATTTTTGTGGATAAAAAATGAGAATTGAGTGATTATTTGTTTGTGGGGAAAAGGAAGAATACCAAGGTTACTTTGTAAAGTCAAGCAAGTTGGAGACTTAACATGGCTTCCATGAAATTTTATACACACATTATTGAAACACCACCAAGCAAGTCAGAGACCCACCATGGACTGCACAATATGTAAAAAAGGATTTCGGGTTTGCACCAGACTTTGCGAAGCCAATAAGGTCAGAGACCCAACATGGAGTGCACGAAATGCGAAAAAGATTTCAGGTTTTTGGTAAACTTTGCAAAGTCAAGCAAGTTGGAGAGCCAACATGAAATGCACAGAATGTAAGCGTGTATTTAAGAGTACTAACATAGAGTTTCAAAGTGATTAAGGTAGCATTAAGTAATCAATAAATGAAACATGCATAAATAAATCGAATGAGAATAGAAAGGGAAAAAACAAAAGCGGTGAATACACTTAGTAATTAAGGGTGCAGGGTTAAAACCTGGGAAAATAAATAAGTGAGACAATAATTTACAGTACACTACTAACTAACTAAACAATGATAAATAAAAAAAGTAGAGCAAAACCGAAAAAAGATTGTGTAAATAGCAATTTTTACCTCATTTGTGTTATGCCAAAAAAAGTGGGGTGTGCATGTAAATGAAGGTGTGACTAATGATATTTATTTTATGGACTATTTTTTTGAAAAAATGGGTCAGGCCCAAAATGGAAGAAAAAATTGTATATATGAAAAAGGCAGTAGCAATAGCATTTTTTAGTTTTTCATTTTTTTGTCTTCTTGTTTTATTTTATTTTTGCTTTTTATGATATAAGGGCAACATAAGGTGTTTCAAATTGGCATATAATTGTTTAATTTTTTATCCAACAATGTTGCTTTGATCTTAATTTATCAACGCTCATTAATTTTTTTCTTCACAAAATCTAATATATTTGTTCATGTGTATAGTGTGCCTCATACTCTTAACCCCAACTTCTAAAAATTATTCTTTAGTTTACACCTTACAATTTAACAACTAACCCGCAACATGAGTTTTCTACATTAGATTCTAACACGATCAGTGATTCCTTATTACAGAAAAATATACTACCACTTATGCAATCCAACATCATAAACATCAACCAAACTTTCAAATGCCCTACGGATGAATGCAACCAAGTCATAAATCAAAAATCAAAATGAGTAAACCAAATGCACAAGCTTGCAAAAAGGATCATTGAATCAACGATCTTTAGTGGCGAGAAACAAATCTTCAATTAACAAATCCTTCCAATGTGAAAAAAGATTCACAAATCCTTCTTCTACCTTTCTTTCATTCTCTTCCACCATCACAACAATGACCACTCTCCCATTTTCTCACATTCGATGTCGACAAGGAAGATGAAGAAAGGCATAAACAAGGAAGATAAAGAAGGAAACAATGACATTATTGTTAGGTGAGAGTCAACCTTGGCGAATATTTCGAGCACGAAGGTAGCATCGCCGCGTTGGGCAACAAGGTATAAAAGAATAAAGGTTTCAAGTTTAGAGGAAGTTGGGCAAAAGTGAGATCTTAGGGTGAATGTTAAAATGGTATACTCAACATATAATCTATAAACAATTCATTATATAACAAAATTAATATTCTCATTGCCCCTCACAAATCTCAACCATCCAAAAGGAATAAATTAATAATTCAGCATTTTTAATACTTTAAATACTACTTCATAGCATGTTTGGTAAACATCACTAAAATCAGAATAAATCATTTCAGCTCTTTAGTTTGAGAGTGGTGAAAGAGAACCCCAAGAAGTTGAAAGTGAATGATTGATAGTGAGTTCCACAAGCAAATCCAGACTAAACCTACAACCTACCACCAACACTAAATCCTAAATCCTAATCACTAAACTCTAAATCCATTTTATTTTATTGGTACAATTAGATGTTTTTTTCTTTATTTTCTTTTTTTTTTCTCATATTATCCCTGGAACCCGTTAGCTCGACATTTTCTCTCAGATCTCACCGCACCTTCCAAGTCCTGCCCATTCTTCCTCTCCACCTCTTCGCCTAGCAACTCAGCGCTGCCCCTCTACTCCAAATCTTTTGCGAGATCAACCCTTAAGTGACAAGAACGTCATTATTGGCGTCTTCGTCTTCCTTGTCCATGGCCCTCTTCATCGTCCTTGTCGACGGCAAAGGAGAGAGAATGGGAGAATGGTGCTTGCTGCGGTAGTGGAACAAAAGAAAAGAAAAGAGGGAAGGAATGATAGAACCCCGTTCTCGATCCCATTTTGGTTTCCGAAAGAGAGTCCCCTCTTCGTCTGATCGAACGCGTTTCAGTTTCAGGTTTTCTCGATCCCTTTTTGACTTGGTTGCGAAATCTTCATCTTTTAACCAAAGGGATAGATCAATATGTTACTATTTGGTTTTGCCTTTATTTTTCGGTTGTTTTGCTTTGGATCGAACGAATTGCAATGACAGATGAATGTAACATAATATTTGAACAAAGCTGAGTCCCACAGCAGTTGTGATGGTGGTTTGGTTTGCGGCGAAAGGGAAGGGTGTTGTGGCTTCTAAATTCTGACAGAAGAAAATGTAGAAGAAGGAGGGGTAAACCGGGTAAAAGGGAGAAAAATGAAAAAATCTTGGCCATTAATTTAAAAGTAAAGAGATCTAACGTTCTTAATTAACTTTCCCATGGTGGGCACGATAGCCTGCGTTGCTTGAACAAACGACATTATCATGAGTTGTGACTCATGCCATAACCTGGACACTTCCAGCGGCTTTGTCGGTGCGTTCTCTCTTCTTCCTTAAGTTTTTCGTTGCTATTGTACATGGTGTGCATGTGTTCTGTCCTATACAAGTCCACCCAAGAATCTAGTATGCAGTTCTTACTCATCAACATTATTCGTCTACCTTCATTAATTTCCTGCATAATGTTCGGGGAATCAGGTTTCTTTAGGATTTTTCATCGTCATTTTCCTTAATCATTGTTGATGATTCTCAGTCAAAACTGTCCATTTTACAGTTCTCTCCCTACCCAAACCTAATCTCTCGTATCCTTGAACACAAAAGTTTTCAAATTGACATGTTAAGATGAATTTTCAAGGCTCTAGCTGTTATACCTGTCTAATTACTCTTCGCCTGTCAGTTATTTCAATTGGGTGAAAAATGATTTGGGTATCACACGATTCACACCCACATTGATGGTTTATATGCTTTCTTCGTCTTGGTCTTGAGGGTTCTCCTAGGCCATGATTTGATACAACTGATTGAGGTTGATGATCATTCTCCTAATAAGGACATTTATCTGAATTATAATTTTAAAAAATATTGAATCCTGCAATGTGTATAACGCAATTGCCCGCTTGGGTTGTGTTAAAAAAAGGAAGCTAGTAGGATGCAATCCAAACCAAGCTCATTTGATTTGTTTGGACTCTATTCTCTTCAAAACCAGATCCAACCTGAGCTGTGTGTACCCCTAATGTTGTACCTATTACCTAACTAAGGCAGCCATAGGTCTGTAGCTGATCAGTTATCATCCCTGAGTCCCCTTTCAAGTTTGGATTAACTACACTGATGAAATCAGTTCAGAGAAAATGTAAATTAGGGTGGATATGAATTCCCTTTTTTCATAGATTTCTCCATGTGTTGATATGGTTGACAGCACATACTATGAGGTTGTCATTCTTTTAATGCTTGTTTGTCTTGATCCTTTTGTAGGCTTAATTTGGGTTATGTGGTATTGCTATTCCAAGGTTTGAAGATGCTTGGGGCATTGAGGATCTTTATCCTTTGCCTGTCATCTTAACATTGTTGTGTTCTCAAAGAAAATGGAAAGCTACTTTCCAGACTTGATCAAGATTTAATTTTGAAAACTAATTTACTTTATTTTTTGTGCATTGTTAAAGTCATTGTTCTCTCTCTGCATACTTTCTCTCTCTATCTCTAATGGTATTTTAACCTATAAATAATTATATTATTTTTTCACATTTAGTGTTATTATATATTTTTTTATTATTTTGTTGTCCTGTTTGTTTGTTCACTATTTTATCAAGAGTTCAGTCTGCTATGTTACTTAAGTTGAAGGGCCGAAAACCTGAAACATGATTGGTTAACAGTTGTCTCATATAATAATCTTTGCAGCTTTATATAAAGATTTTTGTCTTATAAAAGTGGAAATACATAAAGATGCCTGATCTTCCATTCCAAGTTGGGGATTTGGCTGAGTCAAAATGCTTTCAAGGTGGTTATCGCGGTGCATGGTTTAGATGCAAGGTATAAATTCTTCCTTCTCTAAATTTTTTTTATTGTGATAACGTGCAAAGCATAGCAACCTAAATAAGAAGAGAATTTTTGGATTGGCATTGGCTTCTTATGAGACGCTTTTATCAAATGTGCATTAGTAAAAAGTAAAAACCAGCTATTTGTGGTTCTTTCTATCGATTGTTAAACAGAAGCTGCGGAATTGCCATTTTCTAACAATATACTATAATATGGTTATGGCATCGTGTAATTCTCATGGCTGCTGCAGTGATAGCAAGAGGTATGGTGGGGAAAGCAGTACTTATTCTTTCTTTTTGACACAACAGATTCTGATTGTTCAGACTTCGATGACTATTCCCTTGCATTCAATGTTCTTTAAACATGGTTACTACAAGTGTTCTCACATCTTTTGCAAACTCAAACCCATGACTTGAATGAGACCTCTTTGATTGAACACTTCTACCAAATTTTGTGACAGACTCTGCTGTGAACAACTGTTTTGGTTTTCTTTGGTAACCTGTCTATTTTGAGTCTCATTCTTTGTTTTCTTCTTTTTCTCCAATCATTTCATCTGTTTCCTTGTCTGTTCTCTCTATTTTTCTATATTCTGTAAGATACACTCTACTCCTTTGTTTTGTGTGTCTATCTATTCCTATGTGTTCTAAGTCTCTACTTCTCTTTGTTCTCTGTTCTGTCCTTTCTGATTTAGGATCAGTGGTTCTCTAATAGAGTTTTGTGAAAGAGAGTGATTGAGAGTGAGGAAGATATTATTATTCAACCTAATTCTTTAATCAATACATGCTCGGTTTATATACAGCTTGACAAACATAACAGAACTGAGTAACTAAATAACTGTAGTTAGTTAGTTAATACAGTTGTTTGCAGCTGTAATGACAGCTGTCAACTGTTGTACTAAGTACTAACAAAAGAAAAATAAACCCATCAGAGTAGGTATACTCTAATACCCCCCGCGAGCTCATGAGGGGTTGGCTGAAAGCTTTTCAAGCACTCTGAGCTTGTCTCTGTAGGCAGAAAAGGTGGAAGGTGTGAGCTTTTGTGAGGATGTCTGCACACTGATCAACATCAGGAATGTGAACAACTTGAATCAGATTAGTGTGCACCTTCTCTCGAACAAAAAACAGATCCAACTCCATATGTTTACTTCAAGAGTGGAGAACAGGGTTATGAGCCAAAGCCACTGTACTTGTGTCACAAAGAATAACAGGAGAAGCATGAGAGTCCTTGAGTTCAGAAAGCAGAGACAAAATCCAAGTGACTTCTACTGCAACTAAGGTCATGCTTCTATATTCAGCCTCAGTGCTGGATCTTGCAACAACAGTCTGCATCTTGGACCACCAGGAAATTAAGTTTGGACCAAGGAAGATAGCTGCACCAGATGTGGACCTCCTGTCATCAGGATCAGAGGCCTATTTTGCATTACAGTAGGCATGAATGGAGAAAGGATGCTTGGTGGAAGCCGGCTGGAACATTAATCCCAATGATATGGTACCTTTAAGATATCTTAGGATCCTCTTGACAGCTGACCAGTGCTGTTCAGAGGGTTTAGACATAAACGGGTCAACTTTATTAACAGAAAAGCAAATTTTGGGTCTTGTGATTGTGACATACTGAAGTGCCCCTACAACAGACCCATATAAGGTAGGGTCAGAGACATCTTCAGAACCTGTCTTAGTCAGTTTGCAGCCTCCAACCATAGGAGAAGAAATAGGTTTTTGATTCTTCCATGTTGGTTTTGGTTGAGTTCAGACTTCTATTCTCAAAAAATAATCCAAATCACCTAGATCCTTTATGGAAAAACAGCATTCAGTTTGGAGACAAGGGACTGAATGAGATTGGAATTGCTTCCAATTATCATGATGTCATCCACATAGACTAGGATGCAAACAACAGAATTTTGCTCAGAATAGACAAAAAGAGAAGGATCACACTTGCTGGAGGAAAATATAAACTGTAGGAGAGTAGCTTTTAGTTTATCACACTTGCTGGAGGAAAATATAAACTGTAGGAGAGTAGATTTTAGTTTATCAAACCAAGCTGTGGGAGTTTGTTTTAAGCCATAAATGGCTTGTGCAGTCAACTCACAAGCTGCTTGTTGGAGGATTCAAAGGCTGAGTCATATAGACTTCCTCTTGAAGGGTTCCATTGAATAAATCATTCTTCAGATGGAAACCCTTGGCAACAAGCCTGTCTATATATTTATTGAGTGTCCCATCAGGATTTTCCTTAATCTTGAAGACTCATTTGCAGCCAATAGCTTTCCTTGAAGGTGGCAAGTAAACTAGAGTCCAAGTGCCATTTCTGAGTAAAGCATCATATTCACAGTAAGCCATGTGGGATTGTTCAGGGCAGATTTTGTGGTTTTGGACTCAAGATGAGTGAGAAGTAATATAGGGTTGAGTCTTGGCTTAACAATCCCAGATTTAGCATGAGTACACATGGAGTGTACACTGTCAGGTCTAACAATGGAAGGCTGTGAAGGAGGGTCGAATTGAATAGTATCAATGACTGATGAAGTTTCATTGAGATTGGAATGGATGGTTCAGGTTCATTAGCTGGTAAAGATGGTGAAGCATATTGACTGTCAAAATGTGTTGGAAGTGGTGTTAGAAGAGGTGTTGGGATAGTAGAATCATGAATAGTATTAGTGGTCGGAGGATGTAAAGTAGGTTGTAAGGGTGTTGGGAGAGTAAGAGTTGAGGTTGTTAGGTGTTTCTGAGGTGAGTAATGAGGGATTGGTAAAAGGAGTTTTGTAGGGAAAACTGGACTTGTTAAAAGTTACATCTTTGGAGATGTATATTCAACCATCAGCAGCAAGGCACTTGTAGCCTTTGTGAGAGGTAGAGTAGCCCAAAAAGATGCATTACTGAGACCTATACTGCAGATTGTGCTTGTTGTAAGGTCTGAGCAGAGGAAAGCAAGAACAGCCAAACTCCTTGAGGAAACTGTAATCAGGTAATTTCTGAAATAAGCTTGGGTAGAGAACTTCATTGTTGATGGAAGAGGAGGGAAATCAGTTGATAAGATAAACACTTGAAGTGAAGGCATGGTCCCAATAATGAAAAGGCATATTAGCTTGAGAGAGTAAGGTAAGACCAAGCTCCACTGTATGCCAATGCTTTCTTTCAACTACACCATTTTGGTGATGGGTGTGGGGCTTATCAATCTGTGCAAAATTCCCAGATCATTGAGAAACTTGGTGAAGGGTCTGAACTTTCTACTCCAATCTGAATTGACAGCTTTAATGGGAAGATTAGACTGAGTTTGAATATAGCTTTGAACTGTTTAAAAATCTCCAATGTTTCTGATTTACTTTTAAGTATACCTAAGTAAACCTACCATGAGCATCAACAAATGTAATGTAATACTTAAAACCTTAAGGAGGAGGAACATGTGCAGGACCCCACAAATCAGTAAATATGAGTTCAAAGGGTTTTGAATTGACAGATTTAGATCAAGAAGGTGGAAGTCTATGAAACTTACAACCACAGCAATGATTGGAAAAATCAGAAACATTTTTATTGATTGGTGGAATATTACAGATTTTAAAGACAATTTTCATAGCATCCATACTAGGGTGTCCTAGTCTAGAATGCCAAGTTGAAAAGGAAATTGAATTACAAGCTGTATTTACAATAGGAACAACAGAAGTACTTTTATTAACAGAAACAGACTGAGGAGTCTGAGGCACCAAAGATTGTAAAGTTGGAAATTGATAAAGACCATCATGTCCCACTAACCCTTGAAGAAGTATTTCCTTAGTGTCCTGTGATGTAACAAGACAAAAAGAAAAATGAAATTCAAGGAAAACATCATTGTCTTTGCAAATTTGACTCACTAATTAGTTTTTTAGTAATTGAGGGAACAAACAGCAGATTATTTAAGACAAGAGACAAATTAGGTTTTAAAACAGAGGGAAAGGTAGAGACACCTGAATTGATGTTAAGTCCCTGACCATTACCAATAGTAATTTGGTCAGGACCCTCAAAAGGAGTTAACTGATGAATGTTTTGAGACATATTGGTGACATGGTGTGGGATGCACCAAAGTCAAGATACCAGCTCTGTGAGGGAGATTGAGCAGTGCTGGTGAGATAAGCCTGAGGAGCAGCCTAACATGTAGAACTCAAAGGCAAAGGGTTGGGTGAAGTGTAAGGAAGCTAAGTTTGGTATAATTGAAGATAGACAAACTGTGGTGGGAACCTGCATGATGGAGTCCAGAATGGTGCGCACCACTGAGCTGGTGCTTGAGTTGTGGTAGAGGCAACAAGAGAGCCCATCAGAGTAGTTATACTCTAATATTCCCACTCTTCTATTTGTTCTCAATGATTCTTGTAGTGTTCAGGTCAAGGATCATTGCAGACTACTAACAAGGCTGGTCCAGAGTGGAAATATTGTCATTCCTTGGAAGAAAATAACAGGAGCACTTTTTGTATGTGATTCATGTGGAAAAATTTAGCTAATGTTATGACAAAACTAGTCAAGTAACTGTGTTAAATTCTTGTATATCCTCTCCATTAATAGGTTTAGTTTTGACTTAGTTGGATACTAAATAAAATAACTATGAATTCAAATAAGGAATCGGCTTTCTAATTAGTCCCTTATTAGCTTTTGTTCTTGGTGTATTAATGTAGCTCAATAGCTCATTAAAGAAATTAAATTCATTAATATAAATTATTAAGAAGTGTAGTTTCTGTAAGCATTAAATACTACTTACATATCCTCTCCATTAATAGGTCTAGTTTTGACGAAGTTGGATACTAAATTAAATAACTATGAATTCAAGTCAGGAATTTTTTCATCTGATTAATGCTGGATCATTTTAAGTGAAAATCTATTTTATTTAATAGTGAAACCCCTTCCAATTCCATTGTTATTTTTATTAAATAAAACTTGTGGTTCTCAGAATAATTTCATGCAGACTTCACCAATCCCCCTGTATGCATCAGTTGGTTAAACATTTGTACTGTTGCTAGTCTTTCTGAAATTATATAAACTAGTGTCTGCCATTTTATTGAGCATTAAACTTTGTATTTGGTTTTACTTTGGCCTGAAATTATTTTATATTATTTCAGATTAGAGATATCCGCACAAAAAATGCTGTCATATCCCATCTATTGGAGTATATTGACTACCCTGATCAAAGTATGTTTTTGCTATGTTTTAAATTTTCAACTAGAATTCCATTAGCTTATTTATTGAATAAAGTTATATGAATGTTCTTATGCAATTTGGTTGATTTAAACATTTTATTTTCTTGATTGAGTGTAATATAGTTGAGTCATTCAATATTTTACATTCCTTCTTTGATGATGTTGAGGTTTATATGAACTGTCATAAGTTTGATAACCAGAGAGAAGGGCTCAGTGTAGTCAAAGCTGGGCTGTTGGTGAAATCCCTTTGCTTCCAGTCAAGCCTTGTATTTGTTGGTGCTGCCATCTGGGTTTTCCTTGAATCTAAAGACTCATTTGCATCCTACTGCTTGTCTATGGGCTTGAAGAGGAACTAAGGACGTTATATTGTAGCATTACTTTGCAGATTCTCATACTCTAATTGCAAGGCTGCTTGCCAAATGCCAATAGGGATCCGTAAGGGCTTGTATCATTGTTTTTGGTTTTGCATATTCTAGATTTGGAGCGGGTATGTGTATGGGAAGTGTTTGGTTGTCTAAATACAGGGCAAATTTTGTAGGTTGGAATGGGTGTGCTAAGCATTGGGAGATGATAAGGCAAGATGGATCATGGATGAGGCAATGCTCTTTGAGCTGGAGTGGCTAAAGAAGAGGAGGGGATGTTGTTGTTGTTGAGGTGTGGGAATTTGTTGGAGGATTGGTGTGAGGAGTGTGTAGACTGTAGAGTGTTTAGTGGAATCTATGATGGGGATACAAAATTAGGTCAGGGGGTGAGAAAGAGGTTAGGATAGGGAATTGAATGCTTATTAAAGATAACATCTTTGGCCACAAATTATGCCCTAAGTCATGAACTTGTACCTCTGTGATGCTGAATATTCCAAGAAACTACATCTCTTTAGAGTAATAGGACCGTTTCTTAGGGTTATAAATTGAGGAAAGGAAAACAAGCACAACTGAAAATTGAGAAATTTGAAACACAGCGTTCAATTGAACAATATAGTATAGGGATTATTAAAATCTAAAGCAGCGCTAGGAAACAATTTATGATCCTAAAATTTAAAGGGCAAGCCTGTTTATATGCTTGTGTTTGTGCTCAGCTGAGCCATTCTGGTGGTGTCACTGATTTGTGTGAGGGTGAGTCTGAATGATTTCTGAGTCACCCAGTAAGAGCCTTAGAAAAAGGTCTGAACTCTAATCCTGATTTGTCTGGATATGCAATGGTGGGGAGACAAGAAGGGTTGACAATTTTCTCTATGAATATTAAAAAGTGAAGATAAGCATGAAAAGATTCTATAGGTGTAGGTCCCCACAAGTCACTGATAACAAATTCAAAAGGTTTACAATAAACAATCTAAAGAAAGTAAGGAATGTATTTTTGAGCTTTACCGAAACAAGAACGAAACTCATTTAACTTTATTAAGCAATGGTATATTACAAATTTTAACTACTAGCCTAAGGCATTATATTTCGGTGCCTGACTCTACAATGTCAAGTAGAGTGTGGACTAGGAGCTAGAGATGCTACTGAATTAAAAAAAAAATAGAAACTCCTAGTACACAGATTCTGGACACAGAACAGTGGGTGCAATTAAGGCAACCCCAAAAGCACACCTCTATGAACTATGAAGGAGGATAGGTTCGAGATGTGGAAGCAAAGCCCCCAGATTTGGGAGCTCTGGTACCAACTTGAAAAACTTGAATGATTTTTGAAAGGAAATGGCTAAAATTTTATTTCTTACTCAGATAATTACAATGGATGATTACTACTCCTATATATTGATCATATTTATTTTTGCTGAGCAAAAAAAAATATAGATCACATTTAATTCAGAAATTTCAAAAGGACTAAAAACTGTTGCAATTGTTATGCTTTTCAACACCACCTTTATCATTCAGAGTTTTACTCAAAAGTAAGTGGTATTGGCACAACTAAGTGCGCAGGTGATTGAATTTTGTCGCAAACCTGCCAAGAATGGAGAAATCCAACTACCTGTGCAAGGGTAATAATTCATTTGAAGTTACAATTATTACACTACTTGTTTGCAGAGCCAAGTTGGATCAAGTTGTATCAAAAGCCTCTAACTAATATTGGCAAGTCAAAGGGCTTCAACAAGGAATTGATGCTGCGACCTTCATTTCCTACTCTTTCTTATGAAAGTGAAAAGCTTGATGTGAATACCATATCAGAAGTGATTGTTATTGTTAATAACATATGGAAGGTTGGGGACTTGGTAGATTGGTTTGCAGATGGTTGCTATTGGTCTGGAAGTGTGACCAAAATATTGGGAAATGATAAAGTTCAGGTAATACTTATTTTTGTCTTTAAGTTGTCTACTTATACTGAATATCTCATTTGAATTTTTAATGAGCTATAACTGCTAGAATAGAAATTATTTGGTACTATTAGATTTCTTAGTTTTATCCTATTCATACTTAAGATCATGCATTCTTTTTTAATTTTTCTCTTTAATTCTTTGCCTACTTTTTTTCTTTTTTAGGTTTGGGCCTAACCCGAAAAGTTAGCTCATAGGGTGAGAGTTACCCCCACTTATATAACTATTTTGGTCATATCACTAGTCGATGTGAGATTTTGTTTGTGTTCTTTTATACTTTTTCCTACTTGAATATCAGACTTAGATTGATCTGAATGCATGAGGAGAGTGTTTCCTTCGCTCTTTATTTATAATAATCAAAATTGAATACAAAAGATAAAGAGATCCCTTGATTATAGGGATTATACAATCAAAGTAAATTACATTGAAAACAGTAAATGAAAATTAGGAAACAAATCATATTCCAATGGGAAACTAATCATATCTCGACACTCCCCCTCAAGCTGGAGCATATATAGATCATATGTGTCTAGCTTGGAACAAATGTAGGATATCCTTGGCCTTCTAAGTGGCATGGTAAGGATATCTGCCAACTGATCATTTGAATTGCCGGTGGTGACTTCTCCAAAAGTTATCTTGCATAAAGTGACAGTCTATTTCAATGTGTATAGTCTGTTCATGGAAGATCGAATTAGATGCTATTGCAAGGCTGCTTGGTTGTCACATATGTTTCATGGACCCAATTTAATAGAAAGTTCACTAAGGAGTTGCTTCAATCAAATCAGCTCACACGTAGTAACAGACATAACTCGGTATTCATCCTCTGCAGATCTGGCCATAGTTTTAAGTTTCTTGCTCTTCTAAGAAACGAGATTCCCACTAATTAGGACACAGTATCCTGAGGTTGTTCCATATAGACTTCCTCTCGGACTCTGTTTGAGACCATACAGGGCTTTTCATAACTTGCAAACACTAGACAGCCCCTGAGCAACAAACCCAGGAGGTTGCTCCATATAGACTTCCTCAGCTAAAACACTGTGTAGGATTGCATTTTTTATGTCCAACTGATAAAGGGGCCACTGCTGCATAGCTGCCATGGACATTAAGAAACCAACAGATGCCATCTTGGCGATCAAATAGGTTTCTTAGAAAGGAGAGTGACATGAGAGAAGAGACAAAAAAGTGGGGGAGGAAAGAGAAATGAGTTTTTTATTTTCTTAGAAAGTTAAAGATTTAATTACTATTATATCCCTACATTAAATTTTGAAAAATAAAAGAGGTGATTGATTTTTTAGTTAAAATTTTTTGTGTTGATTGCTAATGTACTCATACTAAAAAAATGGTGTGAGTGCATTAGCAAACCCCTATATATATAACAAGTCTGAACAGGGTTACATGAGAGGAAAGAAGCTATAGCTTAGGGCCTAAATACAACCAGAAACAGTTTTATAAAAGATTTACAACAGATATAAGCAGCTTTTCTAACAGATATGATTTACGATTGAAAATTGTGACATTGTTTGATCCATATCAAAGGGTGTTGACTATTGAATGTGAATCTAATGGACCATTATGTAGTGCTTTTTGTTTTAAGGCTCATTCAGTTCTATCCTCTCAATTTTTCTGTCATCTATCATTTTATTTCCAATTTTATCAAGATATGAATGACATACCCAACTATAAGTTGTTTCCTACCCCCTCTTTTTTTAATGAACTTTTCCTTTATATTTTTTTTGAACAATACTTGTCAGGATGTATTTTAGTATATCAGTATATGCCAATGTATAAATGTAAAAACAGTTTTGTATTTTGTCTGTAAGGGCTATTAGCTTTTGCTAACTGCACCTCAATAGGATCAGTTGGTTAGCTTTTTGTTAAAGTTAGTTAGATTTCTGTTAGAGTTAGCTATAGTTATTTTTGTTGTGTTTTCTGTTAGAGTTAGTTGGCTTTCTGTTAGAGTTAGTTAAATTAGTTCTGCTGTATAGAGGTTTATAAATACCTGGATTGTAACTGTCTCTAACCAGTTTTTCAGATCAATAAAATCAGCTTTGTTCTTCTCCTTTTTTCTCTGTTATCTCTCTACTTTCCTCTCAGTTTATCAAAAATAGTATTATGTGAGCATTGTAAATTAATATTTATTATGCGTCTTTCTAGATTGATTTGCTACCTCCTCCAATGGGTGAAGGGTTATCTTATGATGCATTAAGCAAGGATCTGCGCCCATCTTTGGACTGGTGTCCAGAAGAAGGTTGGACTGTGCCTGTTCCTATGCCTATGGTGTGTACTCAACCCTATAAGTTGACTTGTCTCTGTATTTATAAATTGATTGCTTACATGGATATTTTTCTTTGGTTAAATTTTGTGCCATAACTAAATTTTAGACAGTGCCTATGCCTCTTGTGTATATTTATAATCTCACATTTGTCTTGTCTTTGTGCATATTAAATTTGGTGCAAAAACTAAATACATTCATAAATTATACGATATTTCTTGCTTACAGTGGAAAATGTCCTTTTTTTAGTCTTCAATATTAGTTTCAGTTCTTAATTTTTGTAAATCTGATTGTAAAATCACTCTATTGCTAAAAATGGATGTCCCCTTGGAAATATACTTTTCCTATGCAAGTACACCTTCTATGATAACATCATTGCTTCATGTAAGTTTTGTCATGGCTTCATTGGTATATTTAAGTGTCTCAATCTTTGTTGCATTGATCATTTTGACTTCATACTGCAAAAAGTTTGTTTAGGTTTTCAGAAATCATTTTGATATCTCGGTTTGCATTATCAATACTTAATTTCCTTGCCAAAGTTGCAGGGTGGTGAATGCAGGCAACCTTGTGCTCGTATAATGAATCCAGCAAATTCAGGTAAAACAATATATCAAAATATACTCTTTTGGTTTCTTGCATTTGAAATTTTGAATGAAAACTATGAGGTTTCTGAATTGAAGACTAATTTGGCTAGCCTTTCCTCCCTTGCTTCTCTGGCTCGTTAAATGGTGTAGTGACCTCACTTTTCTATTAAATAAGGTTATCGTTATTGGCCCATTTTGTTTTGAATCCAGTAATTCAAGCTGTTTCTGAATGCTTGGTTAGCTGGAAAGGAGCTGTTTATCCTTCGGGTGTACCTGATAAAACTTTTGCAAAATTAGGAAATGAAAATAGGGATACCTAACTCCTCCTCACTGGCAGAGGTAGCCGTCTTTCAAGACAAAAATTTGCAGAAAATAACAATAGGGATCCTGCTGAAAGCAGAATACAATTATTATTTCATCAGCAAATAAACTTGTACATTGATGTGTAATTATAATAACAAAAGGTACAAGTTATACCCAAAAATATAAAGAAAGAAGTTCATTAGCAAATCCTGCATATGCCACACATATGGTTACAGAATATTTAAAAGCAAAATGCTGTAAATATGGAATAACCTCCGTAGAGGTTTCCTTTGTGTAGCTGTACGCAACTCATGGAAGAACAAAGGATTGTGCCAGAGCTGCTACCCCACAATAATCTAATACATACCAACCAAAAAATCAGATATCGCACCCCAAATAATCGTGCCGGCATCAATTCAACCCTGAATGACCCCATAGATTTAGTGAATAGAATGAATTCTGTCCTCCCCACCAGAATCATCTCTATGTTTAGGCAATCCCATTTAGAGCATTAACCACCACATAATATGATATTTAAATATAAAAAGAAAAAGATGCCAGTTAGTTAGTTTTAGTCAGCTCAGCTGCTGTTATTTTATGGCTGTTAGGTAGTGTTGTCTATAAATAAGACAGGCTTGTTGTATTTTAGACAGACTGAATGATAATCAGAGTGCGGTGCACATTTCCTTGACCTCTTTGTCTCTCTTCTCTTTCCCTCTATCCTCTCAATTCTGTTTCTTCTCTCTTTTCCTCTTTCTTTCTCTATCTATTCTGTTTCTACGTCTCATTACATCAAACAATCAACCACCCATAGTATCTAACAGACCAGTAGCAATATGTGATTACCATTGTGAAAACGAGCAGATATTGATAGCTGCAATATTTTTTAACCAGAACCAGACATAGAATATGATATCCTGCATGATCTTATCAAAATCAAAAGATGCTTGTTTGAACACACAATCATCCTCCAAATATTCCACACCACAACAGTTCACATAAACGTCATGACTTTTTTCTCTCTGTTTGATGATGCACACCCCATATTTTGCCAGAAATGAGCTGTTGCACTAGGTAGAACAGTCAGTTCATTCAGCCAAGAGTAATAAGTGTTCCATACCTGAGAAGATGCAGGACAAGTGAAGAGGAGATGTTGTTGTGATTTTTCCTGTGAATGGCAAAAGGGGCATAGCATGTGATCTATTATGATCCTTCTTTTGGTCAGATTAGATTTCAATGGCAAGAAGCTATGATGAAAGATTCTCCTCATGAGACATTGCACTTTAGGAGGGACTCCCAATTTCGAGATCTTGCAAAACAATTCCTCACTAAACCCACCTTCTCTCGCATCAGTAATTGCGGCATACGCAGAATTGACCTTGTAGGAGCCCATAGGATCTGCTTCCCATATCCAACTATCTACCCTGTCATCTATAAAACCTTACTTTCCTTCCATGACCACCCTTCCATTTCACTCTAGACTCAAACCACTTATCCTTACTAAGACTCCCACACACAAGGCTTAGGTCTCTTCAACATAAGGAACCTTTGTTACTCACCACACAAGACCTGTCACCCCCCATATTTAGACTCAAATTCTCCCCCACCCAGGCATCCTAAAAAAAGACAAGTAAAATAAAGGTAAAGAAGAGATTACTGAATTGATCAAGCAAACTCCTGCAAAAGACAAAGTTCAATGCCTCCAAGATGACAATCTTTTTTCACTTTCTCCAAAATAGAATACAATTGCCCCAATCCTTTCCTTGCTCAAACTTTGTCTGCCTTTTCTTTCTCTCTTTTCCCCTCTATTTTCTGTCCCCAATCCTGATATCATGCCAAAATTCACTTCTTCACTCTCCCAATAAACTCCAATTCCTCCCTTGGAACGTTCTCTGCAGTGGTCATTTTCCCATTTTCTCCCAGTTCTTCACACCTTTCCATACACTTGCGGAAATTTATAGACTTTGGTTACTCAGTTTACACTTTGCTCTGCTGGTTGCATTATTATTTTCATTTGATCTAGAGCTATTTTTGCTGTTTAACCTCCTCCTGTTTTGCTATTTCCTGGGGTGTGGTGAACATCCATGATACAGATGGAACAGTAAAGGTTGGCCAGCATATGGCAAGGACAGTTTCTTCTCCTTTGTCTTTAAATTTGAAAGACTGTCCAGAAAGATCCACTGCGAGGAGAAAGCAATGCAACAATGCTAGAAATGATATGGAGATTGATGAGTCTGGTAGTAAAGTTGAAAGTGTTTGTTTCTCAAGTAACGTTTCAAATCCGCACATAATGGATGCATCAATTGAGAATTCGGAAAAGGCTACCATCAATGGTGGATATAATGAGTATCCCACAAAGAAGAGGAGCGACAGAAGCCTTTGTCTGAATTCCATGTCTTCCAATACGGTAGAAGCTGCAATCATAGACTTGGAGGAACTTGTGAATAGGATTAAATGGTTAAGGGATGTGTTGAATTTGAGGGTGCCGCCTTTATCGTATACTAAACAGCCTTCTTGGGAGTTTTCACAACATCATGCACCATGCAAATAATTGTTCTGTAATCAATGTTTGACCTCAGCATAAATAGCTTTTTTCGTCAAATATAATTCTCGGCTGTAGATAGTTACGTGTCTGTGCAGCTGATTTTGAAATGTAGTTGGTTCTTATTTTCGCTTTGGTATTTTGCGCATTGTTTCTTGTTAGGATTTTTCATGGTAATACAATGTTAATAAAAGAGGAGGGATTAACTTACCCGTAACTCTTTTAAAGTAATTTTATATTCTCATTGTTAATTTTCTTAAAATTTAATAATTAAGATTAGTTACTTATTATAATCATTAGATTTTAAAAAAAATATAAGGATGAGGAATAACGTTAAAAGAGTTATTTTTCATCATAATCATTTTCTTAAAATCTAATGTTTAAAGATTAATTACTTATTATAATTATTAGATTTTAAAAAAATGAAAGGTGAGAATGAGAAGTAACTTTATAGGAAATTGATCCCTCATTTAGAGGAGAGAAGAACTCACTCCAAGAATAACTTTAAGATTTATCTTTGTCCTAACAATTGATTTTATTTTTAAATAATTTGTTTTCTTAAATTCTAGTAATTAAGATTAGTTATTTGTTACAATCATTCATTAAAAAGTATACTTTAACAAAAATGATATAATGAATAGTTATTGGACTTGTATTGGTAATTATTGGGCTTTGGCCATTTTTTTCTCTCACAATTTTTGTATTAAATTAACTAATGAGAATTTATTCTTCTCACAATTTTTTATTGTAATAGTAAGTATTTATAATAAATATACTTTAATTGTATCATGAACTTGAATTTGAACTAAAAAAATGATTATGTCAATAATTCATAAATTTTGGTAGATTTTATATTAATTTGGCTTAATGTCAATAATTCATAACATTGAATCTTATAAAAAAAAACTTAAAATAGTCAAAATTAAAAATAAAAACTAAAAACAATGCAAAGCGGCAAATTTCTTCCTGCCCTTTATCTTCACAAATTTCCTAGGTGTATTCTTTATGAGAATTGAACATTTTGTATATAGCATTGTTGGCCAATTGCCTCCCCATAACTTTATAACATGTCAACTACATCTTGAAAGTATGAGATTTTGACGTCTTACATGTTTCCATGACAATCAAAATCTACAATACTTTGACCAATTTTGTTAAACAAAAATTGAAAAGCAACATTGAAAAACAATTCTATACATTTTAACAAAAATAAAAATAAAAACATGAAAAAAATAAGACTTTTTACAATTATGAGAAGACATGGGATAGTTAATCTCATGTGTTACTTTCCATTAATTGCTCTAAGAACCCCAATTTCTCTTTCTTTTAGGCTACCAAAAAATAAATGAGTTAACATTTTAATAAAAGTAGAAGTATGACAATGTAAAAGGATTAAAAGAACAAAGAAAGTTGTAATAACAGTTAGGTATTTATAATTGTTAAAAGTACAATAATAGCAAAGTCCTATTGAATCATATCATGAAGTAAACATATACATAACTACACATTTTATGTATATTTTTCTCTTCTTCTGGAAATGAAAACATTACAAACAGCCACACTTCACAATCAATACTCATAAATAAAGGAGACATTTAAAAGAAAAATTGCATACCATAATTTATACCTTCAAATATAAAATAAATCAATTTGAGACCAATAAAGTAGGCAGAAATATAACTTGAAGTAGCCAGAAAAATTGCATGAATAAAATAAAATAAAATTAATCACATATGGAAAATGATTACTATACCCAAACCATAACCATTACAAAAGAATATAAAATTACATAATAAATTAGTTTTTATAATTAATAGGGTACGTGCCTCTCTACCTATTTTAAATAAAAATAAAAAGGGAGAAAATTTTATAAGTTAAAAAATAAAAAATAATACTAACAAAAAATAACTAAGATGATAGTAATGAGTAATTATTAAAAGAAAGTAGTAAACGTTTAAAAACTAAAAAATGATAAAAGTATCTAAAATTTGTAGACACTAAGAGGGAATATCCTGTAAGCAAAGATTTTTAACTAACTGGTTATTATAGAATTGATTGATTATAGTTAGAAATTACAAAAAATTTAGTGGTTAACAAATTAGGTAAGTACGGTAGAGGAGGGGGATAGAAAAGAAAATAACGTAGCTGCCGTCTGATGTTGGATCGCGGTTGTTAAAATTGAAATAGTTGAAGTTACACCTCAACTAGATTTTGTTGAGATAGAGAGAGAGGTGCCGAGAGAAGAGAAAAAAGAGAAAGGCGTCAAATGTGAAAATTCATTGTTGAATCAAAGAACATGTTATTGTGGAAAACTTCAAAAGTTACGTATGTCATGTGCACATGTCAGTGTATACATTGGATTATGTGTCAACGTCAAGAGTCTACAATGTTCTGTTAGTAAGCATGCGTCATCATGATTATTAACCATCATATGAAAAATCACAATTATGAGTCAATTCAGTCATGAAAAGAAATAAAAAAGGTCGATCAAAATTTACAAGAATACGAAATAATATGGATGAGAGAGAAAGAGATCAACCAAAATGGTATTCAATCTACACGTCATTCAAAAAATAGGTGTTCCCACTGTCCCAAAAGTTCAAGTCAAGCAAATTAATTTTTTTGTACTATCAATGTATTTCATTTCACATCATTTATAAATTAATGGAGGAGTGGTATGTTTTAGTAATTTTTTTTAAAAAAAGGAAAAAGCACATTGAGAATTCAGGTTTGGGAACCTGAATACTCAACGTTGAAACTCAATTTTTTTTTAAATCACAGTCTAAATTCGGGCCCCTCAACCCGAATTTACATTGTGAATAGTAAAGTTGCATATTGGTGTAAATAATAGAGGAAATTATATGTTTTGGTAATTTTTTTGGTACATCTAGGAAAAATTTCAAAAAATTCCTGTTTTTTTTTCAATACGTATGTAGCACTGATTTGGTTTGCTTTTTGGGTCATTATTTCTGGTAGTCTACTCATTTGACAATTTTTATTTTCTAAGCTATGGCAGGATGTCATTTTTAGCGATGAATGTAGTTATAGCCACGCTTCTTGAGCATTAGTATTAGCAAAATGCTAACTCATCACGCCCTTAACCCTCTTTTAAAGACTTTATTTTTCTTAATTACACGTTTGGTCTTTCAAGCATTCTAATTGTGCAATTTTAGTCCCTTATGTTTCAATGTGTCAATTGAATTCTCGAAATATCACAAATGTGCAAGTTTAGTTCCATAAGTTCCGATTGGGTATTCTATGTAATGAAATTGTGATTTTAGTCTCTCCTTTTTGGTTGGAATGATTAATGTCACCTGAGATGAAATTTGCATGATGATATCATGCTGATATGGTCATTGATTTAACATGCTTGCTTTGTTTCTGAATTTGGTATGTCTGATCTTAATTTCAAGTTTCATAAATGTGTAATTTTACTCTATTAGGTTTTCATAATTGTGGATTTTAATTTGTCAAATTTCATAATTATACAATTTTAATCTTTTTTTTCTCTCTATTTTGTCTACAACATAACCCACCAAATTGTATTTCGAGGCTAAACTTACACAATTATGAAACTTGCTAGACTAAAATTGCACATTTTAAATCAAGGATCTCATAAACATGTTAAATTAGCGACCATATCAGCAAGATGTTATCATGAGTAACACATCATCAATCAATGTCACATTAGAAATTACCATTGACAAAAGAAACTAAAATAGCACAATTATAATACCTAAGAGACCCAATTAACACAATTAAAACTTAACAGACTAAAATCACACATTTGTAATACCTAAAGGACCCAATTGGAAGTTGAAAGACTCATATCGCACAATTGTGATACTCAAAGGACCAACAATACATATATAAAAATTTATTTGATACTTTTTATGGAAATCAATTTTTTATCAAACCGCTTGTTATGTAAATAAAAAATAATGTAATATATGTTTTTAAAAATGTCAAAATATGAATAAATTAATTATCTTGGCATTGTTTAATTTTGATCAAATTTGACCCAAACAATCAAGATAATATACAGTTATAATTCAACAAACGATGATAAAAAAATATATATAACATTAGCAGTAGTATAATAATTTATATGTCACAATGATCTACTTTAATATCTTCCTTATCTACTTTAATATCTTCCTTATACGTTATACGTTGGACATATTAAATGAAAACTCTTACTTATTGTGAAAATGAAAATTATAAATGACTTAAATAGATTTTTGATTTTTATAATATTAATTTTTTGTTTTTGGTCCTTATAATTTTTTTATTTAAAAATTGTCTATCATAGCATAAAAAATCTCTTAATTATATAATGGTGCAAAAAAAAAGTATAATAAAATAAAAGATAAAAAAAAATAATAAATTGTATGATTACTATTCCTAAGAATGTGTAAGTAAATAGAAAACCATAAGAACGATAGCATTTTTTCCCTTTTAAAATGACAGTAATCTTGCCTTACTTTCGATGTTCTCCTAGGCTCCAATACTCGTAGTCGTAGGCCTGGCAAAATCTGCTGTTAGGACAAAAGCTTTTGCAGAAAGGAACAAGATGAGATACTGCTTACTTGATCTCAATTGAGTCAATTTGCTTGACTCTTAACATGGATTCACAACCAGATTTACCCGTACTAAACCAAACATAGCAAGAGACTACAACCAAAATCTCATTATAAGAAGCAGCAGCTCACAATCAAAATAGCAATTAGCAAGTTTTCTAGTTTATAGTAGTTAAGAAATTAACCAATCAATAACAGAAAACAAAATACGGTTGATTTTATCAAATAGTAGAAATATACTAATTGAAGTCACACTACAATTCAACAGAAAACACTAAAATTCGTATTGAAATTACTGGACAAGTATGAAAACCAGATTAGAAAATATCTCCAATCTCATAATGCATGATGTGAACATGGAATAAAAATAATTGCATAATAGTCATGGCACTTACACAGGTATTAACCCTGCAAATGCAACAGCTATTTGATGTCACGATCCAAGAGAAAAATAACATAAATAAACTCTTTGAAGTATGAAGTGGCTACTATCAAAGAATGGCACAACGACCTTCACCTCGCTTGCGAAGTTCTTCATGTGCCTTCTCAAGATGTTCTCTGAGTTTTCGTATTTCATCATCTGATCTCATTTGAGCTAACATTGCATTCTCCTCTGCCTTAAGTCTTGCAGCTTGCTCTTCTGCCAATTGTTGCTCAAGCCTCATAGTTGCCTCCCTCAACTTTGATTCAACCTACAAAACCATATAAATTATTCCAAAACAAAAATATTAGGGGTAATGCTCCACTTATTATGTCAAAACTGTGTCCAGTGCTTTGCCACATGTACTGGTGGGAGTCAGGACCTTCTTCAAGTGTACAAGCTTGGAACACCAAAAAGTAGAATGCATAAGAATAATGGCACAGCCACAGGCAAGCTGAAAATCAAAAGAATCCTAGCCAGACGTATATGCTTCCCCATAACAACCAACAACTGGTGGTTAAAATATCTCATAGCCTTGGGAAAAAGGAAACTCCATTAGCTCACCCCCTTTAACAATTTCAGCTAACTTGTACTATGATCCTATCCAATTCTCATTTACAAAGATTGATAAAGCTTATATTTCTGGATTTTATTTCTTCATTCCAATGCCCCCAATCAGTGTAACAGGCCTTACCACAAACATTCTAGGCGTCCCATATTTGTAAAATCTAACAAAAATCATTAATCATATCAGATTGACATTGTCATTCTTGCTATACAAGATAGCAACAGCTTCCCCCTTCTACTTGAGTAGAAGTTGGAGATAAGGTGCCCATTCTTTTAAAATTTTGATGTTCAAATACATCTTGCCTTAGCACCTCCAACCCCCCCTCCCCCCTTTCCACTTCCAATCCAATAGAAAAAGAAAGAGACAGAGACAGAGCTTCAGCCCCTTTTTTCCTATCCATCTTGCAGATATCATCATATAAACCCACAGATAGAATACCAAGATTTTACCTACAAATTCCTAATCCCTGAAATTACATCTATGTAGACCTTCAAATCATTCATTGCATAAGTGTGTCCTTTTACCATCTTAACCCAAGGTCAATTCATATAATGATATTTGATAGGCTCTTGGATTAGGCATGACAAGAATTCAAAGGAATAGAACATTAGGAAGTCCCACATCGTATGCCTTAATTCTTTGGGTGCAACTTATATATTTGTTGGACAACTTCACTTAATGTGTCAATTGGTTTTAAGATGGAATATAACATGGTATCAGAGGCTTAGAACTTATAGCCCATCTTGGTAAATCGCCTATTGTAGTAGGCTCACCTGTTCTGGCAAGCATTTGTGGAGGTAGGTGTTAGGAAGTCCCACATCGCCTACCTCAATTCTTTGAATGCAGCTTATATATCTGTTGGGAAACTTCACTTAAGGCCAATTGATTTTAAGATGGAAACTAACATAGAAAACAGAAAGAAAAGGTAGAAAGATTGGTGTTTGTGTTTAGAAATGTAGACTACAAGAGAAAGAATCCCCTCTTGCATGGGGTGTCCCCTTCTCTCAAATGAGAATGTCTCAGCTTCAGCTATTTTCCCAAAAGATGTCTTCCCATTACAGTTTCCCCTGTTTGACTAAATAACCTCCTTTACTACCACTGGAACCGTTTATAAATAATCCTCTACTGTTTATTCCTTCTGGAATATACCCTCTAAACTCCTCATTAAGAGCTCACTCATGCCTAACCTATACAAGTGGATGAAAACATTACATGACTAACAATTGATGTACAAGTCTGTTCTATTCCTGTCGCAAATTCACAAGGCCCATTGATAATGTATATGTCTGAGACTATGTCCCACGAAACAGAAAAAACAAGATCGTCCCCCATAACTTAATTTATGATATTAAACAAGATTGAAGAAATATTAGACCCTTAAGATCACATCTTCATGTCAAAACACCAAGAATAGTTTATCTGAATGAATGCAACTATTCGGTGAGTTTAAATACTAAGTAAATGCTGATTTTAATTCACCCAAATTTCTTATTATATGCAATACGCGGCAATACATATGTGAAGCTGACATGGAAAATTCAATAACATGAAAGAAAATATCACCATGTTTAACTAAAAAAAAAATAAGTTAAATGACATCAAGTTAGATAAAATGGTTAATATCAAAAAACATGGACATAAAAGGTACCATCTCAGTAATTCGCTTTAATTGGTCATCATATGTTTGCTGCATTTGCTTTTTAAACTTCAATATCTCTCCTTTTGAATATCCTTTTAAAGAATCAACCTCTCTTTGTTGGTTATGCAGCTCCATTGCTCCCTTCTGCAGTCAAAGGAATGAATTGATGAATTCTCTGTTATCATATAATGTTTTCCAAGATTTGAAGTTTGCAAAACCTTCACCTTCAGTTGTGTAAATAACTCATCTGTATAAGGTCGTCCACCATTACGTGATAGAACTGTGTTTACAAAAGAGAGAAGTTGTTGAACTTGTCCAAAGCGCTTCCCTTCATCCTTAGTCTTGTTATCAAAAAGTACGCAACGATTGTCACACAAAACAAGAATTTCCTACAGTATAGTTAAATTCAATATTTTAGTTAAAGATAAAACAAAACTAGGAATTTCCCATTGAGATTCGGCAGATGGACTTCCTATAATCCGAGATATATTCAGTCAGGACAGCAGAATCTTATACTACTAAAAGAAGCAGAAAATGATAGCCAGGTGAGATAATAATTAAAACCAGGGAAAATGATACATTAAGAACTATTCCAACATGCAAAGAAGGCAAGTGAAGCATTCTAAAGAATTCTGCAACTCGACTATCCTTATCTTTTTGCATAAGATATACCAATAAGAAAGTTCATAACAAATACAAGATGGCCAGAATAAAACAAGAGCTAGATGACAAAGACAAGCCAATTAACTAAGCAGATTGCACCAATCTTTCTGCATATATAAGTTTTAAATCTCCGCATGGCATCAGATGGGGGTTTAGGCATGTTTGTGATTTTCTTAAGAAAAATGTATTTAATTTTTTTATAATTAGATAAGTTTTAGGGGAAGAAAAAACACAATAGCCCGAAATAAAACCAGTTTTATTACTTTTCTCAGAGTTAAAAAAGTAGCTTGTGGGGAAAAAAAAACTCTAAAACAAGCTACGTAATAAAAATACATTTTTTATAAAAAAATAAAATAAAAAATAGCCTATCCAAACATGTGTAATGATTTGTGACACTAGGAAAATTAGTTCAATAATGCATGCTAAAGTTTTAGGTCATCCATTTATTGAGAGCGTAAATAAATTGGATGTATCTGCCAAAAAAAATAGATTGGATGTACACATGTGCAACACTATTGGAAAAAACTCAAGTCCCACATTGGCTAGAGATAAGACCAAGGTAGAGTATATAAGTGAGGGGAAACCCTCACCTTATGAGCTAACTTTTGAGGTTGAGCTAGGTCCAAACCCACATTCTAAGATGGTATCAAAACATTTCCTAGATCCATTCAAATAGTCACCTACCATGTTATCCATGCATCAAGCCCAAAAGTGTTGGACGTGAGGAGGTGTATTGGAGAAAACACAAGTCCCACATTAGCTAGAGATAAGACCAAGATAGAGTATATAAGTGAGGACAACCCTCACCCTATAAGCTAGCTTTTGGAGTTGAGTTAGGTCAAAACCCACATTCTAAGGAACACAAACAATTGGTAAATATAAAATTTCCACAAAGACCAAATGAATTTACCAGAGTTTTGACCTAAAAATATAATATGCTGAAAGATTTGTGAGCCCATGATTCAGCTTAACCAGAAAACTAGCCCACAATAACAGCTTATAACAAGATTAAAAATCTAATGAATAGAAAAAATAATGCATTCAATCTAGATTGTAATGTTCATAGAAACCTTTAAAGGCTCTGGACATTCACGGCCTAAATAATCCTCAAGTGTCTCAGCATTTTCTTCCAATTCATCTCCTCCAGTGAAGACCACAATCATGTAATCAACAATTTTGCTTCCAAATAATGTCTGCAAGCTCCGAAGAGCAGTTTCTTCTTCCTCAGTAAAGCGTGTTCTAACCGAGAACACTACAATGACAGCATGGATCCCATCCTTGGCCAAATCAATGCATTTGACAATTTCCTTACCAACAAACTCAGATCCGACAGACAAATCAAATAATCCTGTGAAACTTTGTACGTCAGATGGATGTGACAAAGTTTCCAAGAAACAATACAATCACAAACACTCCTTAAATAATACGTTACCATGCCTTTACCTGGGGTGTCAATAACATTAACAATTTGTCCGTCGTTTAATTCTGTTGTCTGCAATTCACATGAGGTGGATACAGCAGAGGAGCTAGCCCTTGACTTGAAGACCTTCCTTCCAAGAATGGTATTACCTGTTGCACTCTTGCCATTGCCAGTTCGTCCAACTAAGACCACTGTCCGACCCTCGTTAGATGAGGAAGTGAGCTCCCAGTCATCACCAATAGAACTTCCACCCATCACAAATCTTCCTACCCTTATAAAGATGAGACTAAAGATTTTAGAGTAATTTAATCAGTACAGTCCAAAAAATTAAAATCCTCCCATATTAAAAGGGGGACAAAAAATGGAGGAAGGAATTTTAGTCCCATAAAATTTTTTTCCTCTTCTCAATTCTAAATTTTTTAAACAAAGAGAAAAAATTAAAAAATTCTTCCTTCTTCCCTTCAATCAAACGCGTGAGGAAAACACGGGTTATGGCAGACCCTGGCAGGAGTTTCTTTCCCTTGTTGTGAAAGTCGTGTTTGATTAATATTTTAAAACAAAAGGATAGATCATCTTAGAGGCAACAGTTTAAATTTATTCGGCCAAGCAGGGATACCATGTAAATGATGAAATAGTATAGGTTTAAAACAAAATTGAACTATAGAAACCATGCTCAGTCAAGGAAAAAGAAAGATAATTAAATACAGTAATCGCCATGGATGTCCAGAACACAAGGTAGAATTAGACTTTCTAACCTGTAGTGTAGGGAGAGCCTCTTCCAAGCAACGCAAACACAAGAACAGAGTAAACACTAAACACAGCACGAAAACGATAATTCTCTGTATATATATATAGTTAACTAAGAGTGTTTTTAGGAATTTTGTTTTCAAATTTCAACCGTAATATTTTTAAAGATTTTACTTAATCTTTTTAATATGCCACTTTTATCTTTATTTTTATATTAAATTTTAATATTATTTTTAAAATATCAATAATTAAAAATAATTTTATATTATAATATTTATCATAAATTAAAGACATAAGTTATAAAAATATTTATTATTATAATTTTACATGTATATATATAATGAACATTTATCTCAATAATTAAAAAAAAAATACACAAATGATCTTATCTTAGTCATCCATGTTTACACCTGCAGGAAATGATAATTCTGTGTTTCTCTATTTTATAATTATCGTATAAAAAAATTATATTCTAAAATAATTGGTGTTTTAACTTTACACTATAACATTAATTTTTTTTCCACTTATGATATTGATTATATGGGTTACAAAGATAAATGAATTAATAATGATAAAGTTAATTTTGTAAAAAAAATATTTTCTTTTGTTTATTTATTAATTTTAATTTATTTGTGTAACTTAGGACAACAATTTTAATAGGATGGAGAGAATAATACATAAAAAATACTTATTTTTCATAGTTTTCAATGGAGATGTTTGCTTTTAGCAAGAGAGAGAGAAACACTTATTATTATTTATAATGAGAGTTTTTTATTAAAAAAATCAATTAAAATACTTTTAAATATTTTTCTTATTCTATCATATACTAAGGAAAAAATAGATACTCCGTGCCTAACTAATTTTTTCATATTTTTAAAAAAATAGAAGAAAAAAATAGAAGTTAATGAGTGGTTTGTAAAGATAGTAATAGGGATAAAATAGTAACTTATAAATCTAATTATAGGAATAAAATACATCAAAACACTATATTCCTTTTATATATAATTATAGATAAAATATTTATCATATACAAAATAAAATAAAGTATTTTGATATCACAAAATAAATTATTTATCATATATTTAGCTTATGCATTGCACATAAAAAAAATCTTTTATACAACTAAAATTTATTATAAATAAATATTTTTATTATATAAATTGTATTATAATTAAATATTATAATGAATAATTTTTGTGAACATATGTTTTATATTTTAGATTTATAATAATTAAATGAGAAAGACATATCGAGATTCATAGTTCTTCATCGAATACACTAAAGTCTATCTAGGGGTTAGACATTCGGAACAGTTTAATTTCTATAAATATGGGAAAGAGTATCTAAACAACTCATTGTTAGGAATATACTGATCTTGTTTTGTCTATGCATACATCTCCAAACTTCATACAATTTATTGTTCTATCTCTATAAGGGAAATAGATAAATTAAGTTCTTTATCATGAGGGATCGGGATTGAGTATTTTAGTAGATGTCGGTGAAAATTAGAATAATATTAAATAGAGAAACATATTAATATTGCATCAGGGGGTTAGGCATGTTAGATCCCAACATATTTAAATTCTAAAGTTATCATTTGCATTTTATCTTGTTATTTTACTTGTCTTTTATTTTATAATTCTTTCTTTGTTCTTTCCATTACAATTCCTTATCTCTTGCTTACAAATTGGGTACACATCAACTTAAATACAAACAAAGTCTATGTGGATTCGATACTCGGATTTTCAAGTAAATTTTACTACTTGAGACAAAATTTGGTGCACTTGCTAATGAGTTAACATTTATATTGTAGTGGTCCAAATGACATAAGACTAGTACCTGAATGCTTAAGATAGAACTCTCAACAACTTTCACGAAGACATCAAAAGCTAGTTTGGCTTCTCAAAGGGTCAAAGAAAAAAAAAATAACAGTAGTGACCATAACATGCTACAACAAGCTCACACCAAAATGTTTAGAATACAAGTTTGTCATGTCATCTCATCAAAGTATTCCTATAAGAATAACATTCAGTGGCTTTCCATCTACATCAAAGAACTATCTCAAAGCACAACATCAAATGCAGGAAAACTATACAAGCCAACATATTTGCAAATGAAAGATATACAAAGAGCAGAACATAACAAGTGTTCTGATAAGTTTAGAACAAGCTTAAAATGAATGTCTCAACCATGCTTCCAAGAGAGAAGCTTTACAATATTTGAAAGAAGCACATCTATTAATGAAGTTAGTGCTTCCCTCTGAAGATCTCAATCTTACTATGTTGCAAAGACAAGAAGGTCTTACTCAGAAGATCTATCAAAGGCTACATTGAGTAGATAGCATAAGCATAAAGTTGTTTTAGAGTCAACATTAGAATAATGTACTTGATGACTCTAAGAATGAGAACATAAGAATAATACTTTAATGATAGACCGGAGGAAAAAGTTTAAAAATTGAAAAAGACCTTATATGGTCTTAAATAGGCTCCTAGTGCCTGGTACAACAGGATAGATGATAATCTTCAAGATCTTGGATTTGTCAAAAGTCCAAGTGAGACTGCATTATATGTGAAGTTGGTAGATGCAAATTTAATCATTATTGTTGTCTATGTTGATGATTTTCTTGTGACAGGAAATGATGAGAAACTCATAAAGGAGTTTAAAGCTGAAATGCTTAAAGCATTTGAAATGGCATACCTTGGCTTGATGAGTTTCTTTTTGGGAACGGAGGTGAAACAAGAGCATGATGGAATCTTCATTTGCCAAAAGAAATATGCAAAGGAAATACTCAAGAAGTTTCATATGGAGGACTACAAAAGCACTACATCTCTAATGAACCAAAATGAGAAATTTAGCAAGGATGATAGAGTTGATAAAGTTGATGAAATGCATTATAGAAGCTTGATTGGTTGCTTAATGTATATTATTGCAACCAGATCTGACATTTTGTTTGTAGTAAGTGTATTTTCAAGGTTCATGCATTGTGCTAGTGAAGTACATTTTCAAGTTTCCAAAGGAGTTGTTAGATATATTAAAGGCACTTTAGACTATGGTGTGATGTACTCTCATTCTCATAATTTTAAGCTTCATGGATACTCTGATAGTGATTGGGCAAGTTGTATTGATGACATGAGAAACACCTCTGGTTACTGTTTTTCTTTTGGTTTTGAAGTTTTTCTTGGTGTTCTAAAAAGCAAAAAGTTGTAGCTCAATCAACTGCAAAAGCAGAGTATGTAGCTGTTGTTGTTGCAGTGAATCAGGCTTTTTGGATCAAGAAAATCGTGACAGATTTGCATAAAGAACAAGAAGAAAGCACACAATTTTTTGTGGACCACCAAGCTGCAATCTCAATTGCTAATGATCCGGTGTTTCATGGCAAAATAAAGCATTTCAAGATAAAGCTTTTTCTTCTAAGAGAAGTTCAAAGGAAAGAAGAAGTGAAGTTACTGTATTGCGAAACAGAGAATCAAAGTGCTGACTTTTGACCAGGGCATTTTCAAAAGCCAGATTTAAATTCTTGAGACAAAAGCTTGGAGTTTGCAGTTCCAAAGTTAAGGAAGAGTGTTAAAAGTGTGACAGTAAGAACTATCTAACAAACTATGATAAATCATATTTTTATGTTATTTTTTAGAAAAAATAAAAATCATGTTGATGTATAGGATAAAGTTATTTTAGTCCTATTCTTTAGGTATGATCTATTAGTAATTTTATCTCCCTGTTAGCAGTTCTTTTTTATGTTTGATACACTACTTCATATTTGATTAATGTAGTCTCAATTTACCGTGCATTCTCTTCCATTCTTTAAGACTTTATATTTGTTATTAACAAAAGCAACAAAAACAATTCCCACCCATCTCCAACACGACACCCTCTGCACAAACCCACTTAGATATGCCACCAACACCTAGATGTTAACACCCACCCAAGTTTGTCACTCGTAGCCGCCCCACCCCGCACCACCATAGCTCCTAACCATCATCATACAAATCTAAATCTACCATCGCACGACCCCACCTAGATAAGCCACCAACACCCAAATGTTGACATCAACCCAGGTTCGCCACCCGCGGCCGCCCCACCCTACACCACCACAACTCCCAACCATCACCATACAAACCCAAATCTAACATCACATGACCCCACCTAGATCCACCACCAACACCCAGATGTTGACACCCACCCAGGTCTGCCGCCCACTGTCATGCTGTCTCACACCACCACAACATCCAACCATGACCATACAAACCCAAATCTAACATCGCACGATCCATCCCAAATCCTGACTTTTGAACAAAATTAGACCAACAATAGAAGATAATCAAAATAAAAAATCAAACCACAAAATCAGATATAGAACTTACAACAACCCGATTACTCTTGGAGTTCTTGGAGGCACATAACCAAGCAAGAAACGAAGTGAGTGTCAGACCCCTAAGCTAAAGCAAGTTCACAAATTTAACGGCGAGAACCAACTATGGGCGAGGGCAATGGCGGTTGCACCACACATGGTGGCGGTGGTGGAGGTGTGGGGTTTAGACACAAGTGAAGAGGTGTGGTGGTGTGAAGGATTTCAACACCGGTGGGGGTGGGGTGGGGTTTACAATATTGTTAGGACACATACATTAAAGGTTTTTAATCGCCACTATTTTGTAAACAAAAGTCATTGGAATTTGCTATCCTAGTAGGAAAGGACCAAATTGGTCTATTTTAAAATAATTTAAACATTAAATTGAATTTTTAAAAATTTTGGAGATCAAGTTAAATTTTTTAATATAATTTGAAGACCAAATTGATGTTTTAGTATTTGCTAACTAGGGTACGGGGAGGGTGTTTTGTATTATCCCCTTCCGTATTGAGCTCAATATTTACTAATTGGAATGCAAAGCTCATTTTTCTCAACATGAGGATTAAGAAAGAAAAAAAACTATTTATCCAAAAATAAAATAAAAGCTAAAAGATTGAGAAAAGTAAAGTAAAGGGCTAAGAGTAAGGAAGAGGAAGATGGGTTGGTCTTCCGCAACAGCATGTGCGTCGCTCTCCTCTTCGACTCCGCTGCCTCGACTTCCACCGTCTCGCACTGGCACTCCCATTCCTGGTTCGCTTTCATTTTCATGGCTTTCTTCATTTCCCACTTTAACTTTAAGTGCTTCTCGTTCTCGCTCCTCCGGAATAAACCCTCCCAATCCCTCACGTTCCGATGTAAGTGTAACTGCTTTCCTTCCTTTATCTTTTTAATTATCGCTTCTAATTCACTTTAGTCTGTCTGATTTGAGGTTAGAAGTAAACGGTGAGATGATATGGGAATGAATGGATAGACTCAATTTTCATCTCTCCTTCTGTTACTGTTAGAATACTGTAGAAAGAGGAACCTAAACTTCTTTCACGGTAACAATATTCACACCTAACCTAACGTTTCCACGCTTTCTTTAACGCACCTTTTTACCTTTCATTCCAAAGCCAAGGCTAGTGGCCTTTTTCCAATTGCCACATTCATTATCACATAGCTCTGTCTCAGAAAGATAATTTTGATGCGTGATGCTTCCTATGTTGTACCTGCTGTAATCATGGCACTGAATTGCCTGTACTTAATACCTTTGGACTTGATTTCTTTTTTTTGAATTATGAAATCTAAACATTTTGGACATGAAGAAATCAGTTGCAGTTCTGTTCTTAATATTCTTTCCTTGACATTTACATTTGCATTTGCAGGATTCCTTCATTCGAGCTGCCTGGACCCGAAGATCTCGAGGTGAAGCTGCAAAGAAACCTAACAGGAAATCGTGGAAGCAGAGGACAGACATGTACATGAGACCATTCTTATTAAATGTTTTCTTCTCCAAAAGATTTATTCATGCAAAAGTGGTACACCGAGGAACCAGCAAAGTGATATGTGTTGCTACCACAAACGCCAAGGATCTTCGAAACTCCCTTCCATCCTTGATAGATCATAACGCTTGTAGAGTTGTTGGAAACCTTATTGCTCAACGATCAATGGAAGCTGATGTATATGCAGTAGCCTATGAACCTAGAAAGGATGAAAGGATTGAAGGCAGACTAGGGATCGTTCTTGATACTATTAAGGAAAACGGGATTATTTTTGCTTGAGCTCATTTCCTATCAAATTAGCCTGTTTTAATGTAGCCAGTCTCCTTGCATGGGTTGTTACGAATTCTATTTGATTGTTTATGCTTCATTTGTGCATTAATTTGCTAGTTGATGAATTAAATTGTTCTAGTTTTTATGTTTTCGTGTTGAGTTATTTTGGTAGGTACAGGCCCAATTTGATTGTTGATTTATAGTGTGTTTGAATTAGCTGAGTCAATTTCTTTTTTATTCATGGTGAAGGTAAAATGCCAAACAAACACATTACCATGATTCTGTGGGATAGAATTGGTTTTTGGTGTTATTCAAACACATTAGTTGTTCATAGTAAGGAGGTGAGAGAGAATAAAGGATTCCGGTTTTTGGGGTTTTGCCTATGTTAACACTCTGGATTTGCAAAAAGGATTGGGTTTGCTTTGAAGAAAAAAAAATTGAGTTCAGTTATTTTAATTTTCTAAATTTATCATTCAATCAATTTTATATAAATTTAAATCTTATTTGATAAAAATTCAAAAAATATTAAAATAAATAGTAAGATGGGAAATGTTTTTTTTTTTGGCGGAAGTAAGATGGAAAATGTTGTTAATACTCTTTTAATATAGTCTTTCTAACACAATTCACTGCGCAGTGGAAATTTTAATTTTTTTCAATTATTCAGTAATAACTAACTGAAATTTGAGTTAATTTGATAGTTAATTCTAATTAAGAATGATTGTAATTTTTTATTTTATTGTTGTTTTTTATGAAATAGTGAAGAAATTAATATCCTTGTAATTTTTACTGAATAATTGAAAAACTGATGAAATAACTGGAAGAAAAAACTTGAAGAAAAGTTGGAAGAATTGGAAAGCTCGTTTAGCATACACGACTGGCCAACGCCCTTGCTCATCATATTTGATTATTTCACTACTTTATTTGTCACTCACTCATTCAATGCATGCATTCTTCTAAAATAAAGGCTTCACAAATTCACAAATTACTTCTTTTTTGTTTACAAGACTTCTAGTTGACTTGTTTTAACTATTTCTAGTTCACATATCATCTATATGATATATTTGAAGTAATTTTTCATTGTCTTTGAATCTTACATTTAATACAAATTATGATTCACGATTCAAAAAATAGGTCAATGATTCACAATTCAAATCTCGATTTGATAACCTTGTTCCATATACTAAACGCCACCTAAGAGATCTCTTGCAATCATGGATGTCATCTAACATAAAGTATCAGCTAGCAACCACTAATATCAACAGCAATGGTTTCTTCATAAACTAGAGCCCAGAACAATCTGATCTTACAACACATGATTGACACTGACCATATTAATCCCCCAAATAAAATGAATATACCAATTGCATCCTCCTCATTGCCCTAACCTTCTCAGTTTTCCTTTGTTTCTGCCAAAGTTATCTAAAACTGGCGTTGTAGTAAGCTTTCATGAAACTGCCAATAGAAATTCCAGTAATATTTTCATTAGAAACAATACCTAACAGTTTGTCAAAATGTCTTTAAGCATCATCCATTTCTTTCATCATCTCATACCCCTCCCACGAAACAAACACAGAAAAAGATGAAAAGAAGAAAACATAAACATGAATCTAATGGAAAGGCAAAAAAAATTCCAATGATGATTGAATAACCAAGAGTAAAAAAGAATTGGGAGAAAAACAAGTGCAAACTCACAATTATTGCTCTTCCAAAAGCACCAGCACTAACATAAGCCCATGTTCCTGGAAGCATCCCCCACCAACTGCTTAACAATTATCAGTTTTAAGACAAAAATTCACAAGAACTATATGTGTTCAAATGCAGTTCCAGATAATCATACTGGGACAGTTCCAAATAGATACGCGATAAACATATACCCAGATTCATTTTAGCTGCATTTCATTACAGTATAGCTATACTTTACTTCAACTAATCAATGACAATTTTAACAGCATACACTCCGATGAATCAAAGATCAAAGCAAGGGTATTTTCATGAAGCCGTGCCTAGTTGGAATTGTCAGAACAAATTTTTAGATAGGTACCTGATCATAAGTTCAATGCTCTCAGCATTTTCATAAGTACCTCAATTAAAAAAGTTTACTTACATTCATATGGTGGCTGAGATCAAACACCAAATCCAACTTTTGGCATCATATATTAGAATAGATAAGCTCAATCAAGCATAAAAGATTTTGTTTTTTTATATCCTTTTTTACCCATTTAGCATGGCTTACACAAGAACTCAACTCAAGACGACGTATAAAGGTTGCATTTGGGTAAATAATTTAATTAAAGGACTTGTTCAATAAGAAGATATCGCATGAGGGCACAAGTCACATACATAAGCTTAACCAAAAATCTACTTAAGTGCTTATATGATAGTCAAGCTCAAATAAGCTCTTCCAGTGCTTATATGATAGTCAAGCTCAAATTGTAACTATTCTAAAGTTACAATTCATTTTATTATTTATGTCATTCGATTGGCTACAGATTTTGACAAAATTATTTCTCTATGTTTGGTCAAATATTTGTAGTTAACCATTTTTTTTATTAACATGAAATCTAATTTTTGCAGCCCAGAAGAAAAATACATTGTAAATAGTTTAAGTGGGTTTCATGTGAATTGCACAATTTTGATCAACCTTACTCAGACTAGTTTTCTGGGCCATTCAAGAAGTAGACTTATAAACAAGTCAATAACAGGCATATTTAGCCGAACAAGCACTCAGGTTTGAACTTCCCTATATCACCTACATCATTACAAATAACATTAACAAAATGACTCTACATATTAACAAAATTTTCACCTCCATGTTTGACTGAATTATTTTTCACAAAACATACATTTTTATAACATACGCATTTAATAGATTATGCATAATAAATAATATTAGGCGTAATCGATTATATGTTAGTTTAAGAATCATTTCTGCTAGTCTACATGATAATAGATGATTCAAGGGTGGCAGGTGAGTTGAGTTTAGAATTACACTTGGCAATGATGCTGGTTAGAGGGATGGGTTGTGTGCTTCCCTGCTGCTGCTCTTGTCAAGGATGGGACATGTTCAAGGTTGAATTTGTAAGTGATGGGAATATGGAATATTGAGATAGAAAATATAAACTCAATTCTTAAATTATGAATAAACTTTTCTTTTGACAAATTTATGAAAAAACTCATTTTACTTTTTTCTAATAATTTTTTCCAATGAATAAACGAGGATATTTTAAAAATTTAAAGTTTTTTTTTTTAAATTGGGTGTGCTAACAAAAAAAGAAGTGCCCAAATCATGCTCCTTTGTTTGTTTGATATTGGTTGCTTCTTCAGTCTAAACATTGTGTCAGACAATTTGATTTTGGACGTTGAGTAATATCTGACTCTCTTTTTTCTTATGATTAAGATAAGATTTTTCTCCAATTATATTTTTTTCTTTCCCTTGATTTTTTTTTATCCCATCAATGGATGAGGGTGCATTTCTATAATTATAAAAATAATTTGGTTAAATACTTATTTTTCAATTTTTTTAATATAAGAATGTATTTGATGACAAAAATTATTGAAATGAACTAAAAAATATATAAATAAAAATTTTCAAGAAATTTAAGAATTATTTGAAGTATAAATAAATTTTATACAAGTTCTTCAAATATTTTCAACATCTTTTTAAATTTTTAATATTTAAAATTCAGAGTTTAATAATTATGCACAAATAATACTAAACGATTTTATACAATCAAAATAATATAATTTTAATATAATTAATGTAAAAAATTAAAGTATTTATCATATCTAATAATTTGTAATTAAATAAATCATATTATTAATATATAATTTATTTTCTCTAAAATTTATGTTAAAATCTCATAATACTATTTTTATTAAATTAAATTAATATTAAAAAAAAGATAAATGTGTCTATTTAAAAATTAAATATTTAGATTTGAGCTTAATATGACTTATAAAATGATTATCATGCAAATAGTTTTTTTTATAACCGTAATTAGAAATCAATGCATAGTCTATATTTTTCTTTTTAGATTTACCTTTTTAAATGATCGGTATATTTATTTATTTATTTGATTAAGTTGAGGTGTGAATAATGGTTTTACCGACGGATCTAATCCTTAATAATTAATAAATAGGAGAGGGTAATCGCTTTAATTTTAATCTGAAGAAAAGAACAGAATAGGTGTTGTGGTGGAGTAAGAATCGAATTCGAAGGAAGAGAGGTGGTAGGGTTTGTGATATAGCGATGAGTGAGAGTAACGGGAACAGCAGGAGGCGAAATGTTGAAGATCAAGATCTGGGACTGTACTTCTTGGAGGCGTGCAGGGGTAGGGAGATGAAAGAGGAAGAGGAAGAGGAAGAGGCACCCAGGGAGCTCAACACCATTAACAGCTCTGGTGGTTTCGTCGTGGTTTCCACGGACAAGTTGTCGGTAAAGTACACCAGCGTCAACCTTCACGGCCACGACGTCGGTGTCATTCAGGCCAACAAGCCTGCTCCTACCAAGCGCCTCATGTACTATTTCGAGATTCATGTCAAGGATGCCGGCGTTAAGGGCCAGATAGCCATTGGATTCACCTCCGAGACCTTCAAGATGCGAAGACAACCAGGGTGAGTGAGTGAGTTAATGTCTTTTCTTTCACTTTCAACCCTAACCCTATAAATTCCTGTTAGGTGGGAGGCCAATAGCTGCGGCTATCACGGCGATGATGGTCTGCTCTACCGTGGACATGGCAAGGGGGGAGAGCCGTTTGGCCCAACCTATACATCCGGAGACGTAGTTGGTGCCGGAATTAACTATGCTGCCCAGGAATTTTTTTTCACGTATACACCACTTACTCCTACTCCTCCTTTATTTTATTTTTATTTTTATTTTTCTAAATTATTAGCATTCCTTCTATGCCAGTAAGAATGGCCATGTTGTCGGCTCTGTTTACAAAGACATGAAAGGCCCCCTTTTTCCAACCGTTGCTGTTCACAGCCAAAACGAAGAGTATGTCACTTTTACTGCTATTGCATTCTTATTTGAGTGCCCACAATCATGTTTTCATTGTATCTGAATCCTTACTTTTATTGCCAACACTAGTTACTAGCTCTTTCTTTCAAATAGCACATTCTTTTTATCATTACTTGAGGTGTTTAATTTTTCAGGAGTGTGTTTCATTTATCTCTGACAGGGTGCATGTCAACTTTGGGCAGAAACCATTTACTTTTGACCTAAAGGTAAGAACCTTTTCTTTTTTCCCTATTATTCATCCCTCGGTTAGGATGCTAGTTAGTTGTTACAATACAGTAATATTGATTTTAGTTTTCACTTTTTTATTTGCCCTTCTGGCAATTTCTTTTCTTCTGTGCATTTTCAATAACTGAGAATGGTGAGACACCTCCTTAGCAGCGCAGGATTTTGACCAAATGTAGCTGACACACTTGTAAATACTTCAGCATTTTTTCTTTGAAAATATTTGGAGTTTTGAATTAGAAAAACATTACTACTTGTTTCATTTTTAAATTTTTTCCTGTTGATCTTTCTTCTTCAGTGAGAAATTGGTGATTAGAATTTAAAACAGTTGGGAAATAACAAATTATGACTTGGGTTATGTGATTAAGATGGTACATGTTTAACTTTTATGTTAAATGGGTTGTTTAGGTTTAGTATCATGGGGATCAGTGTAATCAGAATCGCTTAATTTTGATGCAATTCTGCATCTTACCTATACATATCTCTTCTTGGTTCATTTTGGTGTTGGATTTGTGGTCTGATTTTCCGGAATTGCTAGAATCCCAATTTGGTAGCAATACATGTTCGTTTACTTTTTTTGCTACTACTTCCATGTTGATGTTGTCTTTTCTTTTTGTCATTGTTGTTGTCTTCATCCTTAATATTGGAGACAGTGTGAAAGGTTGAGGCTGAGGAATTAAAGGAGACTCCGAATTGAGATGATAAGGCAAGGAATTGATAATGAATTGGGAGGATATGAACAATGATACTGCTAGTTAACCTAGGTCTGGCAACCAAGGTCTTGGTTTGGATAGTTTTTTTTTTCTGTATGTGTTTTTGTGTGTGTGTTTGGTGGTTATCCCCACCAACACATCATGATTTTTCTCTAAACATACTGAACACACAACAAATCTGGTATGTTTAGCATTAGAGTATACTTTAATAGGCCTCCCAAACACCTAAAGATATATTATATATAATTCTAAGAATTGAATCGTGATTTGGATAACCATGCTGATAACAAGTGTGGATGGAGGGTATAAAGGTGGGACTAATGATAACTTGAGTGTTCATGGCAATGACTTTGGTGGCTAAGATTTTGATGTGGTTTCATTGTGCCAGTTTGTTTTGGATTTCATTTATGTCTTGAACACGCATGTGTTTTTAGGGGAAAAAAGAAATTCTTCCTTCCATCTCACAATTTTTAGATTTGTGCCCCAAGAAATAATTTTTTAAGCATGGAATCTTGGTTGGACAAATAAACATGCCCTTTGGTGATATTTGGGAAGCTTAGATGTTCTAAATTTTTTTATTATGTGATATTATTCCCCATAAACTATACTATGCTAGCAAACATGAATTTAATGTATTGTTTAAAATATAATATTTATATTTTTGAAAATTTTCAATGTACTTATATTTATATTATTCTGATTTAGATGTTTATAATGTTTATGTGGAAAACTTTTTTTTTAGAGTATACATTTTCATTGTAATTTCATTTGTAATCTTGTTTAGTTTCTCTGTAACAGTTAGTTTTTCATTTATGATTTAGTTTCTTGCTGACTCAGCAGTCAGAGACTTAGCCTAGGTATATAATATTTATCTCTCATTCTCCCTGTATTTTCAATCTAATAATCAGATTACATTTTTCTATTAGTTTTATGCTATTTTTAATAATTGATTATGGTTCATGATATTTTTTTATTCAAATTTCATAAACAAGTCTTTGTGATTTGATTCACAATTTGGCAATCATGGTGGGATGAATTAGAATAGCTGTGTTGTCTCAGCTGGTGTTCTTGGGCTGCTATTTTGAAGTTTTTCCTTTAAAAAGTATAATATCCTTAAACGTGAAAAACTATGTGCTAGTCTAAACATAAGAGGTTCTATAGTAAGCACTTTGAGGAGAAATCATGATCTTTTAATAACCTTATCATACTACACATCTAAGATGGTACTTGGATGAAATGGTAGATTAAACTGTTTCAATGTGATTTACTACATTCACAAATATCAATGTCATGCATGTGACCTTTTTGTTAAAGTAACCAAGTTCATAAAATACATATGCTATTTACTTTTATTTATCATTTTTTTAAAATACTTATATTATTGGATCAGGAATTTGAAACACAAGAAAGAATGAAGCAGCAACTGAAAATAGAGGAAATTTCTGTGCCACCAAATGTCAGTTACGGGTGAGAAAAAATACCTTCAATTAACCGTGGTATTAAACTCTGCTTTCCATGCATTTTATTTAAATTGATTTTGTTCTTTATTACCAATTTTTTTAACCTTAGGTGGTGAAAGCTTACTAGGAGTTCGTAATGCCCTTAATATCTAGGATCTTTCTTGGGTCTGTATTTGTAGTTACTAGTTAGTAGCAGGGTAAGATTACAGGACTAAGGACAAATTGCCCAAGAGTTTGTGTGCATATAGATTTCTATTACATTGCCCACAAATTTATCTCTGTTACAAATGATTGTCTGGGTGCTCTGGTCTTCTCATCATATCAGCAAGGCTGTAAATTTAACAATCGAGTGTCTGAAACCAAGTGGTTCTTAGAGGTTTAGTGCTGGAAGCTGTGACCACTGAAGTTTAAAGTTTGATAACGCTAAAAGGTATTAATAATTCAAGCTCTCTTGGTGTAGTTGTACAAATGAGAATATACTCCTGGTTAATGAAAATGCAGTTATTAGTTTGCAATTAAAGTAGATGCCAATAAACCATTTTTTTAAGTTCAATTTCTCCTAGGAAAAAATGATTATTAAGAGATTTTAGACTTGTATAAAATAGATTTACCAGTGTTTGTGGAAGCAGATTTATGTTTCTCATTTCAAATTTATCTCTTAAGTGTTATCTTCTTCTGTCAAGAATGGGAAAATTCTTGGTGTTAATTGTTAAATGTGTTGTCATTTGTTTAATTTAATCTCCTGGCCGTTTAAGTTATGTTTTCTTGCCTTTAACACTGTCTAACTACTTTATATTAAATAAAATTGTCTGTTAGCTTGAGGTTAAAGTGGTCTTGCTATTTTTTCCCATCCTTTTTTGCAGATATTAATAATTTCATTAAAATAACGATGTTAGTTATTTAGAGCAAATGCTGTAACAGATTGTCCATAATATATTTCAGAAAAAAGAGAAAGAGAAGACAGAGAGAAAAACGTAAATGATATGACTAATATGAGAGTACAGAGAAGGAGACCTTATATAGGTGTACACTGTGTGACTCAATGCTGAGTCTGCATCTAACTGCTTAGGCTAATATAACTGGTGTGGTCAAATGGAACCCATGGTGTGGTGGAAATTCGACAAGATACCATGTAGCATATAATTTCTAGCTTTTGTTTTCTATTAGAGTATTGCAAACTCAGTGCTAGAGTTGTGAACACTCAGAGTTAGTAAACTCTAGTTACTTTTGGAGTCTCTTGTCAGCTATAAATTGCTGTACTCTATTCTGTTGTAACTAACTTTTCAGAAATACAATATTAAGTTTTTATTTTCATTTAGAATCTTTTCTTCTCTGAAAGATATATTTCGTTTTTAAACTTGAATTTGAAAACAAAACCTTTTTGGATAAAAAGGGGTTGAAATGGTTTTTAAATGAATTTTAAAACCATTTTAACTCACTTTTAGAAAAAGGAAAAAATATTTTCTAGTTTCAAGTTTAGTTGTCTCATCTCTTTTGATATTTTAGTATTTAAAAATTTAAATATAAAAACCATCCCAAACAGAACTTTAGTTACTTTTTTTATGGGTCTTTTTCATTCCGTCCTCCCATTTTTATAGTGAACTAATGAGAATTATGATGTTGTCTTCAGTATTTAAGAATTATGATATTTTTAGTTCACCAATCTTGACATAAGTTTTGTTTTATTTAGCTCCTTCAGTTTTTTTTTTTTTGTTATGGATGTATTACATGTAGTCGCCTTGCTTTTGCCATATGCTGCAACACCATCCACTGTATTTTTAGGGTGGATTTTTGGCTTGCCACCATGAACTGCCATTTGCCATGATGAGTTTGATGTAAAAAAACTAGCTGCTAGAATATGAAACATGACTTTAGTGTTTGTTAATTGCTATAATGGGTACTTGGTTGTAAACTTATAGTTAGGGTAATTGAAAGAAAATGTGGAATATATCATAGGTTTTAGGGGTTTTATATTGGTAGTAGGGTGAGTTATAGCTTTATTCTTCAATTGCAAACAGTACTCATGACTCGTGAGTTTTAGCCAGAGAAGGGAGAAGAGAGTGGTGGGGTAGAGGAATACCATAAAATATAGATTGAGTAGTTCTGATATATGAACTGTGGTTTACCTATTGGTTTTAATAGATCCAATCTTGTATTGTGTTGAGAGAAATTTAACTGACAAACATAACTACAAGAATAGAGGATCTACTAGATTGAGTAGGCAAGAGAACAGAGAAGAAAAGACAATGGGGTAGTGGAATACCATAATTTGAGTATATGAACTGTGGTTAAACGTGTTTTGGCATGCAAAATATGAAAACTAAAACATATGAAGATGAGTCTTCAATCAACAGTTTTACCTTGTTTTTAATGGATCTGTTATTGTATTGTATTCAGATAAATTTAACTGACAAACATAACTACAAGAATAGAGGATCCACTAATTGTAATAACATGATTGAAACTCTTATTAAGCTCAACAAATGTCCTATGAGAAATTCAATGTAGACAGCAGAAACTCGGTATGGTTTACTAATTTACTTGTCTAATGTTGCATACTGCAGCTTTTCATGGTTTAGGAAGGTTGCAATTAATCTGTCTAACCTAGTATGTGACATCCATGGTTTTCATGAGAACCGATATAAATAAGAAAAATAATAAATATGTGATTGATATTTCTCAACTTTGATATTTTTTTTGTTAGCAGAATTGTCCGCTCCTACCTGCTACACTATGGCTATGAAGATACATTGAATTCATTTGATGTGGCTAGTAAAAGTACTGTTCCTCCTATATACATAGCTCAAGAAAGTGGAATTGATGAGCAGGAAATAACATATGCCTTGAATCATAGAAAGACTTTACGACAGGTATATTATCCATGGAACTAAAAAATAACTAATTTATATTATATATTCAATTCTTAGAACCTTTTAACTAATGAAAAAGTTAATTCAATATTTCATGCTTTATTTTTCATTATCTATGTCACTTGCTTGCTTAAAAAACTATTGCTGTTGGCATACTCTGGTTACCATTGTTGCCAGTAATCATTGTTACTGACACCGGCCACATCGCTGTGATGTTGTTGGAATCCTCCATTAGAATTCCAATTCAATTAAGAATTGTGATTTATATCTCAAATATTTATTTGTTGCAAACATACAAATTAAGATTCTTAATTTCAATTTTGGCAAATTTGGAAATGTCACCTTGTTTTCTTTCTATTTTCTCTCCTCAAAATTTTGTGAAAGGAATGAAGTAAACTTTATCTTGTTATATACACTTGCGTGAACTGACACGATGGTGATGATGCTTTAAATGATGATCCTATGCACAAATATGACAGGTTGCAGAAGGGGGACTGTTTCCCTTTACGGTTTTATATAGTACTGTAATTAGTTTTTCTATTTTGCCCTGGCAATTTCGTTCAGTAATAAAACCCTCAATCTTTTGGAGTCATTCATGGCACTTGCCTGTGTTGCCACTGAAAAAAAATATTGAATTTGGGATCTATAGTCTTGTTCAGTTTCTCATTTTGTTTTCAATGGGAACTAGGAAGATGACAGTGGATGTTGTAGTAGTGAAAATAATTTTGCCTGTTTTCATCAACTTCTTGATAACATTTTGAAAATAGAAAACAATATATTTTTTGTAACTATTATTAATGAAAACATATAAACTAAAAAAGAAAATAAACCAAATGCCCTTATATATTCAAGGCAATCTTTATGTTTGTGTCTTTTATCTGCTGAAGAATGTTCTGTAATTCTCAATTATGATATATTTTCATTGTCAATGTTTCTGTGGGGCCCTTTTTTTTATCATTTTTAAGGGAGTGGGTCCTTCATATTTTCACAAAAATTAATGGATATAGATATTATATGACAGATTCAAGTTCCTATTTCTGGTATTGTTATTGATAAACACTGTAGTTTTGGTGCTGTCCTTTGTTTTATTATTATTGGTATGATATCCTGACTGTATACACTTGCTGATTTACAAACTTTGGCTTACCTCTTTTCTTTTCATTGAAGCTAATCAGGAATGGGGACATTGATGTTGCATTTGGTAAATTACGTGAATGGTATCCACAGATTGTTGAGGTGGGCTCTCATTTTATGCTTGTCTCAGAGTCACAGTTGTGCATATCCTGTTTTGGTGCAAGGCTAACTCCAATTGAGCTGATTAAAAATGCAATCATGTTTGCTATCGCAATGAAAATTGATTTAAACTGATTCTGTATAGAAGTAATTTTGATGGTAATTATAAGTGATAATGCTATGTTGTGCTTAAATTGTTAATTGTGTCATTTTCTGTTTTATAGTTTGAATCATAACATAAAACAGATTATGCTATGATATATTTTCCTCTGTTCACTCTTTCTGATTTTATTGAAGTTTTGCTTATATGCTATGATATAATGCAATCAAGTTTATTTGCACAAGAATTTGTGGTTATGTGGATATTAGCTGTTGGGACTAGTTCTTTCCTGTCATTGTTGTTTTTCTACATATATCCAAAGTGACAATACATGGCCAAGTTGAGCAAGATTTTCATGTTGAAATACTTTGTTCTTCAAGTCATAATCTAATTTATTTTTCCTTTTTTAAAGGATTAAATAACAGTGATCAAATTATGTATGAATTTTATATTTGACATTTTCCTGTGTAAAGAATCTTCTGTCATTGTATCTATACTTCTCGAGTCTTGACAATCAAGTTTGGTTATTGCAGGACAATACATCAGCTACATGTTTTCTGCTTCATTGTCAAAAATTTATCGAATTAGTTCGGGTATATTTCTTTCAATGTTTATTTTTGTAACTATCGGAAGTCTTTCCTACTTTATTCCCGTACTTCATTAGTATATCTGTTACTATGTTTTTCTTTAATGATTGTTGTTTTCATTTGTACTAGTCATAAATGTGGATTTAGGCTGTTAATTTCCATGTCTGGCACTCTGTTAATTATTAGTTATGCTCAGTTGACATTATTTATTCGTCTTTTTCTGTTCAAAATGTCAAATATGTCTTTTAGATGGCCTTAGCTTTGATTTAAAATCCCCAGCTAATGTACAGAAGTTGAATAATTTATTAATATTTTATGTCTATATGAGATATTTAGGTTGGAGCACTTGAAGAGGCTGTCAAATATGGAAGGATGGAATTGTCAAGTTTTTATGACTTGCCTGTGTTTAAGGATTTAGTTCAGGTGAATTTTCTTATCAACAGTTAAAAGGCTTAAATATGAATTTAGTCGCTATAAGTTTGTGCTTTTTTAAGTTTGGTCCCTGTAAGTTTACCGTAAAGCGCAAGTGTATAGGGACTAAAAATGTAAAAAATATAATTTTAAAGGGACTAAAATTGGAAAAATGTAAACTTACAGGACTAAAAATGAACAAAAAAACTTATAGGGATCAAAATTGAAAAAGTGTGAACTTACAATGATTACATTTATATTCAAGCCTTTTTAAAATTATTACTACTCCACTAGTATCTGTTGCTAATTTCAAATTTCTTAGGGGTTTGCTTATATGTTGCGTTCAGCATATAATGATTCTCATCTAATCTGGTATTGCACTAGATTAGCATGAGCAAAAATCTCATCTCCTCTTCGTTATTGGCTTTAAAGCATTAGAGGGGGATCATAGTTTTTTGTGTATATCATCTGTTTCTTGTTGGTCCACTATAATTGTATGTTTTAACTGATATTTAAAATTGCCTCTGGATTGTTTATTATGTAGGACTGTGTTGCTTTGCTGGCATATGAACGGCCTCTGGAATCCTCCGTAGGTTATCTTCTAAAAGACTCTCAGCGTGAAGTTGTAGCTGACACAGTAAATGCCATGATATTGTCCACAAATCTTAATATGAAAGATTCAAAACATTGTTTGCACTCTTATCTTGAGAGGTTACTTAGACAGCTTACTGCTTGCTGCTTAGTGAGGCGATCCCTGAATGGAGAGCAGGGAGAAGCTTTCCAACTTCAGAGAGTGCTTAGCAGTAGTAGAAGAGGCTAGTGCTAGATGATATGTGTATCGATCTTCTTATGCTACTGTTCATATGTCTATTGATTTCTTACGCCGCTGTTCATAGTGCCCCAGGATTTGTAACATTGCCAAGTGCAAAATTGATCTTAGCGTCTCTCGTATACTGTAGAGTCCCCCTATATTTACTTGATGCATGCTTATTCATTTCCTGTCAAGATGGGGGAGAGGTGTCTCTACATTCAAGTTTGTAACCTCGTCATCATTAAAACAATGGAAATGGAAAAATGAACCAAGCAATGATTTCAAGTTGAAATTTTTGTTGATAGATAGATGTTAGCATGTTTGGAAGCATGGGCAAATGTGTATATTATTGTAGAGTAAATCACTTGCGCCGTTAGCCCGTCCTATTATTGTGAATTTGTGATTCAATGAAATATTTTGGAAATGATAGTTACATCTACTGAATGTGCGTTGAATCCGGACCATTCAGAAACGCAATTGTAGGGGAAGCTTGGGTTATTTTGATGTGGCAATGGGAAACTTTTAGCAAACTTTCACAATCAGCTCCTTTTAACATCAAATTAATTCTATTTAATTCTAAAATTTGGCACTATACCATGATTAGGAAATTTCGAATCCTTGCGCTTATCCTATATTATTTTGGATATAACATGGTTCAAACATGGATTGAAAATTCCTCAAGTACATGTTTATTTACAAATTAAACTATTTATGTTTTTTTTTCTCCTGTTTTTCCATTGAAACCATGTACATAAATTCATCAATTATAAATTTATCAAGCAGGAACTGTTGTGGAAACCATGAGAGAACTGGTAAAAAAAGTGCATGTGTAAGTACCGGGTTGAATTTAATTTAGTTTAGTTTTCAACTCAAGTGAGACTGGCCCAGGGACTAGGGCCAAAATGACAGTTCTACCCAATAAATTTGCCGAAATCACAGCATAGAGTTCAACTTCCACTTTCTCAATTAACTCCAACTTCTTTGAGAAAACCCCACCTACCTTGAAGATCAGCCGTGGAAGCTTAACAGTTAGATTTGAGATATTGTCTCACTTGAATTTTGAATAAGTTTTTGATGATGATTTTGTTATTGTTGTTGATTTTGTTTTTTTTTATGTTTTGTTTAAGTTAATTAATTTAAATTTCAAATAATTAAGATAGAAGATTAGATTGTTTAGGAATTTCAGATTGATTGTAAGCCTATATACATAGGCATTCTCAATTTATGAATTTAAATGATTATTTTTCTACATTGTTAATTTCTTTGCGAGTTCTCACTATTTATTTTACAAAATATTTCTAACAATAACAATATGCTTTGGGCTCAATGCCATGTAGTAGTTTGCCATAAAACCACCCTGCGCGGCTACAGGCGGTAAGCACTCCAAGGAATGTGGCATCATCTAATCCAAGTTTAAACCAGAACGGAAAGTTAGAGAATTTATCTCTCTACCATCATGAAAGGAGGATAAGAGAGCACCAGCTCGAAGTCAAATGTTGTCATGCATTTCTCAATACAAGTTTAAGGGCACATCGCTGCACTCATTTTGAGTGTGTCCTGAAATTAAAGTGGTCCACCTTACAGTGCTTTTAAGGTTAGTAAACACTCAGAAAAGAATGTTTGCATCTGCAAGCCTTTGTGAGTTCATATACATGCGCAACAAAGAGGTCCCTAAGAATTCGGTACCACATAAATCACTATAGCACAATGAATCCGCATGCCTAAAATTACCTTGGCAGAACTCTTGCAAATGTAATCTCAGATAGCTTCTGTTCCGATATCTACATCTCATGGAAGATTAATAGTTTCTTTTGTGTTTTTTAGAGCATATCTTGCAATCAGAGCATTCATGGAGACCACACTCCGCTGAGGCATGCTAGAATAAATTTTACGTGCATCTTACTGGGAATGCATGTCAATAAGAAATTCTAGACTCAACTTAAGAGAGGAAATTTTCTTACTTTCAAAATTAATTCTATCTAATTTTAAAACTTAGTGCTACTCTACTACTATTGTTAGGAACTAAAAAATGTTATGGTTTTCCCATTGTGGAGAAATCTTGAAATGTTTTATATTAGTAATTGATTCTGTTGTATAACATATACGGTGTTATAATTGGTTAACTAATTAGTAGTAATAGGGTTCTTTAAAGAAAATTACATATATGATACAACATATGGCAAAAACAATGATGAAAAGATCAATAGTGATGGCAGAAACTGCCTGATCACTAAGCTTCATATTCCTTCCACCAAGGCGGTCAACCATGTCTGGAACAGGTTCCCAGTTCTTGAGTTGTTGCTCGCGAGGATCCTCTAATTTCATTTTCATCTTCTCTGCGTGGCGGCTTGCAACCTCTTGAGCAAGGGTCCAGTCATAGAATTTCCGACTCTCTTCATTGCTAAGAACGTTGTAAACCTCTCTTAATTTCATGAACTTTTCTGAGGCAGTTTTGAGAGGGAGGGAAGTTGTGTCGGGATGATACTCCTTTGACAGTTTCCGATAAGCAACTTTAATTTCTTCTAAATCCGCATCTGGTGATACGCCTAAGAATCTGGTAGTGTCCATTGATATTTGAATGAGTCATCATGTCAGGAAAAGATAACTAGTTAGTTAGTTATAGAGCAGAGCAGAGAGTGACTCACTCGTAATGAGAACCTAAAGAAGCAGAGAGGAGATCTGGAAAGTCATCAGCCTGTAACATGTTATTGGGTTTGTGGGTTTGTTGGTGTTTGGTATTGGTACCTCCGATCCAACCTTCATCTTCGTTTTCCCAATGGATTCTGGTGTCAACACCAGGGGGTGCTCTGCGAGAGGAGTGAACCTGAAAATTAGTGCAACGACCAGTACTCCTCAAAAACAAAAACTTGGCTTCTGGGTGAGGCTGATTTCCGTATAATACAACCTGCAGAGGAGCTGCCATGGGAGAACAGAGCGGTAATACCACAATACCTTTCATTTGTGTCTCTTCCACCATATCATAATACCTTTCATTCGTGGTCTGCCTTCACTCTCCATTTTCTGTGGTTCAGCTTTCAAACTCTGCCTTGTTATCTACCATCTTCCAAACTCAATTCACCAATCTAATTTTTCAACTCTTACAATTAGTTTATACTTTATAAAGTTAACCTGCCAACACACTTCAGTTAATTTCTATAATCGGTTAAAAACTTGTTTGATAAATTAGTTTTTTTTAATAATTTTTAGATATACGACGTGTAGTAGTGTTCTTCAAAATGTTAACTTTTTTAAAAATTTTATATTTCTTCTCTTTTTGTCATGAACGTTTATTATATTTTTTTTAATTTTTTCTATTTACGGTAAAATTTTACAAAAGTATTTTTATTTTTTTTCACATATGATAGATTTCTCTCATTTTTTTTTATCTTTTTATTATATATGATATTGATAGTGATGTATAATAAGTTTATGTAACTTTTTTAAAAAAAATTGGGTATTTTATAAATAGAAAGCTATAAATATTTAAAATTAATTTAATACAAAAATCATAAATTCTACAAAATACAATTTTATCAAGAAAATCAATTAGTTTATAGGATGACATATTTCTAAGTTTTATAAGTTCTTACATTGAATATATCTATAGTTTATATGAAATTTAACTACTTGAAAGTTGATATCTTATAGGTACATTCTATGATATTTTATTCAACCTTTCTAAAGATAACTATTTCTAATTACAACAACCTCTTATAAGTTGCAATTAAGGAAAGATATGAGTGATTGCAATTAAAAAGATTTTTAAATACTCTCCTCACACCTAAGACAATGAATTGAAGTGTGACAACTTAGCGACCCAACAATGAAATGAGGATATATTTTAATACTAACTTGAAATAAAGGAAAACTAAATATTATGTAACAAGTTTTCTATACAAGCATTAATCTACATGGTTATTACTCTTATTAAAGAAAAAACATAAGTGCAGATATATCTGTTGTACAACTTCACTTAATGTTAATTGGTTACAAGGAGTGAGGCAGCCGATGTGGGACTTCGGTCTTTCCCAACATCACTTTGTGTTGGAAATAATCCAAATCCCACATCGACTAAAAATAATCCTATATTATAATATATAAGTGAGGAGCAACCCCAACCCCCTTGAACTAGCTTTTGGGGTTGAGTTAGACTTCTCACATTATTCATTCCTTATTGTTCACGCTCCAAGCCCAATTGATTTTAAGATGAAATATAACAGAAAGAGACCAAAAATATGAAAGATAAAATCTATCTTAATTTTTTTCTTTTTTCAATTTATTAATTAGTAAAATTTATTAGAATTTAGAAACAAATTTTTTATTATTGGTTGAAATTTATTTAAAATAACAAAATAATGAGTGTGACTCATTAAATAAGAAGGGAGAACTCATAATATTTTGTGATTTTTAATAATTTCTAGTAAATTTAAATCTATAACATTTGATATTTGTGTGAATGTTATGTGTAAATAAGAGTGACATGGATGCATCCAAGCCAACTTATATGCTGCCCAAAACAAAACATTGTGAGTAGTTATCCATACCTTATCCTATATCCATTAAGTGAATATTTATCTTATGGGTGTTCTAGGTGCACTAGAATATTACTTGTGCACCCAGCATAGAAAATAAATTCCCCAAAATGCCTTTCATATCGATTACATATAACTTATATGTTATATGTATATGTGATCCATATAACGCTTTAACCAATTGAGCTAATAGGTCAATTATGTTATAAAATAAATAATGTTGTTATATATAACATTAAAATTTCTAATGTAAATTTAAATAATTAATTTCGTGACAATTAATTTTGATATAACTCATACGGATTATATAATCCGTATTTCTTTTATAAATAAAAAACATTTACTATTTAAAAAACTAATTTATTAATAAATTAAAAAAACATACAGATTAGCTAATCATATAAGTTATATCAAATTAATTGTCACAAAACTTATTATTTAAATTTACATGCGCATTAAATATACATTAGAAATTTAATTGTTATATATAACAACATTATTTATTTTATATCATAATTGACTTATTAGTTTAGTTGGTTAAAGTGTTGTAATAATAATATGGAAGTCACAAGTTTGACTCCTGCTTAGACTATTAATTTTAAATTAATTCATAAAATATATTTTTAAATTTTAAAAAAAAAACACTTACGAATCACTTGATCCGTATGAGTACGGATCACGTAATCCGTATGAAGGGCATTTTGAAAAATTAGTTTTCTATGCTGGGTGCACTTAGCAACACCCTTATCTTACCCATCATAAGTAATTTTTGTGGTACCCATGGAGTCGAATACCATTATCATCCCTAATTGCATAGACTAATTCCATTTGTAAAATTTTGGTCAGATTTTGACTTCCGTTTGGCCAAATTCTTTAAGGGGTAGCTCATAATAGATAAACAAGGCATAACTAAGGGTGCATTTGGATTTCCATTTCAAGGCTTCCAAACGTCAATTTGCATTTTCCTATGCATGAAACTTGAGCTCTTGTGTTAGATTGAAAAAAACGTTGATTGAGTTGAACATAACTTTTTCCCAAACACACACTAAGGAGTAACTTAACAGCTACCCCTGTCCCTATTTATCTAAAAAAAAAAAAAAGCTACCCCTGTCCCTGCCCTAGTCACAAACTTGACTACGCAAACTATATAATCAACATTCTGGAATAGACAAACGAAAGGAAATAAACAAATATATCTGTAACATTGACGAAGAACAATTCCTCAGAAACATGCGCACAAACGTTGAAACCACCTATTAAATTTATGGATGATAAACTTTTCACCTGAAAGACGTGAAATATATATATATATATATATATATATATATATATATATATATATATATATATATATATATATATATATATATATATATATATATATATATACTCTCTCCCTGTAAGACGCGAGATATATATATATATATATATATATATATATATATATATATATATATATATATATATATATATATATATATATATATATATATATATATGAAAAGAAGGTTTATCCCACGTAAGTGATTAAGTATTGCTTTTGGTTAAAATGGATAAGTGTGGGCCATGATACTTTTTTGTTTTTTGATCAGCAGTGGGCCATGATACTTGAAATGCAATGACTACTCATATTCAATAACGAACTCCACAAAGGAAGATATAGCAATGGGAAATGATGAGAAAAACTAACCAAGATACAGTCACATTTATTATCATCTCACCAACAGGAAAATACGCCACATACAATGTAAGATGAGGTAAACCGGTAAAGTAATGAAACTCTTTCAGTTGTTGGATTCAAATTAGACATAACACCGTGAAACTTTGATTATGTTTGGATATCTAAATATGAGTCTAACTAAAAATAAATAGGTAAAATAGAATGGAATATAATAAAGTAAAAATAATCATATCATTATTTGAATATTTTATCAAAATGGAATAAAGTTTCCATACCGTTGTTTGGAATGTGGATGGATGGAAGGAGAAGCCTTATAACACTGTCAGAGTGATTCCATATCATACCCCAAATTCGAAGGGAAGAAAATGAGAATATTGGATAGAATTGGATAAAATAGATTCTATCATGTTGCATCCCATTTCTTTTCACCAACTTCCAATAGAAGCCAATAGCTTCCAATAGAGTGACACACTTACTAGCAATTTAAAGGAAAAGATATATAGGGTCGTCTAATACACTTGAGACTCAGTCTGGTAATGCTTTAGAACCATTTACAATAACCGCAAGCAAGCTTGAAAACCAAAACTTTGATAAATTGTAATAAAAGCTGTTTTCTCTTCCAACACCATCTGTGACGTACATAAAACAAGGAGAAACTTCAAGCTACTTTGGGAATAAGAAATTTCTTTTGCTCTATACTACTGAATGTGTACCACCTAAGTTATGTGGGTCACTATATCTATATCCAATCCAATCCACTACATTTTCAACGATATGATAAGGTGATACACATTCAATAGCACATAGCAAGGGAAAACTCTTTTCCCTTAGACACCTAAAAATTTCTCTTACCAAGACTGCTTTGCCATAAAAAGTTCAGCCTCTAGAAAATGTTAGTCTGTACGCATGCGCATGTATCTTAGAGCATCTACAAGATACTTGATGCAGAGTAGTGGTACATTTGTCTTGTAATATAAGATAAAATTATGGTGCCTTGATCACTATAATTCATCTTCAATTTACTATTCATGAGGATGGTTCCTTTCATAAGCTTCAAACTTCTTGGCAGAACCTTCCTCCACCAAACAAGTTCAGTCCACAAGATATTACTGTATCACAAATATTTAAGAAAAAAAAAATCTTTCAAATCCTCCTCTAATTGTGCATTTTCTGTAGCGCTTTATGAAAACACATCTTCCAAGTTCTAAGTCAGATTCTAGAAGAAACGCCTATATTGCCATATGACAGTACCTTTTTGGTCTTCTATAGTTCTCATTTTCCATGATATTGTTCACAGCAATAAATATCCAGAGTAAAAAGACTACTTATCAAGCATCTTTGACTGCAAATAATACTGCTACTGTTTACCAAAAAACAACAATAAATCCATACTCATCCTTTATGATTATTTCCTTTATGTAAGGTTCTTTTGTGTCAAGAAACAAATCTGAGTTGATCACTTGACTTCCGATCATATTGAATAACTAAATTTGACCAACCCAGGAAATTACAATGTCCTGGAATCTGTTGTTGTCTTTAATTAGTGCTGTCAGATGCTTTAATGCTTTTGAAATTTCATCATAACTAGAATGCGATATATCACCCGCAACAAATAGGTTTGTCTCTTGCCCGACTACAATCCAGCTACACCCAGGAATCTTTTGGATATCTTTCTTTATCATTGTTCTCCTCAAAGATCTAGCTTCATCCCAATTTCCTGATGCAGCATACATATTAGAAAGCAGTACATATGGAGAAGAACTTTGGGGTTCTAGTTCAATAAGTTTCTTAGCTGCCCTCTGTCCCCTTTTTTCATCCCCATGTATTCTGCAAGCACCCAATAAATTGGCCCAAATCATAGCATTGGGTTCAACTTCAAGTTTGTCAATGAACTCTTCAGCTTCTTTGAGAAAACCCCACCTACCAAGAAGATCAACCATGCAGGCATAGTGATCTACTCGGGGCTCAATGCCATAATAATTTACCATGACATCAAAAATTTGACGACCCTCATAAACCCACCCTGCATGGCTACAAGCGGTAAGCACTCCAAGAAATGTGACATCATCTGGGGTAATGCATGATTGAGTCATTTCATCGAAGACCTTCAGGGCGCATTTTGCATAACCGTTTTTGGCAAATCCAACTATCATTGAATTCCAAGAAATCACATCCTTTTTAGTAGCCAATTCTTCAAAAACTTGAACAGAACTTTTTACATCCCCACATTTTGCATACATGTCTACAAGGGCACTGCTGGTTAACTCATCCAAGTCAAAACCAGTATGGAAGATTAGAGAATGTATCTCTCTACCATCATGCAACGAGGATAAGAGAGCACAAGCTTGAAGAACAGTAACAAATGTTGCTTGGTCAGGTGAGATATTGTTGTCACGCATTTCTCGATACAAGTTTAAGGCCACATCACTGCACTCATTTTGAATATGTCCTGAAATTAAAGCGGTCCACATTACAATGCTTTTAAGGCTAGAAAACTCCGAGAAAAGAATGTTTGCATCTGCAAGCCTTTGTGAGTCCATATACATGCCCAACAAAGAGGTCCCTAAGAATTCACTACCACATAAAAGACCCCTCTTCACTATAGCACAATGGATCTGCAAGCCTAAAATTACCTTGGCAGAACCCTTACAAACATCTATGAGGCTTGCAAATGTAATCTCAGATGGCTTCAGTCCCAATATCTGCATCTCATGAAGAAGATTAATAGATTCTTTTGTGTTTTTTAGAGCATATCCTGCAATCAGAGCATTCACAGAGACCACACTCCGCTCAGGCATGCTAGAATAAGTTTTATGTGCATCTTTGATATCCCCGCACTTGGAATACATGTCAATAAGAGAACTTCCAGCAAAAAGGTTTGTTTCAAGACCCAACTTAACTGACAGGCAATGGAACTGCTGTCCTGCTTCTAGTACCTTAATATTTCCACAAGCACTAAGTATACTGGCCAAAGATACCTCGTCAGGTACAATACCATCTAAAATCATTCTCCGAAACAAACTAAAAGCACCAGCTTCCACTTCTTCTTGCACATATCCAACAATAATGGCATTCCAGGAAATATGATCTCGGTATGTCATGTGCTCAAAGTGTTTGCCGGCTTCCTTCAAAGCCCCAGCCTTAGCATACATATCTATCAACGCATTGTTGACAAATAAATTGGAGGTAAATCTTTTCTTGATAATAGCTGAATGCAACTGGCGGCCAACTTCTAGATATTCAAAGCATGCGCATGTGCTCAAAATGCTAGTGTAGGTAAATTCATCTGGGTGAATGCCACAAGATATCATATCCAAAAACAACTCCATGACATTACTTAAAAAGCCATTCTGTGAATAAACTCCAAGCATGGCATTCCAGACAATCATATTTTTCTGAGATATAGCATCAAATACTTGGCGTGCATCATCTGGCATTTGACACTTACCATACATATTGATCAAAGAACTTGCAACATATATACTGGATTCAAAACCTTGCTTAATAGCATGTGCATGAACTAGCAAGCCATGATTGAGGGCAGCTAAGCTGGCAATTGCACTTAAAACACTTGCGAGTGTGGATCTTGAGGATTTGACCCCATGCTTACTCATTTGATGAAAGAAGGCAAGAGCCTCCTCATAATGGGCTGTCTTGGCATGACCAGAAATCATGACATTCCATGCGACAACATTGCGGATGGGGATGGGCATCTGTTGAAACAATTGGCAGGCATCATCCAGCTTTCCTAAAGAGATGTAAGCATTTAAGACGGTGACAAGCGCCACTTGGTCTGGAACAGCACTGTTGCGCATTTTGTCAAATATGTGGAGTGCCTCGTGGGGCAAGCCGGCTTGAACGTAGCCAGAGATTAAAGCGGTCCAAGAAACAGTGTGGAGGTGGGGGAATGGTGCAGATGCGAATATGGTGCGAGCACAAGTGAGTGAGTTGCATTTGGCGTAGAGATGGATAAGAGCGCCTTGACAGAAGGAGGTGGATTCAAGGCCGCTCTTAATTACACAAGAGTGAACTGCCCTGCCCAAATGAAGATTCTGGAGTTTTGCACAAGCGGACAAAGTGACTGCGAAAGTGAATTGGTCAGGGGAATGCCCTGAATTCATGAAAGAAGCATAAAACTGAAGGACCCTTTCGCTAGAGTAATGCTTCGTCCCCTGAACTCTCCAATTCCATTGTCTGACTCTCAACAAACATTTCACTCCAGCTGCCACGCGCATCTATATCCCCTTCTCTGCTCTCTTTCTAATTCCAATTACATATCAAGTTGCGGTTCCTTTCAATTCAAACATGTTCCTTCCCGGTAAATTTCTTAGACTTTATTGCCTCACAACGAAAAATTATTTTACATCATTACTACTAACCATTAAGCTCGTTATTTATAACCTTATTCACACATAAATGTATTCTTTTACATTATCTAAGTTTTACACATGTGGATAGACTCCATTCATCCTCTACAATGCCAATCCCTTACTCCCACAACTACAAGCTTGGTTTCCCTCCAAAAATGTCTTCATAAATAAATTAAACCCCTGTAAAGGTATACCTATACTTGATTATCAGGAAATATAAGGTTGTTCAAATGATTAAGAAAGGGTGAAGGAACAAAAAAGAAGAGAGTGATGAGAAATCGAATTTGAATTCTTTCAATTGACATTTCTAAAAAAAACTAATAAATTAACATTTATTGATTAAAAAATTATACTTAATTAGCTCAAGTTAATGACCATTCCTTTGTAAAACAATATACATATTTTTCTTTAAAGCAAATTTTTTTATAATTATTAATTAAAAATTTAAACCAAATAAAATTAAAAAAAATCAAGTCCAACAAGCTCTAATATTTGTTTCCTTTTAATTTTTAGGTATAAAAGATATATATATATATATATATATATATATATATATATATATATATATAATATTTTAGTGCTAAAGTCTACCGTGATTTTAATTTTTCGTCTTGAAGTTTTAAATATTTTGATTTTAATCCCTATTATCAATAACATGCCAAAATATTTGCCCTTTAAAGACCAATCAGTGGAACCAATGGCTATATTATGAGGATCAAAACATAAATAGAATAAAATGTAAGAACTAAAACCTAAATAGAGTGAAAAGTATAGAAACAAAAATCTAAAATTTGTGAAATTATAGGACCGAAAATAGGAACTAATCAAGGGAAAATAGAGAGAGAGAGAGAGAGAAAATGCATTTAAAAAAAAAAAAGCAAATTTCTAAGGCCAGGCAATTGATTAGAAAACTTAGAACAATGACTTTCGTATAAGGAGCTGCGAGTTAAAATAGTACAGAAATAAGTGTTCAAATTACACATGTCAAAATAATGTCCCATCATATCCTTGGTACTTTTTCGTCCCCAGTTAACCATCTCGTCAGCCAGCTCGGATCATCAGCAAAGAATTTACAAGATTTGGGAATGATCCCAAGGTCAGCACCAACTTGGTCATACTCCTTTAGAGTTGCTTCCATTTCTGCTGCAACGGCAGCATCATTAACAATTTCATATGAACTCGTGCTTAAAGCATCTGCATAGTGTTGCTCCCTATCAGGGTCATTTTGGAAAAGTTCCAAGGCAGGTCCCTGCATATATATGCCAAGGATGGTGAGGGTAAAAACTACATTTTACCAGCAAACATGCATAGACAAGAATAACACAAGACGTCCTAGTGTAGATTTATTATTCTTTTATCTGTCTGCCTCATTTCATATTTAGTTGTTTATTTCTTTCTTTATATATTTCTTGCATGTTGGGTTGCACAGCTAGAACTCGATGCTGAGTCAGACCTTGGATTTATTATTCTTCACCATGCCCCCCATTACGACAAGACCAAGAAGATCCTTTCATATGTCTGTACAGTATACAATAGGTTGATCAGTCACACAATTGTTTTTTTACCCCCACCAACACGATTTGCAACAAAAAAATTAAAGACAACTGATGGGCCCACGATAATGTCTACTAGAGAAAGAAGAAAAGGAATAGTGCTTAATTAGGAATAGGAATTCTGTTTGAGAGGCAGTGGAGGCTTCTAAAGAATGGACAGCTGTCACAAGAGCATTGGTAACGAAGTGCGTGGAATCATGCAAAAAAGCGTGTCTGGAGGGGAGAGGGGGGTATTTTGTCGTTCTAGGTGACAATTGCTATTGGGCAGAACAGTCTCTCTTCTCCTAGATATTTCTTTCTTCTACAGTTTCCACAATTTTTTGCTCATTACATTGTAATCAAAGCTCAGTTCTCTGACTTCTCTATATCATTTCAATAGAAGTTTCAGTTCCTATTAAAAACATTACCAATTAACCCAGCAGGTAGTTAAACTAAAGTAGAGGTCTGTACCTCTATTATAGTGCCTACTTTGAAGCAAGCAATGGTTAGTGTTTCTTCAATTAAGTCTAGATTCATAATAGTGTGTGCATTATCATTATTCATGTTAAGTTACATACCTGACATAACTCTGCATAATGTTCATATATCTCACTGTTTTCATCTTGATCACCAAGGAGACTACCTCCATACCAACCGTTGGCCTCATTTGCTGAGGTCATTGTAAGGTACCTACAAAATCAAGATTATAAAAGGAGAATCATGCCATCGTCTGTAAACTGAAAAAACTAAAAGCATAAAATGAGAATGAAGAATGTGGGACTGTCTACAGTGGTCATATACTTCCAAACGGACAACACAGGATTCTCAACCAATGAGGAATATTTAGTGGTAATAAAACAATTTTGTTTTCTGGTAGTTTTGAATATAGTAGACCCAGAGTTGCACTTAATAAACTTTTAAAGGAAATTCTTTCATGAATCATAATTTAAATCAACTGTGACATGGTTATTGCTAATTGCAGAAAATTAACTAGGTTTAGAATTATATGTGGCCATTTAAAATATTAACAGCTCTAGCTCCACTTAACAAATCAGATTCAAATGCACTAAGCTTGGTCAGTTAATCAGCATATCTCAGCTCTGTCTAAAGCTAACAAATCACAATGCCCTAAGTAAACATACAAATGGGTTAGTGGTGACCTAAAGTGAAAATGTTTGCCAATAGAAAAATGACCAAATGGGATACTGAACATCAAAGCATAAAATGGAAGGTGCATCAAAGTCTTGGAAGGATGATGCACTTTTGAGATACATACCTTTGGAAAACATCTTCTTCATTCATAGCATTGCCAGAGGAAAGCCAATTCAAGTCACAAAAGCCATTAGCATGAGATCCTTCAACGTCAGATTCACAAGAAGCAACTTTTGCAGCAGAGGAACCCTCTTCATACTTTCTCTGGCCGAAAAGCCAATTTGGGCTTTTGAGCTGTATCTCACTGGGAATCAGCAGGCAATCAGTGACTCAACAAAATTACCTCAAGTTACCTACAGCTCAGAATACCTTTTGCTACTCACACTAGTCAGACATTCTGCCCACTTTTTCCCATCCAAAATGAGAATATATGTGGTTAGGGTGGAAGGGGTGGCTGACACAGCAACTAAGTTTAAGCAAGAAATTTACATTGATCTAGAAATGAAGACTCTACGCTTACAGATAAGAGAGATTATCTTCTACCAATCATGGTACTGAAATTAACAAACTAATTAATGGTTTGTTTATATTAGATGTTGTTCAAAGCCAGTGGGAGTTGAGCAAAAGGAATAATAAACTCCTATAAATGCTACTGAAAAAGTGTGAAAAGTGCATTGGGAATCAAAGTTTTTTGAAAATCTTAGCCAAACACACTGCAAATTGTCCATAATTACAAAATATAAGAGGCAAGCGGAAAACAACCAAAGAAAAACTATGTAGTACACAACTCTGCATTGAGATAAAAATAAGTTGAAGGGACATAAGGTAAAGCACAGGAAATACAGCATGTGACTAATTCAATTTTTGAAAAAATAACAGAAACAACAAATCTCAGTGAAGCAAGTATTAAGAAGCAGGAAAGAAGAGACAAATATAAGCAACTGTTGTCTTAAATCAACAAGAAGCAAAGCTACATGAATCTGGTTTTAAATGGAATGGCAGGAAAAATTCTAGTATTTACATATGCATAATGAGAAAAGGACAGCAATCAGTAAAAAGGAAAACAAAAGGTTTAATTACTCTGCAGGTTCCTGAACTTTTACTAAATTTTTTAATTAGGTCCCCTGAACTTTTTTTTTCTTTCAATTGGTTCCCTGAACTTGTATGTATTTATTAATTAGGTCCATGTTAGACCTAATTAAAAAAAATAAGTTCAGGGACCTAATTGAAAAAAAATATTCAGGGCCTTATTTAAAAATGAAAAAGTTCAAGGACCTAATTAAAAATTACCAACCTTTGTAGGCTTGTATTCTCACCTTTGTAGGCTTGTATTCTCACTTTTGCAGGTTCTAAACTCAGTATTCTTAGGTTCTTCAACAAGTTTAGAACATGCAGGGGTGAAAAGACTAGCTTGGAGAGATTCACAATTTTTTAATTAGGTCCTTGAACTATTTGTCATTTTCAAATATGTCCCTGAACCTTTTTTTGTTTCAATTGGGTCCTTGAACTTTTATCCAATTGAAAGGGGAAAAAAGTTCCCGGGACATAATTAAAAATTTGGTAAAAGTTCAGGGACCTGCAGAGTAATTAACAACAACAACAACAACAACAACAACGCCTTATCCCACTAGGTGGGGTCGGCTACATGGATCAACTTCCGCCATAATGTTCTATCACGCTGCAGAGTAATTAAACCAAAATAAAATTCAGAAGTAAAATCATTAAACAGCAACTCAGAAAAGAGAAATTACGCTGCATCAGGTGCTACACCACTGTTTCCAGAAACCCCACCTGGTCTCTGATCCGGCTCACGGCATAGTCTTACATTTTTAATTGTACTACAGGTCTTTTCAATTAACTTGTCAAATGATGTCAACTTTATGCGAGAGAAGTCTTCTCTGCAAGCTGGTATAGGCGTGAATATCATTCCACCTCTTCCAGAAGAACTGAGATTTGGTTCAGAACTGCAAAATTCAGGAAGAAATTGAAGATTGATAGGGAAAATAAACAATAAAAAATATATGCAATACAAAAATGAGAAAACCAATGCCGAATGTAACGTATCATAGAAGCACGCCACTGATTTTAATACCAGCCATTTTAACGAGGACTCACCACTTCTCAGGAATTAGATCATCCCCAATCCCAGATACATGGAGATAATAATCTGAATCCAGCTCCCAGAGCGCAGGTTTCCCTTCCTGTGGTTGGAAGTAACCTAAAAACCTGGCAATAGAACAATGTCTTAAATGTTTAAAATTATTTATTATTTATTCAAGACAGGATTAATTAAGGGACGAGTATTTGAACATTAGAAACCTAAATATATAAAATCTTACTAAAGATGAACTATGAATTCCATCTAGGAAAGGAAAAGAAAACTATTGAGATAAAATAGGTGGAAGGAATAATACAAGTTTATTGCATCTTGTTTTTCACCATCTGTGTAAGCATTGCTATAGTATCGTTTTATGGATTTTAAAAATTCTCTTGATTGTGTTGTTGCTTTCCACTTTCCCTGCCTCTCTGGAAACACCTGTCATCCACCAAAATATGTTACATATATCACAACAGCTGCAGAAGAAGATGCAAATAAGCAAGAGTAGTCAGCAGATTACATAAATTTAGAATCCCACAAAATATGTCATACAGTATTGTGAGCAGCAGAGCCACCGTATTGCTGGGCAAGAGCATCTCCCATACTTTGATACATATCCATTAGAGCTGCAGCAATACTACTATCAGGATCCACTTTTGGAACATCAGTCAAACCCATTGCATGGAGCTGGCGTCCTAAAGCTTGAAGACCATATGCATACTGGGCAACATTTGTACGGTCCAAGCAGTCAATGCAGTTAGTACGGAGAACTCCACTCTGAAAATGTGGTGCATCACTACCAAAATTATCTTTTTTATTCTTATGGTTCATGTCAGTCTCTTTGTCTTGATTAACCACAGAATTTAGCATTTCATTACTGTTCCCAATCCTCACAAGATCCACAGAACTAGCTCTCAGATCTCTCAGTGAAGTATCCCTATAAAAATACATAATGAGTTGAAAATAAAAATAGAACTTCCTTTCTCTAAAGTAGCATCTTGCACCTTTACAATTATAAAATAGAACTGCAATAATATTCAGTAAAAATAAGAATCACCTGGAAATAACACTGGCATCAATGATTTTATATTAAATCTCTAACATTTTCCATTTTTCCAGTAGAGACTCTACTGATATAGCCACAAGTGTTGTTACCTTACCACCATCAAAATAAAATACTCATTGAATTATTTATGCATTTAAGTTTGAAGTTATGGTAACAATATTATGTGTTATTATAAAATCTAAATCATACATCTAATCAACAACATAGACTTAAATGTAAAATTACAATTTACTTTATAAATCCTTGTGCAATACAAATATAAAACCAGAATCAAATTACAGTTTTAAACTACATCTTATCCCCCAAAATGGAGCCTAGGCTTAAAGGCCCTAATAGGAGAGATAACATAGATAGTTGACTACTGGTGTAATGCCTATTATTTCTTGGGTGGCATTGCTACTAAGACGTATAATGCTATTATTTCTTGGGTGGCCTTGCTACTAAGACCTAGCAGTTCAGTATTGCCAGCAATCATCATTATTCATTACAGGTTAAATCAAGTTTCCCCTCAGTCATCGAAAACTGATTATCCAAAGCAATCTTCTAGTTCAAAATCCAAAAATAGATAACACAGGAAATCTTAAGTATAAGATCCAAAAAATGAAAAGAAAGGATATGAGCTTATTCAATCATTTTATCATTTTAATGGAGACTACTAGTTCTATATCCTCTAATTGTGGAAAGAGCATATATAACAGCGAGTCTGTCTCTAGAACAACATGTCGTTAAACCTCATAACAAAAGTTATGAAGGGGAAAAGGTCACAGATCCCTGCATTTTTCATATCTTTGCTTTCTTTCAAGTTAAGAGTTATGGTTCAACTAAAACTTACATGAAGAAACAAGAAAAAGACTGTTTTAATGTTAAGTAACAATTTCAATGATGGACATACCTCCCTGTGCTTGTTTGATTGCTCTTGTTGGCTCTCTTAATGATGCTGGGTTTACCACTGTAGTAAAAACCAGTTAAATCAAGCGCTTCACTTGCTACAGCTCCTAAAACTGCCAAAACATTGGCAGACTTGCTTTGAAAATGACAGAGAAGAATAGGAAATAGTCAGATTTAAATTTGAAATGCAAAAAAAAAAAAATGAAGAGACTGCTACTGTGAGACAAAAAGATAAAGCGTAACATGCTTACCTCTTTGCAAACTTGTGAAAATCCCAGTGAATAAATCTAAGATGGTTCTCCACTGGTAGAATTTGGTTCAGATACCCAACAGCATTTGCAAATTCACGCCTCAACATCATTTCTCGAGGCCGCTTCTCAACTGTCTGTATTTCATCATTTAGATGAGTAACAAGAAAGTATAAATTATCTTTTTATAAAAGAAGCAATTCATTAATGCAAAGAAAAAATGGGAAAGGAATAAAAAAAACATGTAAATTCATATTTGTTAATGCACTAACTATTTTTATATGAGGAATTACCTTAATCAAATTCAGAACAATAATTGGATTGCCATATCTCTTAGCTAGGTCTTCAAAATGCAATTTTGTTGCTTGGTATGTTGGATCATACCTCTGCACTGGAAGTCAAAACGTGGGGGGCGTCAAAAGAGAGCTAGATGTATTATAACAGCATAGAATTTAACAATGAACAGGATAAATATTAATCTCAACTACTCTCATACAAATTATATCAGGCTTGGGGCTAAATCTTGATGCTTCTTGTGACCAGAAAAGTGGTATTGATCCACGCATTTGCACAACTGAACTCATCTTTCCCTTGCAAGAGCCTGATTCTTCATCAAGGACAATCTGCTCTGTCTCAACATCATTAGCAACCCTCCCCCGATCATTCACACCCCTTTTCAAGTACCTGCAGAAACAATTCATGACAAAGAAAAATAATCCAACCATTATTATTTTAGCCAGATAGACACAATGTAAAACCAAATATCATTGCAAATTGCAAAATACAGATAATTCCTGATATCAAAGAATATTGTCATGTTTAATCACTGCTATATATTCCAATCCAACCAGCACAAATCTGCTTAATATGAAGAAAACAAGCATCAACAAGCAAATGTTCAACCAATAGTGTACAGTGGACTCTCTGCTCTAGATGATAAGCCACAATAGAAAAAGCTTTTGTTCAGCAACCACAGTAAAAAAGTAAAATATATAGAATAGAACACTAGAGAACAATTAAAATATGATAACAAATTATACTTCTGCAGAAACTTATTTACTATAGAGTAGAAGTCTCCCCTGCCATAACAATAATGATAAGCTCTAGGAAAAACAATCCAATGTCACAAAACTCAACATATAAGAGATTCTTTGCAAAGCACACCAACAAATACGGTACTAATCATTACATTAAATGACACCATACAATGCAAAGCCTATAATTAGTCAAATATACAAAATATATACAACTACTACCAGCATCACAGCCTAAACAATTGCACACCATAATTTCTCCTTGCAAAAAAGGACAACTTGAAAAAAATAGAGGAATGATAAACCGAGTTAGGCAAGAGAATCAAAATAACAGGCCCCCAAATCTACGCAACTTTTTTAAGACTTAATGATTAAGCAGAGATCATGAGTTTAAATTCTTTGCTAGGAAGTATAAAGCTACACCTTTTTTACAAAGTACAAACCACTTAGAAATTTGGTAAACAAGTAGGAAACAATGGGTTACTGAAAAAAAAATAATCTAAAACTAAGAATGAAACCTAGGTCTACAGAAAGAAGGGGAATGTGGACTACAGTAATAATAGTTTTCCCAATCATTTCCAAAGCACATTTACCCCGCAAGGAAGACGTTGAAATGATTTTTTTTAGAGAAAAGAACTCATTTCTTTTCAAAACAATTCAACATACCTTCAGCATAAATAAAGAGCAATATTCAAGTTCCTTTAAAACAGACAGTTGTGATAAACAGATCAAGGTAATGGAAAGGAGCATGAGACCAATCAAAAGAGGAGAAAAGAAAACAGTTGTGTAATATGTATCATCAGAGGGGAATGAGAAGGTGAAAAATAAATCATACACAAGTTCAAAGGCAATGACTGAGATGGCATCAGATAAAGGCAGTCTCAAACACAAGATATTTCAGAATAACTAGGAATGTGAAACATATAGGAAAAACAGAGCCATTTAAATGAGAGATGGACAAAGGTGGTGAGAAACAAGAGCAAAGAATCATGAAAAGAAAGAAAGAAACTAAGAATATTCTCTCAAGAAGAAAGAGAGAAAGATGATGATGATGCGTCTAACATGAATGAGGAACAAAGCAAATCTTCCCAAATTCTCCAATAAAGGATAACCTTATAGAGGTATCCATCGCAAAGAGAGAATAAGAAGCTAACCTGGTTTGTTGCTCCTCCTCCTTCAATCCTTCCCTGGACAAATCACAGCAAATAATTGCCTATGGGGGTAAAACTTACTGTATAAATGCTATCCAAAACGTTGAGTTTGAAAGACACAAACATAATTTGTCACTTAGAACATGATATGTGTTTTATACAAATTGCACATTGAAGTGGAACACACGTGCAATGAATTTGGGTATTTAGATGCTCAGACATCAAGGCTAAAAGCCCATAAGAAGTCAACCTAGCACAAACAGCCTTCATGTGATGAGCTTTGGTTGATTAGACTCCCCATACCAACATATTTATGATTTTTGAAGAATCAAATCCTTATAAATTGACTCACAAGGAATTTCTAACCTTATCACTGGATAAAATCAATTAATCTAATACATGGAGAATTTATTATACTTATACACAAGCAGATTCAATTTTTACAGTCTTTGCTTAAATCCTTCAATGGTCCACAAAGCAAGACCCCTTGATCCTCTTTCTCATCCTTATACTACAACAGCTTTTCCTCAACTTGATTGTCCTCCATTGTGGTTGCCCAGTTTCTAGCTTTGAAACTTTGGAAGTCAAACATCCTTCCAAACTTTCATGTTTTTAGAAATCTAAATGAAAGCTAGAAATTCTTTACTCATTTCTGTAATCATTTGGATAAAAGAGCATAAACACCAGACAACTTAAATTCTTTATAATCAAATGTAGGAAAGGACTAAGACTTGTAAGGATACCCTACGTCAGTACAATCTTCAAACATTAGAAATTTAGAATATCCTTCCTTATCTAACAAAACAAACCAAAAGCAGTTTATAATATGGTTTGACTTGGTCTCTAATGAGTATTTTTTTCACTTTTGAAGGAACTACAACTATTATCCATCCTATCAACCACTATTGTTAGCAGTGGTCTAGTCATTCAAACCCCATAGAAAACTGCTTCAATAATAAGATGAGAAGTTGGAAACATATTCAGTGTACCAAATTGTTCCATTAACAATTCACAAAAAAAAAAAATAGTTCCCTTAACCTTCGATCACAGAGAGAGAGAGAGAGAGAGAGGAGGAGCAATCTTAAGTTATTATATATTTAAAAAGAACAATCATATGTGGCTACAAATTTAACAGAACAGTTCTAATGACAAAATTAAAATATAACACGAAAACTTAGAGAATACTTATCTAATTTAAATTATCACAATTATTTCATGGCATCTGAATCAATTGTATAATAAGTGGAACATGAATGAAATATCAAAACAAGAACATACCGCGTCCCTGCAAAATGTCTTGATCGTCTAGAAATCAAGGAAACACTGAAGTCCCTCCCAAAAATTGATAGACGAATCTGCCATTTTTAAAATCCTAAATTGGTTATACAATGGCAATCACTGTGGATAGTAAAACTAATTGACAGTACAACAAAATCACATGATAAAAGTGGGGGGGAAAGGCAACGAAGCATATCTGTATGTGTATGTATCTAAATCTAAATTTGTATAAATAGAAACTATATAATCATGTGGACCAATTATATTTCCAAAAGGAAACAAATTGTTGAAATGAAACACTTAGATAGCTCTTCTGAGGCATAGAAGATCATTTACATCAAAAGGCATGATTGAATGAAGTCAATGAACTAAATCTCCCAAGCGTTGCTGCATTATTGATTATTTCCCCTCCCTTCTTGCTTTGCAAATTTTGGAGCATATATTATAACCATATGGTAGTACTTTCCCTATTTTCTCTCTAACGGAATTCATATTTGAATCTAAAAATAAAATTGTGATTATTTGTTGGAAAGTGAATATAAGGCACAAGAAATGGGATTTACAGGAAAACACCCTAATGGAATCTAAAGACCGAATCCCGCTATCAACTGAATGAAGTGACAAACATAGTCAAGAAAGCCAAGGGTTTGTATGGTTCCATTTTTTGTGTTTTTATTCATAAAAAATGACTTCAAAATGGTTTTGAAATCAATATTTCTAAAAAATATGTTTAAGGTGAGTTATTACGGAAATAAGTTTTAGAGTAGACAAGTTTTTTTGACAAATCTCATTTCTTCCAATTACCATCAACTGCATCCCATCCCATCAACCAATAATGTATTCTGTTCTCAGCCATCACTGTTACCCCAGCACTTGGCAGTAATTATTGCATTAAAGTAAATAATACAGGAACCTGAAATTCTGTCTAATTGGTCAATACAGAAACAAACTTTTACCAGGCCATTATCATACGATTAAGCAGTAAGCCAAGCCATTGAATTCAGAAAAGATTCAACGGTGGTGTGGTGAGATATAGACTCTAAGATATTGATGAATGACAAACCTGCAAAAGAAATAGAAGAATTGGTGGCAAGGACTACAGTGTATCTGCCAACCTCATTCTCATCCAAGTGATCAAACCAAGACAGGGAGAATGAAGGCATTTTGTTATTTGATTATTGAACCCAACCACGTGTTTATTCTATCCCAAGTTCCAACAATTGTAAAGTTCACACAATGTTCATCTTATCATGGATCTAATGAAAATGCATGGTCCAAAAAAGCTTACATTGATGAATAGCAGACAGCAGAAAGGAAGCAACAAACCTGCCTAAAATGACCATGAACTAAAGCTATGGTCCAAATGGTGTTATTGCATCTTGATCTGATTGCTTGTGTCAAATAGGCATTCCAAACAAATATATTATCATATGGCATCCCTCCCTCTTGACTGGAGCTGGAGGAGACGTTCTTTTGCAAACTTTGCATTATAGGGTAAGTGTAACTAAAGAAAAAATCGTTGGTCAAATCGACACTAGACAAAAGCTTTTTGTACCTGTAGTAAGAAGAGGTAATGTTAATTTGTGTTGTTTAGGAATGGAAGAAGTTATAAGTAGTCGGGGTTGGACCTGAGCTCAGTCTTAGAGTGGGCTAAATCAGATTGAATTGAAACATGCGGAATCGCTATCAATTGGCTCTCCTTGATGCTATAGATTGCATGGCCACAAATAGAACCAATTTGTCTGCGCTTGGTAACGAGAATCAAATAGTAGGACTCGAGAAACTTGATGCAGCCTGGAGAGGAAGTATAAAAGATAAATGATTCCGGGAGGCAGGGGAATAGAATAGAATAGAAATGATTAGTACTAACCGGCAATCCCGAAAACCTTAGCGACAAAAGTGAGGCCGCCAGTGGCCCTGTTACCTTCAGCAATCCGCTGAAGCAAGCTCTTGATTTCCTGGGGAGAATACAGCACGGGGTCTTGGCTGATATTCAGATCAGACGCCTCTGACCGATCGATTTTCAACACCCGGAAGAACCTCTTGTTCCGATCACTACCGATCAGGTAAAACCTCTGCAATTCCAATTACAAAATATTCGATTTGGTGATGAATGGATGAATAATAACAAAATCCAATTACCTACCGCTCTGGTTTCGTATAGTCTGAACTTCTCGAGGGCGTAAGAGTCGGGATCGAGTTCAGGATCATTGGAAGGGTGAACTTTTGCGGTTGATTCCATATTCCTATTCCCGGATTTCACCATCTCATACCCAATCCATTGCCTTATGTTTTCTTTCAACTTTCAATAAATACTCTTCCGCTACCATAAGGATGGGAACAAGGCACGTTGGAAAATTTATAAGAGACAGATAAATTTAAAATCCTCGTTAAGCCAATCATCTTTTAATAAATTATTATGTACTAAGTTATTAATTCAATTATTTTTAATATTATTATTTTATTTAAATTAATTAAATATTTTATTATTTTATATTTTAATTTATAGCAATATATTACCTTCAAGCTTCAAGCTTAATTAACCAATTCCACTATTTAAGAAAATAGGTCAATTTAATTAGTAACATTTTATTAGTAATTTATATTATTTTTTCACAATTACCCTTAAAATTAATGAGATTCGTTATCGTTCTCTTTTTATTTAATTACTTTTTATCCAATTAATTAACATGTATTAGTCATCTTTGATTCTTATAAGAAAAATACATTTATCTTTTTAATTTATATTATTTATTGTAAAGCAATTAAAGATATTTTAATAAAAAATAATTATATAAAAGATAACTAAAAAAATAATCATATATTTAAACACGAACATAATATATGATGGGAAATTGCTTTTGCTTCAAAATCTGGAGGATTTTCACTGGATTCGATATTTGCATTGCGTCGTGTAGATGTTTTGATTGCCAAGGATTTGGGCTGAAAGGTAGGGAGGAGACTTCAAACTCTCTCAATGGATGTGTGTTCAAAGTATTACCGATCATTTGAACTTTAATGTTAATGTTTATTGTGCGACTTGTTAATATCAAGTTCTAATTGAAAGTTACTGTACTTAAATTTTGTCCTATTCGTAAAAGTGGATCATTGAATTGGTAAACATATTATTTAGTCATAGCTTAATAGTTTTAATCATGATAAAATCATTGTGTCTATGCATACAAGGACAATATTAATTGATGTGAAATGTTAAACTTGGTAAACTTACACCTTTAACAATGTTTTATGGTCGTTTAGTTTTATCAATTCAACTTTTTGCATTGAAGTTTTCATAAAATATATTAAGAGGAAATATAGTTAGTGTAAAATCTTTTTTCACCGTCCAATAAAATTTAACCATTTAATCATAATGGATTCATTATTAAAAATTTGTTTTGAATTATTTTTTTGAAAAACTTAACCAATTTCGTCTTTCGTTCACTTAAATAACTTTTGGTTTTGACTTTTTTTTTTGGTTTCTATTATATATATATATATTGCTTTTATTATGTTTTTAGGTTTTGTCTATTAAATTTAGGAGATGTCTAACTCATCAAAGGACTAAGATCAAATAAGAAAAAATTATAGGAATTAAAATATAAAAAATTATAATAACTAAAATAGGAATAAAAAATTAAGGGCACCAAAATGAAAACAAACCATTATATTAGAGGGACTAAAAAGCTAATTTTATAAAAAATAAATAAAAATAAACCTTCAAACACAACAAATGTGCTTGAGTGAAACAAGAAATATTAAATATGTAATGAATGCTTTGGTGAGTAGCAAACAAAAGCTATAAAAAATATAGTTTAATGATCATACAAGAATAATATAAGTAATTTTATACTATAATTTAATTGCAAATAATCATTTATATAATTTTTAGGATAAAAATAATTATTATAAATGAAGATTTTTCTATGTAAATGAATGTCATGTGATATCACCATATTAAATATTTTTTTGTCAAAATGTTATCAAAAAATTTATTTTATTTTTTAGCTCATAAAAATTATAATTATAGTAATTAAGGTAACTATGATCAATAAAATATTTGTGATTTGAACATTTAAACTAACAACACAACTGTATATTCTTATTCAAATTAATTTATATTACTCGAATATATTCTTATTCGATTTTATATCATATTTAAATATTTGCGACCTGAATATTTAAATTAATAACCAGACTATATATTCTTATTCAAATTAATTTATAATATTAATATATATTTTAATTCAATTTTATATCATATTTAAAATTTAAAAAAAATTGCAAGATTTATGCTAATTTTATGAATTGATATTACTAAGTCAAATTAATTGATATTACTGATGGATATTCCAATTCAATTTTATATTAAATCTAAATTAAGAAATCTTGCAAAATTTATGTTTATTTTACTAACTGATACTAATAATATACGTTGGAATGATTTATGTTAATTTTATTAGTTGATACCACTAATATTAGTTGATTCTTATTGGAAGATTTTATTAATTTTATGTTGATTTTATTATACTATTAAAAAAGAACTACGAGAAATTATCATCATTTGAAGAAATCTTGTGTTACTACTGGAATTAAGAAGGACAATATTAGAGTGAACAATAACATTACAATTTAGTTAAATATTTTTAAATCTATATTTAGATATTAATATGCTTTGACGTAAAATATTCATTTTTGCATGTTGTGTTGTCTTTCGCCGTGGTATTTTTGTATGGTGTATTTTTACTTTAGGTTATCCATATTTATATTTATGACTTAAATATTAATGTATTTTCAAATAATTTTTTTAATTCACCAAAGAAATATATGATTTATGTATTACTTCAAAATCTTAATATGTTTTCATTCATATTTTTAATCTCCGAATAGAATAAATTTAACTTTTTCAAATGAATAAAATTTACATCAAAGCATATTAATATCTAAACAAAGATTTAAAATTATTTAAATTTTAGAGTAAAAAACTGCATTACAATTTAGTTAAATATTTTTAATATATATTTGTATTTAGTATAAATATCTGTATTTATTTAATTTTCAATTTTTTAAAAAATTTAAAAAATAATGACTCTTTTAAAATGAAAAATGATATTAATATTATTAAGAAAATATTTTTCAATTTAATATTAATAAAAAATTTATGTAAAACTATTTTTTAAATCAAAATACATAATTATATAAATTAGGATAATTTCAATTAGGATATATTTTAATTTATTCTACGGAAATGCAACTATTTTTAAATTAATAAACATATAATTATATAAAAAATTAATTGGGAATATATATTTTAATTTGAATTAATTATGATACTTATAATCAATCTATATTGTTTTTTTATTCAAATTAGTTGATAATATTAATATATATTTTGATTAAATATTATAGTATATTCAAATGAAAAATATTTTAAATTAAGGTAAATAATATTAGAAAATTTCCATGTAGAAATTTATATTTATTATTTTCACAAAATGAATATATATTAACAATGTCTAATTTTCCATGTAGAAAAAAAAATGATAGTTTTATTTGAAAAAGAGTAGAAAATTTTCTCATTAATAAAAATTAAAAGTGTCTAATTATTCACAATGTCTAATGTTCAAATATTCATAATTATTTGAACATTAAATCTACAAAATTTTCTCGTTGACACATTAATACCATCTTTCTCATTAATTTGAATGTTAAATGTAGAAAACTAACAATTGTTCAAAATGTCTAGTTATTCACAACGTTTAATATTAAATGTATAAAAAAATTCATTAATACAAATTAATTTGAATATTAATAATGTAGAAATTTTCTCGTTAACACAAATTAAAATGATATAAGACATTGTAAATATAAAATGATTTGACTTTATATCAATATTCATAAATATTTTATGTAAAAAATTGTTAAGTTATATTGATATTAAATTGAAAAATACATTAAAAAATTATAATAACATCAAAATTTGTATATTATAGTTTTAATTTTTGTACAAGACACGTGTTATTATACTAGTAAAAGTGAAAAAAAAGAGAGTTAGTAGGAAGTAAAATCATATTTTGGTCAAAGGAAAAAGAGAAAAGGCAGCATGGTCATTTAAAACAGTCATAAATGATTATTATAAAAAGGAAGGGAATTGAATAAGTGGGTGACGTGATGGAACGGTGTTCAGTTAATTGATATTAATGTTAAAATTCAATTCAAAATAACTCTATTTTTTAGGGTGTTGATAAGTTTGTTTAGATGAAAGTATTTTTTTTTTAAGGAACGATTTCGATCAAAGTTTAGAAAAATAAAATTTGAACCACTCAGTTTTTATTAGTTTGAATTTGTTTAGATTTTTCATTTTTTTTACAATCTGAACCAAATCAAATTAAGAACATATTGGTTTGATTTAGATTAATTGAGTCTCTTGCTATGCATAATATTTAATAATGGAGAAAATTACATTATTGATTTGGTTTGGGTTTAAATTACAAATCTAATACACAAATTAATCACCATTGAGTTTGATCGGTAAGTTAGATCATATTAGATTAAAATTCGAACCAAAGAAATTGGCTCAGTTTGATTTCTCGTGTTGGTTCCAAACTTATGAACATCCATACTTTTTTCATTCTTTGTAACTCATTCCTTATTTTGTTTGTTTTATTTTTTTATGGTTAAAATAATTTTTTTTGTAAATAAAGCTAGTTTCACATGATATATATTTTTTTGGTTTATAATATGTTTTAATTGAATGAGATAACGAGTATTAAGTGAAATTAAACAATTCTAAAAACTTTATAAAATAATTTTTAATTTAAAAGGAACTTCTAATTATTTTTTAAAAAAGATAAAAGATAAATTTTATTTTATTTTATTTTAAAATTCTTATTTTTAATTTTAACTTAAAAATGATCTTATGTAGGTAGAAGACGCACCAAGTCAATCATAACTTTAAACTTCAAAGTAATTTTAAAATGGTCGTTAGTTGTCCTTCATAGTGATTATATATAACTTAAATATAATTTTTTTTATGAAAAATACTTATGATTTAGAGAAAAAAAATCTTAAAACTTCAAATGATTTTTAAATTGTTGTTAGTATAAAAAATTTGTATTAGTATTGTATAAACATTATGCTCTTAATTTAATAAAAAATTATTTATTATTTTCTTTAATGAGGCATGTTTTGAACTATCTCAAACAAACAATGAAAAACAAGTCAGTCATTAATTGTTGTTAAATATTTAAAATATTCAATTTCAACATTTTAAATGCTAATCTGTCATCGCAAAAGAAAAAAAATATATATCATAGAAAAAGACAACAAAACAAACGGCTGGTCGAGAAAAAGCTAAAAATATATAATATTGATTCTTTTACTTTATATATGACAAACATCTAATGCTTTTTATGTTTCGAATACATCAAATATATTTAATATATTATTTATAAAGTATTAAAAGATTAATATGAGAATATAACATTACTTTGGGGTATTTGGTTGGGAGATTTTTTTAAAAAGTTTCACGGCGTAACGATTTTAAAAATTATTTTTAGGAATTTAACATTTACAAGAATCATTTTTTAATTATGTTTTCCACAAAAACGTTTTAAGAATTGAGAATCCAAGATTCACACCAAAGGGGAAAATATTTTTACAAGGTAATAATTATTTATGCCCCTCATAAAAATATTATAGACATTATTTTAAAAATTAAAATATTTTTTTTATTGTTTGATCATATAAAACCTTCTACACTAATAATGTATGCTTATTACAATCTAATTATTGCAGAATTTTACAACGTTTGGCTTAAAATATAGGAAAAAGAAAGAGATGGAGAATAGGAAGAACAAATAATAGACGGATTAATTATATAAAATAATATATTTTATATTATCATTTAATTATAAATTGATGTGTATAACAAGTTTATAATTTTTATAATAATTATTCTAAAAATCATATAAAATAATCTTTTTCTTGATAATACAAAATCTTTTACACTAATAATGGATGCTTATTAAGTTGAAATGAAAATTCTCTTATTTGATTTTGTTTATGACAAGAGTAAGAGAGAAATGTTACCTTACTTTATTTACAAGCAGATAAATAAAACTTTACAATTAATTTATTAATAATTAATATTTAATACATTACAAAATAATTTGTTGGGATAAAAATGTGATTTTTAATGTAAAATAATAAGGCATTAATAGTCATTCATTTATTGTACACATACAATACTTTACCGTTTATCACGATCATAAATCAAAACAAAACAAGGCTACACATTGTTTAATGTTTGTTATTCATTTTAGCATTCATATGACATGATTGAATGCAATTCACACACACATTTGAAATAAGTTAAATGTTTATTGATTATCATATTTGAATTATTTTAAAATAATTATTTAAAAATTAATAAATTTATTATATATGATGAATTAGATGATTTTGAAAATTTTTTAGACTCTTTAAAAATCAAAATTATTATTGATTTACGTAGAGACAAAAATGATAAAAAAGGGTAAAATTTTAAATTTGATTCTCTGCTTGTCTTAAAATTACAAATTTGATTCCTATATAATTTAATTCATGAATTTAGTCATTTAATTCTTTATAATCCTTTTATTTCAGGCATCAACTTAAAATTGAACATTAAGGGCAACTTATCAATATTGATTGTCACTTATTATACTTTTATTAGATATTATATGCCTAATTAACGTCAACACCCAATATAAACGTAATGGTCAAAACAAACAATTAATAGTCAACTCTAATTTTGGGGATGGACTCAAATAATAAGACTGCAAAAAATTAAAAAAATTAAATTTATAAATTAAATTATTGGATCAAATTTACAATTATAAAATAAATAGAAATCAAATTTAAAATTTTGCCTATTAGGGTGAAAGAGTAAAAGGGTATTGTGATGATTTAAGATTATTCATAAATAGGTTATTTTGAAGGACAGTAGATGCGTGAGGTGATGAAAGGGCATATTGAATTCAAAACCACTCTCACTCTTGTCACAACCCGCTCACTTTCTCTCTCTTGTAATATAAAAAACCAGCGAAGGCAAGGCAAACACCAAACTAAAAACACTCAGTCAGAATGAGTATGCAGCAGCTTCCGTGTGACAGCGAAGGCGCGTGTATGGTGTGCAAGGGCTTGCCGGGGCAAGAAGAGAGACTGTTATGCGTCACGTGTGACACCCCTTGGCACGTGCCCTGCCTGTTCGCCCCTCCACCCACTCTGTCCGCCACCGCACGATGGCTATGCCCTGATTGTTCCATTCTGGACTCTGACGTTCCACCAGTCCCCGCTCCCGCCCGCAACCAACTGGTGGCTGCAATGCTGGCCGTTGAAAATGACGCTTCTCTCACCCAACACGACAAGGCCCGAAAACGTCAAGAGCTTTTGACTGGAAAGGCTCCCGCAGACGACGACGACGACGACGAACAAGAGAATAAATCATCCTTATCGGATATTCTCTCCAGATCTCTCAACTGCTCCATCTGTATCCAGTTACCGGAGAGACCCGTCACGGTTCGTTCTTTCTCTTCTCATTATTTAATTTGTAACGCCAATCACTTTCATTCCTGCGGCCTACCATTACCCCCCTTTCTCATTACTCTTTTTTTTTTTTTATCTGGGAATGGAAAACAATGTCAGGTTTACAATAATTCACTCACAACCTACCTAGCTAGATCCCTTTCACATCACTCTACTTTTTCTTTCCTCTATTAATTTAATTCATTAACACGTTCATGGTATGTATGGTGTGTGGAGTAAATAAATTAATTGCGTTGTGGTGGATTCTATTATTATATTAATAATGTTTGGTGTGGTGTGGCAGAGTCCGTGTGGGCACAGTTTCTGTTTGAAGTGCTTTGAGAAATGGGTTCGGCAAGGGAAGAGGAATTGTGCCAAATGCCGGCAGATTATTCCGGCCAAGATGACAAGCCAGCCCCGTATCAATTCTGCACTGGTGTTTGCAATACGAATGGCGAGGCAGGCTTCAAACAGTAGTGGTAGTGGCCGAGGAGGAGTGAGGAGTGTTAACCATTTCCTTCACAATCAAGATAGACCTGATGAGCCATTCACCACTGAACGCGCACAGAGGAGTGGTCGTGCCAATGCGGCTAGCGGTAAAATATTCGTGACAGTGCCTACGGATCATTTTGGTCCAATCACGGCAGAGAATGACCCTCTGCGGAATCAAGGTCTGCTGGTAGGTGAAAGCTGGAGAGACAGACTCGAATGCAGGCAATGGGGTGCTCACTTCGTCCCTGTGGGTGGCATTGCTGGACAATCAGACCGCGGTGCACAATCTGTTGTTCTTTCTGGTGGTTATGTTGATGACGAGGACCATGGAGAATGGTTTCTCTACACCGGAAGGTAGCTACCTACTACCTTCTACCATTTCTTTTTACTTTCTCATTCACTCTTTGCATTTGCATTTGCAGCGGCGGTAAGGATCTTAGCGGCAACAAACGCACAAACAAGAGTCACTCTTTTGACCAGAAGTTTGAGAAATACAACCGTGCACTTCAAGTTAGCTGTCTCCAGGGTTATCCCGTTCGAGTTGTCAGGTTACCTCACCATCCATTCTTTTCTGCTTACTTCATTTTGGCTCAAGTTCAATTGAAAAAATTAAAGCTATGCGCCACTTATTACTTCTTACTTATTGAAGCTTAGATAATATTGGATTGCATAAGATTTATTCCTCATTTAACTTTTCAGCATGATCAACTTTCATTAAATTGCTAATGCACATTTGCAAAATTGATATCTCAATTCTAAATGCATGACTATTTATTTATGAACTAACTGCAACTGGTCAACCTGACCGATCATTGGGTCTTATTATCCGTGGCTAAATTTGGTTGGAACTGTTTCATATATATGGCTACCTTGCTCAATTAAACATGAGAGCTTTCATTAAATCAATATATTTGGAACTTTAATAATTCACACTGTCATCTTTACACACTGGCGCAGATCTCACAAAGAAAAGCGATCCTCATATGCCCCTGAGACTGGTGTGCGGTACGATGGAATTTATAGAATTGAAAAGTGCTGGCAGATAGCAGGGTTGCAGGTAGATATGTGCAATTTTATGATATCGTTTGTTTGCCTACCTGCCTGCTGCTTGAATTCATGCTGAGTATCTGATGACATTTTCCTAACTAGGGTTTCAAAGTTTGCCGGTATCTATTCGTCAGGTGTGACAATGAACCTGCCCCTTGGACAAGGTATCTATTCTTCTATTCTGTAGCACATTTGATGCAACATCTTTTGGCATTCTATTTACAAAGTTATCTCAAATGGAAACACAGTGATGATCATGGAGATAGGCCCAGACCCTTGCCGGTCATTCGTGAGCTGAAAAAGGCTACAGTCATACATGAAAGGACCGAATCTCCATCTTGGGATTTTGATGTGAGTGATTATCGAGTAGTCCATTATCCTTTTCAAATACTTGTATATACATTGGATGCTCATTTCTTTTCTTCTCAACATGTGTACAAGGTTATAACATCTAAAATATAGATCATACAATACAATTAGAATTTTTTAAATATATTTAATATTTATTTAGGAGGAGGATTCTCGTTGGAAATGGAAGAAACCACCGCCTCCCAGCAGACAAAAGGTACAAAATGTTGAACCCGTAGAGGTAGCAAGGGCAAAGTCAAATAAAGAAGTAAAGAAATTCCAACTTAAGTCAATCAAGGAACAATTGCAGAGAGGTACATTAATAATATATTCTGTAATGTTCAACATTCGACCTTTCAATTAAATGGTTGATATTCTCTCTTAGGGATATCCATTAATACGTTCATATCTTACCATTCTCTTGTGCCTGCAGGGTTCTCGTGCATGATATGCAAGGAGGTTATGGTTTCACCAGTGACAACACCGTGTGCTCATAACTTCTGCAAGTCCTGTTTGGAAGGTGAATTTGCTGGTCAGGCTTTTGTGAAGGAGAGAAGTAAGGGTGGGAGAACACTTCGGTCCCAAAAAAATGTGATGAAATGTCCTTCTTGTTCTATTGACATTTCTGATTATCTTCAGAACATTCAGGTACACATGTCATATCTGGGATCTAAATTACCAATTTACCATTATGCTTTCCTTAAGTCTCTGTGCTAAGAATACAGCTTAGATTTATTATAAAGTCGTCTGGTCTGCTGGTGGGTTTGTATAACAGGTTGACATAGATTTGAAGAGTGCAATTGAGTCATTGAAAGCCAAGGTCGAAGAAATTGGAGAATCGGTGGAGTCAAGTGAAGATGCAGATGGATTACAGGATGATGGTGCTGGCAAGGATGAAGATACTGACTCCAGAAACAAAAATTCTGTGCAGGAGTTGAATGGTCTACCTGAAGGATCTGATGTTGGTGAACTTGAAGATACCACCAATAAGGAGCCAGATCCAGCAATGAAGTGCAATGGAAAGAGAAAGAAAGGTGATTATGGAAATCAATCGCCTGATGATAAAATGGAAAAAAGAGGTAAAAATTACAAAACAACAGAGGAAGAATTGCATGAAGAAAATGATTCTTCATCAAGTCCTCTCCATCCTCAATGAAATCTTCATAGACTGAGGAATTTTAACAACTAGACCTTCAGCTTGTTGGATTGCAACATGATTCTCTTTATTTTGCTGATGGTTCAGTATTAGTCTTAGAAATGCTATAAGGACTATCATTGTATCAAGTTATACTCTTTTCGTTTTAGTTTACTTTCTTAGTTTGTTATCACCCTTTTGTGAATGTTCATGGTTTTATGGGAAATGGAACTATCAAAGACCTTAAAAAAACCAAATCAAATCAAAGACCTTTTTTTTAGTATCTATTGAGTTATTTTGCTGACTTCATCTCTAGTGTTTATATTTTGGTATGAGCATGATTGTTGATAAGTGATAACTGCTCCCTAACATATCACGGTTGAGTTTTTAGACAAATATTTGAGATTTGTGCGAATATTATCTGCAAGTTTATTGTGATTCAATCTCAGCCCATAGAGACTTGTGCAATTCCCTATATCAGGTGGTATAAAGCCTGATAATTATTAGAAAGAATGTGCGGCTTGGTGAGATTTCTCAACCCAAAATTGTTTGGGTATTGGACTAATGAAGTTGCTGTAAGATGATAGATCAAGTGCATGAAGTTCTTGGCACTCAGAATTATTCGGTTCCTAATAGCTTGTTCTGTGGTGCCGGGAAATTTGAACGGCTACTTTTTATCCTTCTCACGAAGATCAATAAAGAACAAACACGTTTATAATACACATGAGCTGAAAGATATCAAAATATTACTACCCTTTTCATTTTAGGATCAGTATAATTTTTAAATGCTGATTAGTCTGATCCATTAATTTGTATTCTGAAAGTTAAAAATATGAAACTTGCTATTGCGTATTAACCCTAATCCCAAGTTGGAATGAGTTTCAATGGAATTGTAAGTTGAGGCAGAGTCTAAGTGCCAAATCTTTCATTTCGGTGTTGGTGTAGTCAGCGGGAAAATTTCAGGGTTTGGTGTGTTGAAAGGTGGCAATAGATGTGAAAATGAAATCAGGATAAACAATATCTAGTGTTCACGTTCTGATACTTGGACATCACAAAGAGAAGCATCATAAGCAGCCCTTGGCTTTCACTTTACAAGTGGTAAGCCAGAACTTGGCACATTCGTAACCTTCAATAGCCACACTAACTTTATCTTCTACAGGTTAGGACGATATGCTGTTAAGTCTGGGAGCATCGGAGCAGATTCTACCTCATGGTTTCTTCCGTGGGTAGTTGGTGACCCTGTGAGTTCTTGTTTATAGAACATCAAAATGGCTCTCAAGTTCTCTCTATCAATAATTCTTTTTGGATTCTCTGGATGGTAAATTGTGTGGTGTAGCCAACAAGATGTGTTTATTATGCTCAATTTACTATGCGTGCTTGCAAGACATTCTTCTAAGTTTTATGCTTTTTAGAGCATAGACACACTAAAACAAGTTTTTAAAGCTAATCCATTATAGAAGTTCCTTGAGTAGACATATTACTATATTTATTTGTCATTCACTTTTAAGAAAAATTTGCTGATCATTGAATAATGGCTCCCCTGATTCTTTGACAGTTTTGATCCACGTGCAGCAGCTGCCAATTTCCCATCCAGTTAGTTTATGCTCTTATGCTGACTTTAGTTCTTGACTTTAGTTTTAATGCAGAACATTTTACGTGAAGGAACTACACTTAGATGTGCAAGCGTACCTGGCCGGGCTTACGTTTGCTTTAGCTGCCTCCTCACCTTGTAGTACACCCGATCTGGCTGGCTACCCTTCTGGGATATGTTGCTTCATCCAAGGTACTTCCTATTATCAACCAATAGTTTTTCATTATTTGTTTTATGCAAATTTCCATGTAGGGTTTGCAAAAGTACCTAGGGCAAATGGGTGTTATTTCCTCATTAGTGACAGTTAATCAATTTAAAAACTCAAAGGGGTGTAATATGTCGATTCACTTCCGTTTTTAAAATTTTCAATCTAATGTCAGGTAAACTTATGATTCTAAGATTTTTAAAATTTAGGATATGTGTACCAATGCTCCCATGAAAAATTGCTTTGTGGTTCACCAAAGTAGAAGGGAATGCTTAATTATTATACTTACATTATTATGTAGTATATAGATGTCTATTTGCTTGTCAGTCGGCATATTTAGCTATTCTTATGTGAGTGAAGAAAATGACGATTTCTTGACAGTATCCAGTGATTGGAGTTAGCTGGCTTTTAAGGTACCCAACTTGCTATTTTTCTCCCACACTCTTGGCTGCTTCGGATCTGTATTGGTTTAATAAGCGTTTAGTCATATAAAGGGCGCACTCATGTTCATCCTACACAATATCATGCTCTGATTATTTTCAACTTTCAAGAGACTAGATTATCCACTTCCTTTGGATTTCATACTTTCCGTGTTTATGATGCAGGTAACAATTTTATTGTCCCACAGTGGAGCAGTGCTGTGTTAGATCCATATTTCTTGGTCTAATTATCTTCCGGGCATAATTTCACGAGCAAAAAATCTTTTATTGGAAAGAAAACTTGCTGCATTGGACAATTTATTAACCTAACCGAGCAAAATTTTGATGATGATAATGCTCATCAAACCGACGAATGATGGTGAGAGATTAACGATGAATTTTGACGATGGTTTGGGCTCGAAAAGGAACCGGTTAAGAGTGCGGTGGTTCACGAGAAGAGGTGGTGGTGGGCAAGTTGATGGCCAGTGAGAACATTCTCAGTGGGAAGAAAGCCTTGAGGACAAATCAGTAAAAGGAAAAGAAAAAGATAAAAGAAGAAAGAAAAATAATAATTGCATTGATTTAAAATTAATGAAACCTTACGGCGGTAGTAAAAGACTCTCCCATGATGGGAGACATTCAAAGGTTTCCCACCTTAGAAATATCCTAGGTCTAGGGTGGTGAAATGAAAGACTGGAAACTTGTAGTGCATAAAGTAGATGAGAGAGAAAGGAATAAATAATATACCATTCCATTTTATTGTGTGAATGTGAATACACCTATAGATACAAATGAAACAATTATTAATAAAAGAAATAGATACAGATGAAGCAATTATAAGAGACAAGAAAACTATTATCTTAATTTAAAGAGAAAAAGAAAATGCCGTTTCCTGTAATTCTAATTAATCTTCATTGGTTGTGACATAGCAGACAATGTTTTCTTTCCAACAAAAAAGTAGTATAACAGGAAAACAACTGATCCTACTACCACCATACATACAGGCGCCAATGTTTTATTGACGTTTGCTTAACACAGGCAATGGTAGGTAAACGTCAACAAGTGTTTTGCAAAGTGAGGTTTGAGGTGTGTTAACGAGGAAAAATTATAAACCTTGACCTTTCCTGTCTTTGAAGTGGTCGATGATACACCGGAGCAGGAGCTGCTGACTGAGGTTTACTCACTACCATTAACCGGAGCAATTCCCATAGCATAGTACTGCAACAAAAGGGAAGTTAGTTAACAAGAAAAGAGAAACATAAATTATAAAAAAATAAAATCAAAAGATACAAAATGGATGTATGCTTGTTTAAAGTAATACAAATTAATCTAAGCACGCACAAAAGGAGTACTCATAACTTACCGTAAATGCGATTTAAACAAGTTCCACCAATTCCATTTAGTAACTCTTGGTGAATTTCCTTTATTAACTCCTGGTGAATTTCCTCTGTTTTTTTTTTTTTTTTGACAGAGTCCTCTTTATTTTATTATTATGCGTAGTAGTGTTTACTATCAAAATTGTAAAATATTCTTGATACGTATTAATAATTAATAAAATCTAGCCCAAGTTCGAATACATTCGATTTCGTGATAATTTAATGCTGTTGCTAATAATATGATTGTTTAATGAAAGTTCTTTTGAATTAGGATGAATCATTTACAATTTGATTACCTTTTATTTAAGATTATATTGCAATCTTTGTTAATAATAATATTTGAATAATTTTTGTTAGACATTTTTATTCATAATTTTTTTATTAAGATACTATATAACTAGCTGTTCATTCTCATAGTTTAATTAACTTACTTTTTTTTTCTCTCTCCCTCTTTTATTTGTTTTTTTTAAAAAAAACAGAGAAATATACAAAATACTCCCCTACTAATAATAATTAAAAAAACTATCGATTTTAATATACATATTTCTCATTTTTAAATTATCTTTCAATATATAATTGTTTTCATTTCTTTGTGAACCTCCAAAATATATAACTACATTCTTCAACTGTTTTTTCTTTTTTACTTTTAATTTAAAAATACAGTTCCTAATAATAATAATAATAGCATTATTCATAGCATGTAAGGATTAAAATGACTAGAAATATTATGGAAAAAATTAAGATTGGTACAGAAGGAAAGATCCATAAGAAAATAGAAAGAAATAAAAGTGAAAATAGGTTTTGTAGGGCGAGCAGAGCAGTGTTAATATAAAGCGTTTTGTTTGGAGAAGAGGGGCTGAGGGAGAGGGGATGGAGGACATTGAGGATTTGCTGATTGGAAGTGCAACTCCACCGGGCTTTCGTTTGCCATTAGCAGCGGCTGTTGGCGTGGGGACAAAGCGGAATCAACTCTCTTCTTCTTCGCTTTCGCCTTCACCTGCAATCCCTGGCACTCAGGTACCCTTCCCTACCTCATTGCCTCCTCCTTCTTCTTCTTCTTCTTCTTCTTTCTTCTTCTTATTCTTTGTTCCCTCTGCACAGACTATCTTCATAAAGACCTTTGGCTGCTCTCATAACCAGGCAAGTGCTGCCCCCTTCTACATCCTATCCTATCTTAGAATTTATTACGATTTCATCTTTGATTTGAACAGAGTGACAGTGAATATATGGCTGGTCAGCTTTCTGCTTTTGGCTATTCATTGAGCGATGATCCTGACCATGCAGATCTCTGGCTCATCAACACGTCAGTCCCTCTCTTTACTTCATACACATACACTTTAGCTCCTGAGGTTATGTGATTTATGCCTATGGACGCATTAGAGGAATTGGACTTGTCTTTTTTTAGCTAAGCAAACAATTACATTAATGCATAACCATTTATACTTATGAAAACAAAATCTCATTGCTGCAGTTGCACGGTCAAATCCCCAAGTCAATCTGCTATGGATACCATCATATCGAAAGGAAAATCTTCAAATAAACCACTAGTTGTTGCTGGTTGTGTCCCTCAAGGAAGTCGGGATTTGAAAGAGCTCGAAGGAATCAGCATAGTTGGAGTCCAGCAAATCGATCGTGTTGTTGAAATTGTAGAGGAGACTTTAAAAGGTCATGAAGTGCGTCTTTTGACCCGTAAGAAATTGCCAGCACTTGACCTTCCAAAGGTTTGAATTCCAACTTATTTTATTATTCCTATGGATCCCAATTATCATGTATATTTTTTGTTTTCTAAATTAACTTGATTTTGCAAATTATTCTGGGGGTTCATAATTCTTCTGTAACAGGTAAGGAAGAACAAGTTTGTTGAGATTCTTCCTATTAATGTTGGTTGTTTAGGTGCTTGCACTTATTGCAAGACAAAGCATGCTCGGGGTCACCTAGGAAGTTACACAATTGATAGCCTTGTAAGTACTATCACAGTCAGCTATATATGTATGCTGGGGATCACCTATATATTTTCAGTTTGCTTACATATATTAATCCGTAATTAATGAAGGTTGGGCGTGTAAAATCTGTCATATCTGAAGGGGTTAAAGAGATATGGCTTAGCAGTGAAGACACTGGAGCATATGGTAATTTCTAATGTTGGTTGGAGTCCTTCAATATCTTTCACTAATTTAAGATAGTTGCGGACTTGATCTTATGTGTACACCTCAAAGCAGTTCAGGTTGTTCAAAATGATATAAAATTGAGTGTGGGTTTTATTTTCTTGGGTTATGATGTTTTACAGGTCGTGACATTGGTGTCAATCTTCCAACATTATTGAATGCCTTAGTAGCAGAACTACCAGCTGATGCAAGCACAATGTTGCGTATTGGAATGACTAATCCACCATATATACTTGAACACTTGAAGGAGATTGCTGAGATTTTGCGCCATCCATGTGTTTACTCTTTTCTGCATGTACCGGTTCAATCTGGAAGTGATACCATTTTGAGTGTAAGTCATAAAAATTATTGATAAGATTGTATACAATAATATGCTAAATAATATATTAACTAATCTGAATGTATCAGGCAATGAATCGAGAATATACTGTGAGCGAGTTCAGGACTGTTGTAGATACTCTAACTGAGCTTGTGCCAGAGATGCAGATTGCCACTGATATAATATGTGGATTTCCTGGTTAGCGGATGATCTTTGTTATGTGTTCTGTTACATACCGTTTCCTGACATGCATAATTTTGAGCAATAAATGTCTTGTGTAAAATAACTCTTGAAATTATGATTCATTTTGTATGAAAACATGTCGCTGTAATCTAAGCATGAGATTCTTATAAAATTTAATAATAAATGACATGTTAAATTGACATTATAATTGGGGACTTGGGGTGTTATTTATGGACTGGAAATGTGAAACAATATTCAATTAGTCTTTATGTTTATACTCTATGTGATTGAAATGATTTGGAATTCATATAGATAGTCTGGAATGTATCAAACATTGATCTTGATCTTAGTAACACTTATTTCTTGTGCCTTTTCAGGTGAAACTGATGAAGATTTTTTGCAAACTATCAACCTTATTAAAGAGTACAAGTTACCTCAAGTTCATATTTCACAATTTTATCCTCGACCAGGTTTGCGATCTGACAACTTAATATTGAATGCAACAATTAACATCATTTTAAGGATGAAATCAAACTAGGTACCAAGTCTGTAGTACATTGTGAAAGTAAGTTTATGATGTCTTAGATCCACAGGGTGCTGTGTTTGTTTTTCTTATTTATTTTGGAGGGGTGTGGGGGGTAGTTGCTGCCTTACCAGTTGCAACCATGCTTGTAAGGTTCTGTATTTCTGACCGTCCCAAACCCCACACTTGTGACAGCCTTGTAAACTGAAACACAACCCCAAATTGTACTGGAATGTTTCTTTCGATCAAAAAGTGCTCCTAATAATTGTAGTCTTAATATATGCGTTAAGCAGCAATTAGAAGTTCTTGGTTCTTCCATCTTTCATTTTACCCATTTTCTAGGTGTTATTGTATGCTACTAACTCAGTATGAAGGGTCACAATCCTTTTGGATGACTGCTGAGAGGTGCTTGTCTGAGCTATTGTTTTGTCAATAACATCTTTTCTAATTGTTATGAACAAATAAAAAAAAAGACGTATTTTTGTTGATTAATGATAGTTGATACATGATTTGTGATTTGCATATTTCTATTTTTTCTCTCCCCATCTCTCTATCTTAGGTGATTTTGGATAATTGCTTTTCTTGATAATCATCTGAATTTAGTGTACTGTACATTTGCACAGATAAATTGTACTCTCTGTTTACTTAAGTAGCGTATAGCAACTTTAGGCAACATGCTGTGATGTTGGGGTAAAAAAGTAATTTCAATACTGGGGTCGGGTGGGGTGGGATTGGAGCTGTTGGGAAATTTGCATTCGCCTGGTTTAAATTTTGGTGCTTGGAAAATTAGACCATCTAAATTACTACCAAAGGTCTGATAGCATTTATATAAGATGCATATGCCACGGTATTTCTCTATTTTCATTTTAAAATAATTTCCTAACCCCTGACAAATAATAATAATACTACAAAATGATAGGGACACCTGCTGCAAGGATGAAAAAGGTTCCAAGTAATGTGGTTAAGAGAAGAAGCCGTGAACTGACAAATGTCTTTGAATCCTTCACACCATACTCTGGGATGGAAGGCAAAGTGGAAAGAATTTGGATTACTGATATTGCATCTGATGGAGTTCACTTGGTAAGACAGCGTAGTAGATCTTGAATCATGATTTATTTTTGTTGCTTTTAAATGTATTCCATTAAAGTATGTCATTTGTTGCATCCAATTCATTTATGGTTGTGGCTGTGGCTGAAGCCTGAACTCTGATTTCTGGTATCTCAATATTGAATATTTTTATTGCCATGAACCTGCTAAAGTGCCAAAGAAAGAAGTTTAGGGCAAGCGTCATATGAGGTTTTCCTAATCTGTCTGTTTTTTTTCCCATTCCATTTATCAAGAGTAATATTGAATAGCACAATTTTTTGTTTCCAAGCTAAACTGTTCTTTTGATAATCGTCTAGTGTGTTTCAAAATACAAACAATCCTTGAGACTAGTTGGTTTAGTTTGCAAACATGCCTTGCTTCTTTCCATGGACTTAAAAATCTTCAGTTTCTTTTTTTTTTTTTCATCGGCTTTCTTTTTTGAAAGACAGGGATCTAATTATTTTATTTGTCAATGCCGAAGGTTGGTCATACAAAAGGATATATACAAGTTCTTGTACTTGCTCCAGACAATATGCTGGGAACTTCAGCTATGGTTAAGATAACATCCGTGGGAAGGTGGTCAGTTTTTGGGGATGTAATTGAGACAGTGAACCCTGTAAGTGACAATAAAGCTCTAAACAAGCTGGTTCCTAATCAGGATTGCGGTAACTCAGCCAAGACTGGTGGATTTTCAGAAGAGCCAGAATATTGTGCCTGTGGAAATGACATCTGTTGTGGTCAGGGTACTCTCGAAAATAATGATAATTCAAGAGGCAGTGCAGTGCCACAGAACCAAAGCAAAAGAAATTTCATTGGATGGATGCTGAGGAAGCGGGAGCATCTGCACAAAACGGTTGAGAGTGAGCTTGCCTCGGGATCTGTTAAAAAGCAAGAAGGAATCATGAGGAAGTGGGACTTCGTTGATAAGGTTCTTTTGGGTGGAATATCTATCAGCATCTTGACGATTATGGCTCTAGTAGTAGCTGTTATGTTTAGAGTTATTTGGTCCCAATAAAAGGTTTTAGTTTTTCCGAATCAATCTGTCGTTCCAAAATTTTGACTTGTACAAATTGCTCGGATTTTATTAAGTGTTTTCACATGTATCCGCATCTTGCTTTAGGTTTTACGGCAGTTGTATTGATATATGATATGATTCATAGAAAACCCTTTGGGGCATGATTTATGAGAACGAACGAACTAGCTTGTTATAGCTCACCGTGACTGGCCATTTATTTTTTGCGTGGTTAAAAATATTAGGAAGTACAGCACTAGGTAATTTAAATAAAGCTGTTACGAGCACGAAGAATATTTATTTTCATAGCTGAAACTGAAGCTTTGGGATTTACATATATACTTTCATACAATGAAAGTGTGTTTTTGCTAATGAAATTGGAGGGGTACTATGTATGTGCACATATTTGATGTACCCTCTTTAATTTACGTGTTGTAATGGTGAAGGTGTGTTTATTCATACGTTATTAGGTGGTGGATGATGGATAAAAAGAAAAGAGAAACAGAAGCGGGTCATCATATCAGCATATCTGATTTGGAAGGCAATCTCTTGAAGAAATTAACTGGTACCGATGGCATCTTGCTCCTAAACCGAGGATGACGTAGCATATAGAGGCCAACTAGAATTGCAACGACTTGGAAGGGAGTAATGTAAATGAAAACAGCCCAAATGAGTGAGAAGATGATGAAGATGGATGTAGCTCTGGAGTCTCTCCAACCAAGTATGGCTTGAGCTCTTTCTCCTTGAGTAGCCAAATCTCCAACCACAGTCTGCACTCTACCTGCCACACTCCGCAATCTGTCATACCTCATTCTCACAATATCTGAAGGTTTTGTTGTTGGAAAAGTGTCAAATTCCTCGTCCAGTTCATCTGGGTGAGCAGCTTCTGCTTGTGAAAGCCTAGCATCCATGTGGGGTGGATGCCTTGGCCTGAACCGGTAATTCCAAATACCAATTACAAACAAGTAAAGAAAAATGGTGGGCAGTATCAATTCCGGGTAGCAAACCAGTATCAAGAACAAGACGTGAACAAGGCAGGTTGTGATTGGGTTTCTCCAGGTACAGATGTCATCAAACCATTTGCAAATAGCTGTAACTCCTTTGAGGAGTGACATTATGCGTTGAAAGTTGGCTTTGCTTCTCCTTAGACTCCACATGTGGTAGTCAACGTCGAGCATGTACTCAACTGCTTCACGCCTAAGGGGTGGCTCGGCTCTAGATAGGCGAGCTGCCACAATCTGCATGGCCTGGTGGCGGAGCCAATCTATGTGCCTGACGGGTATTGGTTGGACATAATGCATTTTGGGCAGTAAAGGCCTACCATACTGGGCTACCATGTTAACCCATGCGGTGCAAGTGAATCTCACTGCCAAGTGAAGCTCTCCATTCTTCTTCAGGCCATTGGGTTGGAGAACCAGCAGAGGATAAAAATGAGTATACACCCTATCAGTCTCCAGAGTTGACAACCTGATTCTCACCTTTCCAATTCTCTGATCTCTGGCATCACTGCTCCCATTGATGTGGTGGTTGTCAAAAACCCCAACTGTGATGACAGTGCACGGATCATGAACCTCCCAGGTATATTGCTCATTCCATCGAGGGGAGAGAGTATCAAGCAGAGTTCTGGTTCGAACCCATTTGTTGCCATACTTGGCCACACAGTATGCATCAGTAGTCCTCCCTTCCCTGGCCTTCATGGGCAGCAAATTGCGGGCACTCAGGATCCCAAGTTCGAGAATTCCAATGTTTTTCTTCCTCAAATGTTTGGAGGATGGCTGAAGATCACTGCTGAAATGCGTGGACTCATCAAGCACGTGGTAGCCGGCCTCAAGACACACTCGGAGGTGAATCTTGCTTGAGAATTTCTCCTTCTTTTTCTGTGTTTCTTCCTCGCCAACCGCATTGGGCCTGTGTAAATTGAACCAACGAGAATCGGGGAGCTTCTTGCTGGACTCGTGTCTGGGAAGAACACTTCTGACGGATATGATCTCCCTTCCTAAGATTTCAACATTAGGACCAACTTTGTCCTCAACAGTGACAATGATAAAATCCTCAAATGGCTCGGCGGCCACAAACATAAGCTCGTCATTCCAAACAGGGTTGGTGCCTCTAATTTGAGAAGGCCGGGTGAATCTCATCTGATTCCCTAGCTGCACTCTAACAAGGGAGTCAGGGGGCCTTCCTTTTTCGGAAGGAACGAGATCCTGAGCCTCGATTACTTGAACTCTAAGATAGTAAAGCTTGGGGGAGAAGTAGACCTTTGAGCGGGTGTTTGAAAGGTTGGAGTGACTAACGTTGTGAGCATCAGAGTGCCAGGCCTCCGGGAAGGACTCATCCGCTTGAGTTCCCATCCAAACCGCAAGCATGATTTCCCCGTTATTATGAATTTTTTGGCCCTTCTTGTCCTCCAGTCTGTACCATTGAGGAGCCAAGGGGCTGTCAGGGGGTACCCGAAGAGGAACCTCGGTGAGATCAAACATAACTCTCCCCACAAAATCATCCTTGCCAATGTCCTTATCCTTGACGGTGACTTCAAGCAAATTGGACTGCAACCTGTCCTTGGAGAAGGCAAAGATTTGCTTCCAGACAGGGTTCTGGTTCTTGTCCAAGTGCTTGGTCAGGCCCTTGTAGTTACCAAGCTTGACTTCCACATAAGGGTCAAGGCTTCCAGTTATATCCATGACAGGTAGATCCCTAGCCTTGACGACATTCACGTACAAGTAATTCATCTGTTCCACTAAGTCGTAGGTGGTGGATATCTTGTCCCCTCCTCCTCCTCCTCTATAGCGCAAACGAGCCGCCAGTGGTGGACTAGTCTCCACCAACGAATACTCAGGATTTTGCCTAGGGATCTGCTGCATTAACATTACATTGGGTGGCCCAGCTTTTGCAAAATCAACCCTCCTTTGCGTTGTTTCCATTGCCGGCGCCGGGTATGCCTTCGCTGCTGCTGGAATAGAGTGAAAAGTCCTGACTTCCTTCTCTTTCTTTTTCATCTTCTTCTTCTTATTCTTGTCCCCGTCACCAACCACGCTTTCCTCATCTAGCACCATGTTGATGTTGGGGTTTATTTCTTGAAAGGGAGTGCCCTGATACGCCTCCTCAGCAGCAGGAGTGTCTACTTGGGGGTGATGGTGTTCCTCAGCATCAGCATGATCATGCACCGCATAACATCTGAGAGCAATATCTCCCCTGATGTTTGAGAAGAGGCCACGTTTCTCAAGTGGGTAGCGTTCCACACGAGCCTGGGACTCCGATAGAGGGATAGAGGCGCCTGAAAGTCTCACCCTTCCGAGGAAGTTATTGTGGTTCCCATCGTTGTGATTGTATACAACCACTTCAATTGTCTTGTGCGCAAGATCTCTGGGGTTATTGATGTTGAACACAAACTTTTCATTCCAACAAGGATTCAGGTCTTTGTGCTTTGTTTCAGTGCTGTGCTGCTGCTCATCCAACTTTACCTCTACAAAGGGGCTAGCTGACCCTTCCCCATCTTTGGGCATCAGGTCGCTAGCCTCCACAACTTCTACCACCAGTCTGTTCATCATCAACAAATTCAATTCAATTATGATCTAAAGAGTGCAAGTGAAGTGAAGGCACTGGCAGGGCAGGGAGACGAGTAAGCTGTAGCAGTGATGATTGGTGATGAGATATGCTTCTCATTTGGAGTGTGAAGACAGAAACTTTTGTTACAGAGAGAAATGGCATATGCTATTGCTGTTTGGTTTGGTTTGGTGGCCCCTTCCTTCATGTGCCTTTCTACCGGGGAGAGATTCAAGTGGCTACTTCTACGTCTCTTTGCTTAGAGAGAGAATATTAGACGCCCACAACTTACCATCCAAAACAAAAACATGCACACATTTACTTACTTCTTTAATTTTGTTTTTAGATTTATGTGTAACATAATAGTTCTGTTCTGTATATTAATACCACATTTTTGGCCTGTTTTTCTGGCTGAGGTGGTGTTAAATGTTTTCTAGAGTTAAATATTAATGCTGGTGGTGTTGGTTTTGGATTAATAATAACGTGGGGTTGAAGATGGAGATAAAGTTTAGGTGGATGATATTAAAATAATATAGTGGGTCATATGGAAGCTACGAAAACATTCAAGCACTGTTAATGCTTAATAAATAAATAATTTTGAAAGAAAAAGCAGATTTCACTTTTGATAGGATATCTCCCTTTCAAAGGAATTAAGGCGGATCCATTATTCGACTCGGTTGTGTTGGGGATGATGTCCTTAACCTTACCCGCTCACCCCAACCTGTGAATCTTGTCCAAAAGGTCGGCAAAATAATTATTCTGCTTGATGATATCTACATGTTTGTTTTTTTTTAACTCCAACCAGAATTTTGGATTAAAATGAAATTTGTAAAACTATTTAAATCTTTTCCTTTTATAAAACTGAAATTCAAATATGCACGTAATCCGTAAATGTAACATTTGATTGTCTTCTTTTCCTTCAATTTATCAGTTTTCATATGATAATCAATAAAAAAAATATACACAGTGCCTGATTTTTACAAATTTATTATGTATGTATTTGATTGTCTGTTTAATATTTTTACATACATTGTAATAAACCTGAAAGTGAAGGGAAAATTTTAATAGAGTCATGTTCAACATGATTCCAATTTGTACTCAAACTCACTCTAATAAGTCCATATAAAAATCCTGTTTAAATCAGTTTGGCCTGAGGTTACTAAACAGAACCAAAAGCTTCTTTAAATTTGTAATAATAAAAAGCACAAAACCCTTGCCTAATTCATTAAAAATAAAAAAACTCAAGTCACGGAAATTTAATTCAAATAGTTAATCTAGTAAGCAGAACTAAAAGTTTAACTACAATGTTATTATTAAAAAATAAAAGAACTTTATTAAATGTTGAATCAGAATCAACTAAACTTGAGAGGGGGCAGGTTTGCTTTTGTCATACTCATACTGGTCCCAAACCTTTTTATTTCCACTTGGAAACGTGCGTGTCGGTTTCGCATTTACGGTGTCTATCCCTCATTTTATTTATTTCTTTTTTTTGTTTTATATTTTATTTATTCTTTTTTATTAAGATATTCTATTGATATTTTATTTATTCTTTTTTGTCCCTTTTAATTCCTGAAAATAAGGTTTTTACGGCTCATTTCTCTCTATTAAACCTTTTTTTTTTTTAAAGTTCTCTGGTATAACTTTAAAAAATAAGAGAAGTTTTATAAATTAACTAATACAAAAGTTAATTTTAGCTTATAAGTAAACTTTTTTTTATTAGAAGTTTTTTTTGGAGAAACCTACCAAGACAAGCTAATTTAATTATCATGTAAATAATGAAATAAACATGTTATTTCATTATGTTATACTTCAAGTTATCCTATTTTAAATAATTGAATTTTATTTAATCACATTTCTATTAATCCAAACCCAACTTAAGTTAATAGTGATATTTATGGTGTTTTTTTAACGTGTGTACAAGAAACACTAGTGATTAACTGAAGTGACCAGCTTTCTTAATAGCTAAGGTTTATGTCCACGTCCAAGCCAAAGGAGAAGCAGTATACCATAACATTCTTTTGCGTGTCTGTGTGCTTCTCCTTTCTTTCTCTGTTGTTGTTTGTAATTATAAAGTTATATTTATAAGATAAGTCCAAAGGGACATAACTTTTCAAGCAGTCAAATATTGCTCCAATCGCCGACGGAAACGGAACTATCCATTGACAGAGAGAAAGAAATTCACATGTGATCCAGAAGTGTTTTAAGTCCTCCATACCAATAGACATTAGTTTCAGCAAATAATTCTAGTCATTATTGTTTTATTTGCATTTCAAACTGGATATTCTTATTTGTAAAGTATTTGTAGCTTAAATTTTAATATAGGCATTGTAAAAAAAATTAATATATAATTACTGTATAATTATTCCACCATGTATTAAGAATTTATTTTATATAATTATTGTTGTATTTATTTTTTTAATAATGAAACAGTTACATAATCCATTAAAAAAGTAAAAAAAAAAAGAAGCTATATCAATATCATTTGAAAAATCATAAAATTAATTTATTCTAGCATATTCATTGTATAACTGCTATGATGATAAATGTTTATACTTATGTAGTTTTAAAAAAGAGTTAGCAAACCTCACATTATGATGATTACATTATTCAGCTCACACAATTTTTTTTATATATGTAAGAATCGAAGATAAATATTTAAAAATTTATACATGCTTAACTAGTTAATTAAATTAGACATTCTAAATTAAGGGATAATTAACTCTTCATATTCGTTGAAAGTAAACCTAATCTCATTTTCTACTTATATATAATATAAATATATATAAAAAAAAATAACATATACCACCAGCGTATATATACTAATAAAAAAGATATAGCATCAGCCTATTATATAGTTACTAAAATTAGTAACAAATATTTATACTATAATGAGTTTATCTACTTAAAATAATTTTATATTATTATCCAATCATAAATTATTATTAATATTAATTATTATAAAATAATTATTTAAAAATTAATAAACGTATCATAATATTAATAGTCTGTGGTTAGATGCACGATTATATAAAACTATTTTACTACGTCAAATTTTCAAAAACCTTTCTTCTCTAATTTGATTTTATTTAGACAAAATTTATATTAACTAAATATAACTACTGGTACTCTTAAAAAAAAAACTATAATTGCTGGTATATACCTGTGTATATATTTGTTTAGAAAAGGTTTTATACTTTCTAAACTTTTATCACATTTTACTTAGTTCTTAAAAATAATTCTTTCAATTGGATTTTTGAACTTATATTTATTTTTTAATTAGGTCCAACAATAACTCAACAGGAAATTAATTAGAAAATAAATATAAATTTAGAGACTCAATTAAAAAAACAACAATTTAAAGACCTAATTAAAAAATTAATAATATCTCCAAGCCAACTTTCTGGCTTCTGCGGGTCATTATTTTTCACTTTTGTAGGTCCTAGGCTCAGTATTTTTAGTTTTTTCAACCAGTTTAGAATTTATAGGAATGCAAATACAGGCTACAAAGATTTGCAGCTTTTTTAATTAGATCATTGAACTAATTGTCATTTTTAAATAGGGCCCGAACTATTTTAATGTAAAAGCTCAAAGGCTCAAAGGCCAATTATATGGGGATGGAAGAAGTAATTCAAAGAAGCCAAAGGGACCAAACACTGGAGGGTTTAATATATAAGAGCAAATTGCAATAATAAGTTAAGACTAGTTTTCTTTAGATAGATGCGCTAGCTGAGGCTGGGAACAGAAATTTATTTCTTATAAAAATCTGTTATTACTGTGAATAAATGAAATTCTGAAAGTGATGTATCGTCTTTCTTAAATATCAGGAAGCCGAATAGGTTTAGCTCCACATGCATGCCAGCTTTTTGGGTCTCATCTCTTCCTCCTTATTATATCTATCTACTACTATATACAATCAAACGTTAATTTCATCCAATCTATTATAATTATTATATGTGTTCAAAAAAACAATTTTAAAGTTTTTAAACTTGCATCTAATTTCAAATTTTAATAATATTCACAATTATATACGTTATTAAGCTCGTTAAATAATATAATATTTCATCATTACATATAAATGCAATAATACGTGAAAAATATTATATTTTTTAAAGGCTTGCTTTTGTCTATTTTTTCTCTCAAGTTGTTTGTTTCTCTGTAGGGATTTTTTTTTAAGGACCGCCAGTTTACATTAATGATTTTCTATGTCGTATTTCCACCGTGTTTTTTTTTCTAATTAGAGTTCGGATGAGTCCACATATATATTTTTTTCTTAGATTTAACTTTTTTATAAGAGGATAAAAAACACTCTAGATTATTTAATCATTAATAATTCTGATACCATCTCATCTCGGAAGAAAGGGAATAAGGATTGAAATCTCATTCTCAACTCTTTCAATTACTTATCATACTTGTATGTTTCAGAATTTTTAAATAAGACATTTGAATGGAGTTTTATAAATGGAAAAAATAATACAATTAAGAGAAAAAATTTACTAATAGTGATCAATCGATCAATCAAGTTCTTTAGCACAGACTAATAATAATCGTTAATGTCAGTAAATATTTCATACTTATGATATAATACTAAAAAATTATTAAGGGAAATCATTTAAATGGTTTTTATATTATATTTCCCGTGTGTATCACCGCTGTAATGGACCGAATTATATTTTGCTGGGTTGGGCTGTTTTGTTGGGCTCGACTCCAAAGTCTCGTTAATAGGATTGCATTCAAGCAGCCGGCATCTGCTATAACATTGCAGTTGTTATATAGTAGTCTTAGATTTATGAATCAAAGATTCACCAAAAGGATTTTATGAATCAAAAGAGGCTCTGCTTCATTATCATTATCATAAGGAAAAAGTACTAGAACGTCCCCGGGACCAGTTGAGCCAGATGTCTGTATTAATCTTCTTTGTCAGTTATAATAAAATATTTAGAGGGCCATTGTTCTAAAATAGTTGGTTACATGTCTAATTAATTGTTTCTAGACATGTCGCATCTAGTTGTGATAATATATATGTAGAAAGAGTTAGTATTTTCAAATTTTGTAAGTGATTGTAACTCATTATTTTGAATGAATTTCATTAGAATGTTGACAGTATAAAAGTTTTTATATTGTTTTTTTAATCATAAATTATTCTATATTATGAGGCTATTTATTATATTTGTTTTGTAAAATCATTTATAATTGACTGATAGTATACCCATCCCATTATAATTTAACTTAATTTGCTTCAAGATAAAAATATAAGTGAGTAATAGTTAGATCTTTTAAAATATAGTAGGAGTTCAATTTCTAATTATAGGATCAGAGTAGTATGTATTGATAAAAGACTCTTTAATTAATATTTTACTTTTCTAAGACATTAGTCCCATAACTTTAATCTATAGAGATACCTTACACTTAAGAGACAAAATTTGGATAAGTCTATGCAAAAGTTATAGATAAAGGAAAAATGATATTTCTAAAGTAAAATGGTTTATTCAGAAAATAAATAATAAAAATTTTGAATGCTTTATGGTAGCATGAGCGTAAATTTGTTTGTTTTGAAATTGTTAAAAAGCAAGAGTAAAAGTTGTTTGATAATGAATATTGTAAGAAAAAGAAAAAGGGTGTAATGAAATGAATCCGGTAGAGTCTAGAGTAGAGTGGTGACGGCGACACGAAGAATGATAGGTGGACACGTGGAGAAGGTGCATGACACGTGGCGGCGTGTAATACTAACCGAGCATGCGACGTGACCGAGTCCCAGACTTGTTAAAATGGAATTGAATCCTAAAAACAGCAACGAGCAAACAAAAGAAGCAATGATGATGAATGTCATAGGGCTGAGTCTGAGTCTGGTGTTAACTTCACTGGCAGCAGCGAGCACCATCGTCAAAGAAGGGCACAGAGTTGTCGTGGTTGAATACGACCAAGGTGGCCATCAGAACACCAAAATCTCAATATCACCAGAACAACCTACGCATGCTAATCTTAAAGATCCCATTTGCGACGCCTATGGAAAATGCAAGCACAAAATCGTGGATGCAATGGAGAAGTCTCAAGAGGTCATCCATGAGAAGAAGGACGAGATTGCCGCCAACAAGGAGGCAGCACGCCAAGTTGCTGGTAAAACCAAAGAGAGAGTGTATGATAAAGCCCGTCATGTCCACGAATACGCCCAAAACACTGTAGAAACAGCCAAGAACCATATTGCCTGTAACGTGTCAAACGCCAAAGATGCATTCAAGCGTCTAATAGCAGGATCTTTGGAGAGGCAGAGCCTTAATTCTTTGATGGGGGTGGCTAACATGTTGGGGTTTTCCACGGCTTATGGGATGTGTGTGTGGGTTACGTTCATCTCCAGCTATGTGCAGTCCAGGGCTATGGCAAGGCAACAATTTGCAGTGGTGCAGAGTAAAATATATCCTGTTTATTTCAGGGCCATGTCTTATAGCATCGGGGTCGCTTTATTCGCCCATGTCTTGGCCCATAGAAACACCTTGCTCTCCAACAAGTCTGACTTATTGCAAGCATATAATCTTCTGGCCTCCCTTGTCACACTTTTCTTCAATTCTCTTTACTTGGAGCCTCGGGCCACCAAGGTACCCATATCAACCTGTCTCGTCTTTCATTTTGCTATAGCTCCCAATTTCTCCCTACTTTTACTTTTATTAATTATACATATCTTGAAGAAATTAGAAATTGTGGTTTATTCAGTTGATGTTCGAGAGGATAAAGATAGAAAAAGAGGAAGGAAGAGGCAGATCAGAAGATGTGAGTAGCAGAACTAAAGAGCCAGCTTCCACGACCGCAGACCAGGATGCAGTCAGAACAAGGATAATCAAGCTCAATGACAAGCTCAAGAAACTCAATTCCTACTCCTCATTCCTCAATATCCTCAATCTCATGTCTCTTACTTGGCATCTCGTTTATTTGGCTCAACGACTTCCCCATATTTGCTAAACCAAATACTACGTTCCTTTTGTCTTTTCTACTAATCACTTGTTTTCTGTGTTTCTTTTCTGTTTCTATCATGTTTGTTGATATTTGCAAATACTTCAGTCTCTAGATTTTTGTATCTTTTAGCTTTGGGAACAATACAGTGTTTACCACTCCCTGTATTTAATTTGTGTTAAGTGTAAAACTCTTGTTACTTTGCTTTAATCATGGTTAAATGGATACTAAAATTCTCGGTCCTGCCACGAGCACAATGTTAAACATGCATCAGAAATTGAAGATTATATCGGATCCAACTCTAATTACCAAAGTAAACACACTCATCTTGGGTGATTGTGATTCTGCTTCCCTCTGAAGATCGGGTGGGAGACAAATTCCAATTTCCTTTGGGCAGTAAAACTTGTTTGTTTCAGACAGACCACCTTAATACCCTATACATACGAAATGGGCTTACTTCAACCTTAGTATTTAAATTCAACCCGATATTTTAATCAGGCAACTTTTATGGATCTGAGTAGGAGTTTTGTTATTATAATTTAGTTGAAAATCAATTTTAAAACTAATTTTAAGAAGTAAAATTCATTTTAAAATCGGTTAAAATTAGTTTTAAAAACAACTTTAAAATTAATTACAGGGAGAAATCTTCAGTTTTTTCTAATTACATTGTTTAGTCCGAGAAAGTATATGTGAAGGTGTTGAGACACCTTAGTTGAAGTACGCTGCGGAAAGGGGTTCTATACTAGAAAGTTTCGTATATTAATTAGGATGATGTTAATATACCCGCGTTTGGTCTAATGTAAATATAGTACTTATGCCAATAAAATATGGCTAATATTATAAAATAAAATAACAAATGAATAGACTAATGCAAAAATCTATCAGCTATATATCGGCAGAACCTGGTGATAAAAAATTCCACATATGGTTATGTGTATATCTATGTAAAAGACAAGTCCAAGTGGCAATTAACTTTGCAGATTTGTGTATCTTAAGAGTTGTCCAACACTACAATACAATTATACCACTCTAAGGTAATTCTGTTTGTAATGGATTCGTCTCGAACTTGGCAGTGCCACCCCCAACATGTATAATATATGCATCTTTTAAGTTATCCGAATATATTAAGTTTAATTGGCATCCAGAGTGTATGGTTGATCTTCATCAGAACATAAAAAATTCTGATAATTCATAAGCCAAGCACTGCATGGAACAATCAGCAATTTACTCTTGAACCACGCATTTACACCTCCGTTGGTGTTCTGTCAGTTCCTGCAATGTTTCAAGTTTCTCAATTCGTGAAAGATTGGTCGCAGCAAGCCCAGGGGCAAGATAAATCGTGAATATATTGTGTGAGAAAACACCAGAGAAAATGAAGTCACAAGCATAAATCTAGTCACGCAAATGAGAGTACCTCAATTTGCTTTTGTAGAAACTTGGCATACGCTACAGCCTCATCTAACATATCTGCAGTATTTGTTTGCTACAAGAACAAAAGCAACCGCTACATTAAACACAGCGGCGAGCTAATTTACTGCCAAAAAAAACAAATCTACAGGCATTGCATAACTGTCTCGAACTCAGAAATTTACACTTTATGCTAGCAACAGAATCTCCTATTATTAGTTAAAATTTATTCAAAATTACAAATGGATCTTTAGTAGAGTTCCCTAAAGCTTGTTCGTCATTGTCTTCCCCAAAACCTCTATGATAGTGGGTAGAACGAAAGGGTCCTATGGCAGCAGGCCAATCCTAAAGCTCCCACAGAAAGTATGTTTCCATGACCATAATAGATCCTTAGTGTTAATTGTTAAATACCATAAATTACCGGAGTCCAAGCATTGACCTTAACCTTGGAGAAAGACTTCACGCTCAAAAAAGTGTTGGAGAAACACAATTCAAGGCTTGAAGGATTATGAACCAGACATTGCTTAATATATTTAGAGGTAAACAAACCAGATGACTCTAAGAACCAAGTTATTTTATTGGGCTTTGGGAAAAAAAAGAAACATCAAATGTACAAACTTTGAAACCCCTCTATCATAAAGGTTCCGGCAAAAGTAAAAATTTTCTAATAAAGCTAAACAAACGAAAAAGCTAACCAAGGAAAGGGAGATACGGAGCACGATGAAGTGGAAACGATTTGTTTTTTTTCACCTTCTATTCAATTTAAATTTAAGTTTTTTCTTTCCTCTCTAACCAAACATACTATTAAAGATAAAAACTTCATCCAACATAACAATTTGTCTTTCTTAAAAACACCGGATAAATTTGGGACAGATTTTTTTTATGTCAAAAAATTTATATTAACAATTTTGTTTATTTTTAATATTATTGAAAAATATCTAGAAACAATTTAAATTTTTACAATATGAAAGTTATCCATTAATGATAAATGATAGAAGATAATTGAATGTGTTTTTTTTTAATACAACTATAAATTTAAATCCAATGATATTGTTTTTTGAAATTTAGAGTGTATTTGATTTTTAGTTTAATTTGTTGTGTATAAATTTTGAGATCAAATCTAATGATCTACTTCAAACATAAAGAAAAAAAAGAAAGATAAGAATACTTTTACAAACTTTATTTTGCTATGGACACTTATTTGTAATGGATACTCAAACATGCACTTAATATTATTCAATTTAAAAATAAATGTTAAGGAATCTTTACTTAATTGATTAAGTAGGATGTGCGAATTGTTATAATTTCTTAATATTATCTTTGATTTTTTAGATAATTTTTTTTCAAAAATAAGCTGTTCTTATTATCTATATTAGTATTAATTAAAAAGTAAAAAACAATAAAGTGGAAGGAGAAGAACTTGGGCATTGCTCATAAAAAAAAGAACTTGGGCATTGAACGGTTAGGGAGTGTTCAATTGTGTGAAAGGAGAAGAGAAATTAGAAAAAAGTTATAAAATTTAGTATGAATCTCATATTTGTACACTATAGTTTAATTCAAAATTTTAATCTTAATTCTATTTGTTAAAAAATAATAATTCTGTTCTACTCAACGGTACCTTAAGGATTCTACCTGTGTAAGAAGTATATACTCTATGACACTTTTCACTAATTTCGTCATGGATACCTTCAATCTTACTCAAGCTAAAAAAAAGGTTTGTCATATATTCATCATTCTTGCTATTCACTTGTGCTGTTGTGCATACCATTAAGCAAATTTTGAAACACGACTACAAAGTAGTATATAATTGCAAGTTGCAACCATGTGTACTGAGAGGTGAATTCCTTTTTGTTTAAGTTATGTTTCCTTCTAGAGTAGGATGTTTTATTTTCTTTTTGATAAGTTAGAAAAGCAATCGAATAAAATACTATAATATAATATTATAATATGTGTGTTTGGATTCACGTTAAAAAAATTAATTTTAAAGTAATATAATTTATGTTTAAATATTTTTATTATAAAATCAAATTAAAAATAAAATCCAATATAAAATTTTAGGTTGAACACAAAAATTACAAAATTATTTTAATTTAAAATTAGTTTTAAATTTTTTTCTAAGTTAAGATCAGACATGTAAAAATATGTTAAAAATCAATTTTTACTCAATTAATTTATCTGACATATCAAACAGGCACATAACATACACATAGTTGCCACATGATTCAGGAGTACTACTTCAGTCAAATTATAGGGTATCAGTGTAAATATGCTGTCTCCTATTTGGTATTTGTGTGTCATGCTGTCCAACTAATCAGAATTTAGAAGAAATTGCCCTTTAACGTGGTTGCCGAAATTAACAGAGCAAGCACGTTTTGAACAGGTGAAGAGATGCGATGAGGGTAAGCTAGTAGCAAGAGTGAGAAGAATAGGAGGATGGAGAATTGGGAAACGGAGGAGGTTGAAGGTGAAAGTCCCCTTCCGGTTCTGGAGGCTGTTGACTACAGAGGTGGAGCCTCGGTGAGATCGAAATCTGGGTCATGGAGATCCGCTGGGTTTATCATAGGTGTGGAAGTGGCGGAGAGGATTGCATATTATGGGATTCAGGGGAACCTCATAACCTACCTCACGGGCCCACTCCATCAGACTACTGCCACCGCCGCCGAGAATGTTAATATCTGGTCAGGAACTGCTTCCTTGCTTCCTCTCTTTGGGGCTTTCCTTGCTGATTCTCTTCTCGGCCGCTACCGCACTATAATACTCGCTTCCTTCATCTATATTTTGGTAATTATCCTTTCTATTAGTAAGTCCATTTTACACACTATATGTCATCTCTGTCATTCAAATAAAAATTTAATTTAATCTGTTTCTATTTTCCTGACGCTCTTTTTTTTTATGAACCGAAAAAATACTGTTTAAGAAAACTACAAAAAAGAACGAATTTTCATTCTGAATCATGTGTTCTTGCATTGTTTCGTGCTAATCCATGGCTTAATGTGAATTACAGGGACTAGGCTTGTTAACACTATCAGCTATGCTTCCCTCTCCCACCGGTTCTGAGTGCCAGGTTGGCAATGAATTCAAATCATGCTCTCCTCAGTCGCAAATAGTTTTGTTCTTTATCTCTCTTTATTTGGTCGCCATTGGGCAAGGTGGACATAAGCCCTGTGTTCAGGCTTTTGGTGCAGATCAATTCGATGAAAAACATCCAAAGGAGTACAAAGATAGAAGCTCTTTCTTTAATTGGTGGTATTTTACTATGTGTGCAGGTTGCATGGCAACTCTTTCCATCTTGAACTATATACAAGATAACCTAAGTTGGGTTCTTGGATTTGGAATTCCTTGTGTTGCCATGATTATTGCATTGCTTGTTTTCATGCTTGGAACAGTGACCTACAGGTTTAACATTCAGCAGCGTGGCAAAAGCCCCTTTCTCAGAATTGGCCGTGTATTTGTTGCTGCTATAAGAAATCGCCGATCCACCCTATCAAGCACAGCTGTCAAAGCAGAACAATTTGAGTAAGAATCACAATGCTAAGTTCTGCTTGTTTAATTGTTTGGTAGTCTGTCATTCTAATTATTTGCATTCTTAAAGCAGCAAATATGATGGAATACCCCCTTATAGTCCAATTTGAGTTTTGCTTTTATGCTTTATGCAACTTCCTTTATAGAGTCTTATGCAATAAATTGTAATAAATAGCAACATTTAGCCGAGCTCATTGAAAATACTATTTTGATGAACTATTTAATTAGTGTTCTCCACATTGGCAGGTTCCTCAACAAAGCATTGTTAGCGCCAGAGGATTCTATAGAAGACGAGAGTTGTAGCCTTAGTGAGGTGGAAGAAGCAAAAGCAGTACTAAGGCTGGTTCCTATTTGGGCTACAACTCTGGTTTATGCTGTGGTGTTTGCTCAAGTTCCTACGTTCTTTACCAAGCAAGGGATTACTATGGAGAGAACAATATTTCCTGGCTTTGACATACCCGCTGCTTCTCTTCAAACGCTTGTCACTGTGGCCATTGTTCTGTTCAGCCCCATCTATGACCGCCTATTTGTGCCAATGGCAAGAGCTATTACTGGCAAACCCTCAGGAATCACAATGCTGCAAAGAATTGGGACTGGAATATCTATATCCATATTTACCATAGTATTTGCAGCCCTTGTTGAGATGAAAAGATTGAAAACAGCTCAAGAGTCTGGTGTTGTTGATGAACCTAATGCAACTGTTCCAATGAGTATATGGTGGTTGATTCCCCAATATTTCTTGTTCGGAGTCTCTGAAGTTTTTACCATGGTTGGTCTGCAGGAATTTTTCTATGACCAGGTCCCAAATGAACTAAGAAGCATGGGTCTTGCTCTCTACTTGAGCATCTTTGGTGTTGGGAGCTTTATAAGTGGCTTTCTCATTTCTGTGATAGAGAAACTGTCTGGCAAAGATGGACAAGACAGTTGGTTTGCCAATAATCTGAATAAGGCGCATGTTGATTACTTTTATTGGCTACTTGCTGGACTCAGTGTAATGGGATTGGCCTTGTTCATTTGCTCTGCTAAATCCTACATTTACAATCACCAAGGAATCAGACGAGAATTGTGAATTGTCCGGTTCTGTCAATTTTAGCTTTACTGTATGGGATGAAAAATTATATTCTGTATAAGGTACGAGTATTTGTGTATAAAAACCTCTGGACCTGGGGAATTGTCAATTCATTTGCATTCTGTTCAAGATACGGGTTCTTTTTTCCCATATTATACATGTAAAATATTTATCAATAATTAATTTTTTAGTAACACCTAGCTAACAACTTTTAATAGAGTTTTTTTTTCCTAATTATATATATTTTTTATATATAAAATTTAGACCTCAAAAGGATTAAGTTAAGTTTTACTTAGACCAATGTAATATTGGTAAGGTACAAGTATCTGGATCTTTAAGTAATATGTCAAATAATTATAAATTTAAAAATATCTAAAGAAAAATTATTTTAATGAAAATAAAATTATATATGTAAAATATTTATCAATTTTATCTACAACTAATTTTTTATGAAATACTTAACTAACAACTTTTAGTTGAATTTTTTTTCTAATTATGTTTTTTTCATATACAAAATTTAGACCTCAAAAAATTTAAGTCAAGTTTCGGTTACACCAACTTAATATTGGTAAGCTACAAGTGTTTGTATCTTTATGTAATATGTCAAATAATTATAAATTTTATTTTTTTAAAAAAATTGTTTTAATGGAAACAAAATAAATTAAAATATAAGATTTAAGGGTTAAAATTTTTTAATTTTAGAAAAATAATTAAAAAGTGTTTTATTTAATGAAAAAATATTGCAAATAAACTATCATGCTTAATTAGGGATGTGATTATGTGGATGAGTTTATTAAGTTTTACAAGTCTTAGTTTGAACTGTTTACTTAATATATTATTTTTTGAAGGCCGACGTAACCCTAATAGTTTACAACTTTGATAAGGTTACAAATAATTAGTCTTTCGTTTAGTCGTTTCTAATCATCTGTAAATGTCATTTGGATTATAAAAAAATCTTATAAACGTGCGTGTTAACAAAAAGCTTTTATGTTTATGATGATGATTAAGTAAAGGTATGATTAAAATTGTTATATTGTTTTAAAATTAAAACAAATTGAAAGTGATTCATACTGAAAGAGAAGTCGGATACGCATACACTGAGTGCAATAGTGGCTGTAGAAGAAATATTTCTGAATGAAGCTGAGAAGAAACTTGGAAATTATAAGGATAGCGAAAGTTGAAAATGTGTGATTCTATTATTAATTTGAGACTTATCCATTACAATTGGACGCTTATCAAGTCCAATATATGATGCAAGCAAAGCTTAAGGGAATTAGTCTTAGGCAAGTAACCTACCTCTTTCTTTCTAAAATGTCTTTAAGACGTTTTGGGTTTTGTCTTAGAGCGAATAATTTTACCCAAAGAGAAAGAAAATATCCATCCATCGAGACAGCCAATAGGTTTGGGGTGCTTCAAGAAGCAAGAAAGGTCCATGTCAACTCTATGTGCAAAAAGACAAATAAAGCCCCCTTGTTTTGTTTTAGAGTTTTAAATTACAAAATATTTTATAAACATTCAACTTGTCATTAACAACCCGATATTTAAAATAAATAATCATTTATGTATAGTTACTCTTTTAATTAACAGACAGACGCACAATACATCTTTCTTCCCTTGTAATAATATAATAATGCATGTCTCTCTTGTTTGTTGCCTGCTAAGGGCTGTGCTGTGTTAGGGTTGCATCATGATAATGTCAAGATTATAATCCAATGACAGGCTGTTCCAGAAGAACATATTGAGGTTAGGGATACGTGTCCATACTACATAAAATATATTCTTTTCATCTTGATGAATCATTTTGGATTACTTTTATAAATAAATATTTTAAAATAATCTATCCACACTCTATTATTTTTTCGATAATTTTGAATCATTAGAAAGGTAACTGTCACGAAATATAATAAATTAATTAATTAATTAATGTCACGTTATTCATTAACAATAATATTTGATGATAAAAACTAAAATCATTAATGGATAAAAGTTCGGATACTAATATCAGTTAAAATTTAGTTTTAAGACTAAAATTGAAAACTTGAAAAAAAAAATTCAACAACTAAAAATATCATTATCTCACATATTACATCGATCTACATGAAAAGAATAAACATTTAAGAATATTAATTGTACAAGTAGAGAAAAAAAGGGTAATTTGAGATAATTGAAATAGTTTTTTTTTTATATAAATGCAGGAATAATATGTGAAATACACTTCTAAATCTAAATGATAAAAGAAAGATAATATAAAAAAAAAATAGTTATGATAGTGGGAAGAATGAGAATGACACTTTCCAGATTCTACATTTAAATTTATAATATAAAAGTAGATTAAGAAACATCTCTTATTTACTACTTAAATATATGTTAAATAAAATATGATATGGACTACTTAAAAAATATATAATTCAATTATATTCTTAGGAAAAAAATTAATTTTATGATATTTTTATTATTTAAATATTTATATTTAAAATTAAATTAAAATTACTTAGAAATAAGAAAAGTATATCTTATTATTCTTGATGATTATGAGTAAAAGTCGTAATGCATATCTCTATATATATAATCAGTATTCAAATAAGAGAGTAGGGAAAAAATCTTACTCTACAAATCTTATATTATAATTATAATTTATATAAAAGCAGTGAATTTCAATTTTAATTAATAAAATAGCATAAAAAATCACAGCGAAATTTTTTTCTTCTTGATTTAGATTATATGTATTATTTTAATTTATTCATTCTTACTTTAACAATATAGTTGTTTTATGAGTAGTACCAACCTCATTTTTTGATTAAATAGATTGTGTGAGTTGATATAAATTTTTCAATATTTGTATTTAATTTTTACAAATAAAAAAATAACATAATTTGTGTATTTCGTACGATTATTTATGAGACAAACTTTTCATCCTCATATGACTTAACATGATTATTTTATTTTAATTTAAACTCAATTCATTAAAAAAGATAATATATAAAATAAAATTTAGTTAAACCAACTTATTAGCGTAATATTTTTAAAATTATAAATAACTAAATCATGGAATTGAAAAGTATAAAGCACAAATAAATATATACTTTTGTAAATAATTTTTATATACAGTAATATTATATTATGTAAAATATTATTTATTAAGTTTGGAAAAGTTATTATCAGTTAATCACTATTCAAAAAGTACGTATTTTAAAAATATAGAAAATATTAAATTAAGTTAGGTCGATGATCTAAAACATAACTTGAATTTATCTTAGGATACTAATTTTAAAATTTAAAGTTTTGACATGCTAAATTAACTTTAAATGATTTTTTTTACACGTAAGAATCAAAGTGAGAATAAAAAATTTATAACAATGACATATTTTACTTAATTAACTGAGTTATATCACTTGATAATTTAAATAAGATTTGAATTAGTATAATAGCATAAATCAAGACCTCTTATTTTATCTTGTCTTGCTAATGAATGGATAAGAATATTAATAATACGTTAAAATTTAGAACACATTTTTCATATCATTCGCGAGAGTTTTTTTAATCAAATGATAATATGTATTTTTAATAATAAAATAAATAATCGTTATTTTTTTAATAATTCTCCATATACTTTTTTTTATAAAGGATATACATAGTTGTTTTAATTATTACACTAATATAAAGTCTGTGAACGGAATCACAAATATGAAGAATCAAATTGAACTTCAGGCTTTTCAATAATGAAATTGGGGAGTAGACAATTTTTTTAAAAGAAATTGACTATACGTAGTATTTGTTTACGTACACGACAGATGATTGATTTTTTTTTTTCTTACAGAACGATAGTTGATCGATAAATAAAAGCATATAGTTCATTAAATTATTTGGATATACGCGAAGTCATTAAATCATACTATATAGTAGAATAAAATCATATCTTCTTTTTCATCAATCAGACTTGTTTTTTTGGTAATGTTGTGTTACACTTAGGCAGAAATAGAATCATGTCTAAGATAGTTGATTCAATTCTAACTGCTATTTAAAAAAATAAATATTTATGGCTCCTTGAAAAGTAATATTATTACAAATTTTTTCTTAAAAAAACTATAATCTTTGTTTATTAGAAAACTTTACGACGCCAAATGTTAGAAAGATAAATAATTTTCAGAAAAAGTGAAAAAGGTTATGAGAATTTTTGTGGTGCTTAATATTTATTAACTGATGAGTTTATAATATATTTAATAAAATACTTATAAGTATCAAATTTGAAAAAATAAATCAAAAGTAAATTACATTTTTGAAAGAAGCTTTAAATATATAATTTGCTTTTATTTTAAAATTTCATAATTTTCTTCTAATAGATTAAAATATGCAATATTTTAGTTTATTTTAACATAGATATGTCAAATAATATGAAATACCGTATTATCAATTTATAGATTTTAATAGGATTTAATTGTAAAATCTATCTTTTTATTTTATCTATTTCACTAAACCCTCCATCTTATTTTTTAATCCAGGTCTTCTTATATTTTAAAATTTATTATCTTAATCTCTAAAGCTTATTTTAACCGATAATGGTTAAATTTTAAATGTTAATTTTAATTGTTGAATAGTAAAAAAATGTGTCATTGACTCTAAAGATTATGATTCTGATTTTTTCTCAAATAATTTTTAAGAAAATATTAGTTAATTATTTAGTTTAATTAATGTTTAAAATTTAACGATTAATTATTAAAATTAATTCTAATAACTAAGATAGCAAATTTTGAAATATAGGAAGAGTAGATATATTCATACGATCAACTTTTAAAACCTATGTAATCTGTATTTTATCCTTTGAAATATAGGAAGAGTAGATATATTCATACGATCAACTTTTAAAACCTATGTAATCTGTATTTTATCCTTTGAAATTTAAAGTAAACACTGATAATGTTTAGTCAGAAAAGGAGAAATTTGACTTTAAAAGACTTGTTTGTATTAGAAGAAATTAAAATATAATATATATTAAATTATTAAAAAGCGGAGTGAAAAGATAGCCTGAGAAATGAGAATGCTTGAGCTTCGTTCCCACCATCTTTAACAGTCTATTGCTCATAAAGTCAATGATTCTAATCTGCTATTCTGCTTTATGGTTTTAATCACAACTTGCTCCCGTAAGTTAATTTTTTGAAATATAGAAGTAGCATTACAATTTTTCCTTTTAATTAACAAGCTATTAAAATGAATAACAATAACATACTATTTATTATTTATTATAAAATAAAATATGTGAAAAAGAGTATCTTACTAACACGTCTCAACTTGGTTTGTGGCATTTATTTATAGATCTTAGTGCTCAAGTGTATAGGTTTAGCTTAAAAATGGATATCATCGTTACTCAAACCTTAGACTTTTGTTTTGTTTTCTCGTCTCTATACAATATTATTATCACACCTTAGACATTTGTATTATCTCTCTCCGAAAGTAGATACCACGGTGCACGGTGATTGTGCTTGTGGACAGAACATTTTCCCACAAAAGGCTTGTCTGGAACTTATTTTTATTTACCATAACTTAATGAAATGAAGTGCCTAAACTTATTATTATATACCTCAAACATTTAAATACTTTAAATGTGATATAATTTTTTTCAACTAAATGTGTAGTGTCAGTACTCAGTAGCATTAGAAGAAAAAGTATGTTGGATTAATGAAATAATTTTTTTCTCTTTTAGTTATTTGAATCGGTTATCAGTATATGTGTTCTAAAACAGAAAATTTTCCATAGATAAAATAAGAAAATAAACATATTTTCTTTTGCTTAACTTATTTTAAAAAGTGTTTTTTTAAAATAGATAAATTCTTTAAGCTATAGTCATAATTTAATTTCTGATCATGTGTTAATAAAAAAAATCTCAGAAAAAAATAAAATTCACTTAAATAATCTCATTATCTCGAAAAGAACTAATGATGAGATATCTTTAGTGAATTTTTTTTTACATACTTAATATATGTTTTCTTAAACAAGTAAAGTAGATTCTAATTGCTTTTGGTTGGTCTTTCCTTCTCACTTTCGTTTTCTGCAACTTTTGTTTTACCATGGCATCATTGGCATGGCTTCTGAACTTTGAAATTGAACAGTGACTGTTTCTTTGACCATTTGGGGGCAGTGGCTTAATTGATTCACCTTGAACTTCAATCACATATATAGGCTTCCAAGATCAAATGGTCAGACAAACCCGTCGATATTATGGTCAGCCGGGACTGAACCAAAGGCACAGGCTTTACAGATTATCATAATAATCCAAACACGTTTTTCGTTTTTCTATTTTTAACTGTTTTAAGAATTTTCATCCAAACAAGTCCTTGTAGGAACTATTCTCACTATTTGTAATAAGACCTTTTTCTAGAAGAACAAAACTGTGGTCAGGTTCAGGCGAGCTCAGAACCTAAAATAGATTTGAAGAAATTGTTATATTTAATTATTTTCAATTTGAATTATTTGGTTTTGACAAAATTTCAAATGCGCAAAGATACTGTGTTTGAAGGAAGAGAAGCACCTTTTAGAGCATTGAAATTTTATTTGTTCAGGTGAAAATTAAAAGAAGGAAATTATGTTCGGTGAAGCATGGGAATGGTGGTTTTTTAAAATGCAGACAGAGGAGAGGAGAACATTGTACCTTTCCACAATTTGAAGTTTGATTGGTGTTGGTGGTGGCCGTGATATTTTTTTAAATCATGTTAATGATAACACGGCATTGAATATCGATAACGTTTGAAGCAATGTTACTTGGGAAAGGAGACAATGGAACGTTTGTGTTGACGTTGATATTATGAATATTATTATTTTGAAAATAAAGTTGATTCTGATCCCCACTAAAATAAAATTATTCTTTGGTGAGCATAGGTTGTTTGCTTACAACTAGAGGTAATTATCGAAGAATGAAAAAGAAAATGCAAAAACAGGGATTGGTTTAATGGAAGTTTATAATGAATGGATGACATATAGTATGATTTATGAAGTGAATTTGGTAAAAGAAAAAATGTAAATGTTGTGGGTTGGTTTAAAAATGTGGAAAGGGAAAGAAAAAAGAAATGATTAAGGGGGACCCACAAAGTGGTGTATCTGCTGGCATGACAGACTGGTTTCTAGCATTGCCCATGAGTCTGGTCTCTTTTTGAAGCAACTCTTGTCTTCCCTTTCAACTTCAACTCAACCCTCAATCAAACTCATTCTGTCTTTTCTTCTATTTTTATTTCTATCCAATCATCCATGGCCGAGGAACCCCAAAAACCAGCCTCCGCTGAAGAAGTGGTCGCTGTTCCTGCGGAGAACCCACCATCTGAAGCCGAAGCTGAAAACATCGAAGCAGAGAAGGCCCAGAGTGGTGTAGAAGACAAGATTTCCCAGTCGGTTTCGTTCAAGGAGGAGACCAACGTGGTTGGCGACCTCCCCGAGGCGCAGAAGAAAGCCCTTGATGAGCTCAAGAAGCTTGTTCAAGAAGCGCTCAACAACCATGAGCTAACTGCTCCCAAGCCAGAACCGGAGAAGAAGAAACCAGCAGCAGAGAAGAAGGAGGAAGTTGAAGTGACAGAAGGGAAGAAGGAAGCTGAAGTCATAGAAGAGAAGAAGGAAGTGGAAGTGACGGAAGAGAAGAAGGAAATTGAAGTAACAGAAGAGAAGAAGGAAGCTGAAGTCATAGAAGAGAAGAAGGAAGTGGAAGTGACGGAAGAGAAGAAGGAAATTGAAGTAACAGAAGAGAAGAAGGAAGCAGAAGTGAAAGAAGAGAAGAAGGAAGGGGAAGTGACGGAAGAGAAGAAGGAAGTTGAAGTGACGGAAGAGAAGAAGGAAGCGGAAGTGATAGTAGAAGAGAAGAAGGAAGTTGAAGTGACGGAAGAGAAGAAGGAAGTGGAAGTGACCGAAGGAAAGAAAGAAGTGGAAGTGATCGAAGAGAAGAAGGAAACAGAAGTGACAGAAGAAAAGAAAGAAGTGGAAGTAGAAGTGAGGGAAGAGAAGAAGGAAAGTGAAGTGAAAGAAGAAGAAAAAGGTCGGGAGGTTGTTCCAGAGGAAGTTGAGATATGGGGAATTCCCCTGCTGGGGGACGAGAGGAGCGATGTGATTCTGCTAAAGTTTCTTAGGGCAAGGGATTTCAAGGTGAAGGAGGCCTTGAACATGATAAGAAACACGGTGCGATGGAGAAAGGAATTTGGAATAGAGGGTCTAGTGGAGGAAGATCTTGGAAGTGATTGGGAGAAGGTGGTGTTCAAGGATGGATACGACAAAGAAGGGCACCCGGTGTACTACAACGTCTTTGGGGAGTTTGAGGACAAGGAGTTGTACAGCAAGACGTTTTTGGACGAGGAAAAGAGGAACAAGTTCATAAGGTGGAGGATTCAGTCGTTGGAGAAGAGCGTTAGAAGCCTTGACTTCTCTCCGAATGGGATATCGACAATAGTTCAGGTGAACGACCTTAAGAACTCTCCCGGACTGGGCAAGAGGGAACTGAGGCAGGCCACCAATCAGGCCCTTCAACTGCTTCAGGACAACTACCCTGAGTTCGTTGCCAAGCAGATATTCATCAATGTCCCCTGGTGGTACCTTGCCTTTTCTAGGATGATCAGTCCCTTCTTCACACAGAGGACCAAGAGTAAATTTGTTTTTGCTGGCCCTTCCAAATCTGCTGATACCCTTTTCAGGTCTAGTCTCTCTCTCTCTCTCTCTCTCTCTCATCTATACCCTTTCTCCACTAACATTCTCATCCCACCTTACAGATATATAGCTCCGGAGCTGGTCCCGGTTCAATACGGTGGTCTTAGCAGAGAGGCTGAACAGGAATTCACCTCTGCTTACCCTGTTACGGAGTTTACTATTAAACCCGCTACCAAACATTCTGTTGAGTTCCCTGTTTCTGAGGTCTGTCATCCTCTGGTCTCCCCTACACGTCCGTACATTCATGACATAGTTGTTTTGTACCGATCAATCTTTTCTTCTTTTGTTGTTGCAGAAAAGCCATCTTGTTTGGGAAATCCGAGTGGTGGGTTGGGATGTCAGCTATGGAGCTGAATTTGTGCCCAGCGCTGAGGATGGATACACTGTCATAGTACACAAGAGCAGGAAAATTGCTCCCGCTGATGAGACCGTTCTTACCAACGGTTTCAAAATTGGTGAACCTGGCAAGATTGTACTCACCATAGACAACCAAACATCCAAGAAGAAGAAACTCCTCTACAGGTCCAAGACCAAACCCATTGCAGAGTAACTTGAATAAGGATGTTACTGTTACTGTTATATTCATCATTACAACCACAACAACATTGGTGGGTGGGGCGAGGGACTTAATTCTTTCATACGGGGTTCTTCTTTTCTTCATTTGCTTTATTATTTTGTTTCAAGTCTGGGTTTGGGCTATTTCATTAAAAGCTTACAGTAATTTCCTGTCTTCTTTATTTGGTTTTTGGAATTGGATAAAACCTTTGCTGCTTTGACTGGGCGAAGGAGGGATCATTATCTGGACGGGCTTCATTTGTACATGAAACAATTAATGTCTGTTTGCATGGTGATATACTTTTATGCCTGTAAAGTTTGTTTAAATGCGATCATGTATTCCTTATTCCCGTATATAATTCAAATTTGCTTCATTGTTTCTGTTATTTTTTTTTCCTTAAAGGGTTATACTTGAAAATCTATTTACTGCTTTGCTTGCCAGTTTTGCCTGCTTAATTCTTCCATATTATTATTTAGTTTAGAAGGCTACATTGATCTACATAGAGAGGGGATGAATTGACATTAAGTTTTCACTACCGTCATATTCTTTTTGGGGACGTTTGTTAGGGTACAAATTTTTAATTTTCTGGAAATTTAAACCTGAGAATTTTGATTTTTTTTGTATTTCATTAAAAAATATTACGTTACTCTTGTTATTCTAACAGGTAAAACTTTCAAATCTTTGATTCTCTGAAAATTTATATAAATATTCTTAAAAGATATTTACAACCAATCAAATCGATTATACTTATAAATCATGATTTATAGGAATTTAATGAATTATGATTTTCAGGCACGAAATTTTTTTCCGCCTACCAAATATCTCCTTAAATTAATTCATCACAATTAAAAATAATAATTAATGTAGTTACTAACATTAAATTTAGTGACGATTTATATTGTTTGTTCTCAAGATTAGTAGGACTTATCATCTACTTCGACTTAAGTTTGAAATGAGAAAACTCCCTAATATAATCCACATAGTTATTTGCTATCAGAGTTAACTATCTTATTAAGTGATTTTATTATATTTCTTTGAAAGTGAACTATCTTATTAAGTGATTTTATTATATTTCTTTGAAGGTGAACTAACTTAAGTTAATCTTTGTTCTCTTTCACAATGCAGAAATGTATGTAACTGAATTCACGTTACTTATGTGATTGTTATAATCAATTAAACTCTTATGTTCTTTGTTAATTCATTGATTTTTTAAAGGGATAAAACATACTTTCATATTTGAAGTCTAAGTTATTTTCCAATGGTTCTAATGATTAAGTTCACCTTTTAGTTATTTCCTAAACTTTTATATTATGAAAAATGATGATTAAACGTTTTGCATAAAAAAGTTTATAAAAAAAAATAATCAAGAAGAAAATTCAATAGAATACAAAGATAAATCAATTAAAACATCCAATAGCCATTAAGGAAGGGTTGGACGCTATTCGCTCGTAGCCATGTGGAAACAAAACTAAAACAAGAAATAAGCAAGTTCTTTAAAATGAATAAGTTAGGTCTAAAATTTAATTGGACTAAAATAAAAGAAAAAACATATATAAAATTGAAATTTAACTAAAATTATGTATTTTTTAAAATGCAGACACTAAAATCTAGAGAAAAAAAAATTGTAGATCAAGAATGAAATAAATCAAAATTGTAATTTAGCCAAAACTATTACGAGCAACATTGGATTCAAACTCTCCTTTTTTTTCTTCTTTAAAAAAAGGTTTCCAACTAAACCAGAGTTCCGTTGTGATATTCATTGTTCACAGTGACCGTTTCATGAAATGGGCCTCCCTGAAATTTGACCCTTAAACCAGTAGAATTAAAAGGAAAGTTTTCTACTAACAATTATCACAACATTATTTATAGTGGATTTTATCAGAAACTTAAAATATATTAGTAGTAAAATAAATAAAAAAATTAAGATATAATTTCTATCATTATTTTTTAAAAAGAAATTAAAATAAAATGTTAAATTAAAACAAATAAATAGAATTAGCCTTCTAACATTTTTTAATTGTGACATCATAGTTTGAATCTTTGGCTGTCTAGTGAAATTCTGAGGAATTTTCATAAAATTTGACCTAAAGGATAGACTATAGGATTAATCTTTGGTGGGAGGTTTAATCATATTAAAACTTCTGGCATTAGCCTTCTAGTTTAACAATTCTTTCAGTAACTAAAATCTATAATATTACGCATTCCACCCTTCTCTCATCGACGACCTTTAGGAGAAATAAAAAATAAATAAATATATTTTAATTGGATAGGCTATCAAGCTTTTATATTTAAAAATTATCACTAAATTAATTGTTCATTTATTAAAATATTATTGCATTAGTCTTTTACTTTTTAAATTATTTCGTCACAAATGTAAAATTATCACCAAATTCATCTATATGAATTGAAAGGATGAAATAGCGATGCCAAAGGTTGATTTAATCATTTCCAAGAGAATAATTTAATGAATCTAAAAATATTGAAATGTATAAAATTTTTTTACTTCACAAAAAAGTGTAAAAGAATGCAATCCAAATAAATGATGGAGCTAAGAAATTTGGAGCTCCTTGACTATAGACTTAGATTACAGAAGAAATTATTAACAATTTTACTTGATAAATTTTGTTTTGAAAATAAGTTTAAAAACTTAAAAATACTTCAATGGAAAATTGGCAATGACAATAAAAACAGAGAATTCATAAAATTTAAATTAAGGAGAGCAAAAATAATTAAAAACATGTTCTCAATTTTTTTTCCTTCAATAAAAAAATTAAGAAAACATAAGCTTTAAAATATTAAAGTATTCAAATAAGTTTTTTTTTGTATTTTAATTTTTGAAAATAAGAATAAAGTGTCCCCGACATCTGCAAAACAATAAAACATTGGACCAGCGAAGATTTTAGCAGTTGGAGGGATTCAATTGACGAAAGATATCATTGTTAGACAATGATAAGGATTTGAAAATCTCTTACTATAATATAAAGAGAGATTCCCAGCTAGGTTTTGTTTTGAAATGCATTGGGTTTTGATTTATGTACAACTGGAAGTTTGCTTTAGTCCATTATTAAAAACTCCAAGGAAAGGGTGATGACACACGGTTTTATTTTAAGGGTGCCTCTTTAGGATATTACTGTTAATAAAAAATTAAAACAAAAAATATTTATTATGAAAATAAGATAAAAGCATTTTTTTACAAATAATACAATTTACACATCTCAATAAAAAATTTATTTTTTTAATTTTTTTAACTAATACTTTAATAACGTAGTTAATATTTTTCTTATATTAACAACTGCAAACATAATGATTACAACCATGTTGCACAGTATTAGCAATTCCATTATTGAAGCAAAAGAAGAAAGCACAAAATGTCACCTACCCTAGATACTTATTCCACCAAAACATTGAAAGCTCAACCAACTGATTCCTTTCTTTTCAATTTAATAAGTTTGACATTTTACATAATTTTTAATATGAGAAAAAGGTTATATAATCACAATATAACTTTTTTATTCGCTCATTTAATCACATATCATTATTTATAATAAATTTATTAATTTTTAAAATAAAATTATTTAAAAAAAATTAAACGATAATTTATAATTTGATGTTAGTGTAATTTTTTTAATATAATCAAACTTATTAACTGAGATGTTAATATAAAATAATTTTATGTTAACATTGTATTAAAATGATATATATATATATATATATATATATATATATATATATATATATTAAAAAATACAATTAATTATTTGATTAAAATTAAACACGTTCGTTCTTCATATAATCAATTTTGTTTTAAATAATGAAATATATTAAATTCAACAAAAATATAAAAAGCCAAATATTTTTTTTATAACTATATTCCTGATTTGAATGCCATTTTTCTAAATAAATTTCTTATAAGAATCACTATTCACAAAATGATAATCAGAAGGACATGTTTATGGTTTTTGCAGTTAAAATTTTGAACTTTGAAAGAATTATTTTTAGTGTTTGTTTGGTTTAGTGTTAAGAATTGATTCTAAGTTTAAAATTGATTTTAAATATATTTTTACATATGTTTAATTTGATTTCATGTTAAAGAAAAATTTAAAATTAATTATAAATTGAAACAACTTTCAGTAACTTTTATGTTGGATTCAAAGTTTTGTTGTGAATTTTATTCCTAATTTAATTTTATAATAAAATATTCAAACATAAATCAAATTATTACAAAATCAATTTTAAATAATGTCCATCCAAACACACTTATACTCTATTTGGCAGCAAAATAATCAGCTTGTTTGCTTATAATAATTGTTGATCATATTAAAAAAATATTGAAAGGCATAATTTATATATATATATATATATATATATTATTCACTAAGTAATAAAAGATTTGAGAAATTTATGAGACTCTAAATTCAAGTCCTATTACCATTATTATAAACAAAAATAGATGTAGATAGATTGAATTGAAGGAATCTGGAACCACAGAAAAAGGAGAAAAGCATAGGATGAAAAGTGTAGTACAACATAATCATGATTCATGTTTTTTGAGAGTATAAATGATCGTCATGAATTATTACTGCTGCTGTGTGCTGCAGACTATAACACTGAACAAGTTTGCACGAGTGATTGATTAACTTACATGAATGCTAACAACGAAGAGGCTACTATAACGTATTTATAAGTCATAACTTCCAGATTTAATGGGTAAAAAGTACTGATAAATTAATTAAAAAGTTAAACTTCAATTGAACTATTTATTAAAAATTGTTAAATTAACTTACTGATTTACAAGTTTTAAAAATTTAAATGTTAAACTAACTCATAATTTAAACAATTACAATTTTAATTTTTTTAATTAATTTAAAATTCTTATTGTGTTTCATGTTAAAAATCAATATTTATTAAAAAATTAAAATAAATATTACAATAATTAAAACAATCAATGCAATATTAAAGAGATAACCAAAAGATAGCAAACATAACATAAAAATAAAAAAATTGCGATCCCCTAAATTAAATGTTATTGTGTTATTTCCAAAATAATGAGCAAAATAAAGTAAAATTTTATTAAAACTTTAAACATAAAAAATAATTAACTATTCATGAAACATTTGAAGAAATATTGCAAGTTAAAGTAGTTATCAAAACATCTTTAGTTTTGGCAAACAAACTTATAAATTAATGAAATAGTTATATGATATCCGAAATAATTACTCAAACACATTCAAAACCAATGAAATTTAGCTTTAACAGTATGTACAGAAAATATTTGTTGAGACTTGAGAGACAATATTTAGTTTGGTGATTTTTGCACATCAAAATAATTAACAAGACATATCCTTAGTTCACATACAAAAAGTTGTTATCAAACATGAGCAAAACCGTTGAAATATCAGCACAGAAAACGTAGATAACTCCTCAAAAATAGCATTTAAATGGGCACCAACTTCTTTTGGACATTTCCTCCAAGTTGGAATTTAGAAGCCAAATCCTAAAGAACTTATACAATGTTGGAGCACTCACTGTGTCTTCGTATCACAACCTAACAAACAAGCTGGTAGTTATGACAATTATAATTCATAACTACTTTAATCTGAATTGTACCCAACATAAAACCAGTTCAAACTAGTAATTTTGTCACATAAGGGTTAAAACAGTGAGATACTGGTGCATTAAAATTCATATCAAACTGTGTTGCATAATGAGTATGATATCTCGCTATCAGTTTGGCTTTTTAACTAACCGCTGATTATTCTTAACTCCAAATCCCACCAATAATATGGAAACCAAAAAACGTAAATCATGTAACCTTAGCTTTCTTTAATAATGAAAATTCAACAATCGAAGTTAAAACAATTAAACTTTTAACATTTTTCATCAACTATGGCTAGGATAACTTTAAACATAACTACATAAGAAACAAGTAAACATCAATCACGGAAACCAACAAACAGAAAAAGGTACCAATTCACTAGTTATAACAATCTATATATGCATTTTCCCCCCATTGCCATGCATGATAGAGGCCTAATGAACAAGCACAGCCTGCCCTACTAGAGGGGCCAAGACGAAATGACAGATTAGCTGCTTTGGGAATTAACCCCTATGCACACTTATTCAACATTTGATTGGTCATTCTTTTCCAAATGCCAAGCAACTGCCACACTCGCAAATCGCAATCATTTCTTGCAGACTTGCACTAAACACAATTACTTCATTAAAACTTGTTTCCACAGGCATTTCTTCCTTTAAATATCCCCCCTCGCCCTACCTAATAATGTTCATATTACATCTGAAAAAACCCCAAATGATAAATGTTCTTGTTCTTCACATATCACTAAAATCTAGAGAATTAAGGAAACAGCACATAAGATTGCTATGTCATTCTCCAACCAATCATTACGGATTTAGTTAATGGTAACGTTTAAATCGGGTAAGAAAACAATTTCATTATTTAAGTATGTTAAGATATTGGATCTGTATATTACTATAATGCCAGCTTTTACAACAGATACTTCTATGTGAGAGTGAGAAGATATTGGTTCTAAAAAGTATTCCTAGCAGTTGCAAAACCAAAATAAAGAGTAAAAGCACAGACAAGAAGAAAGAGAATAGCAGCCTATGCAATATTCCACTGAAAGCAACCAATCTGAAGTTACGTACTGATCTAATTTCATTTAGAAATGGAATGAATATCAAACAGAAACATATTAAAATGGAGAATTATAAGCAAAAGAAAAGAAGATAGAAATCAGGCATACTTCTCATTCATTCCTTTTGTATTACATATCTATGACATTCAAAATGATTATAATTGGACCAAACTCCGAGTTGGATAAGTACAAGAACAAATTTTTACATTGAAACTTTTCATAACAAGGCTTTCTACATGTTGTTGGTTTGGTTCACTCATCAATGTGATCCGTAATTCTGAGAATAAATGTAATTTCCAAAACCAACTCCAATTTTAATTCCATTTGCTACTCCCAACATTGTTCATCACCAGAAAATAAAAGAACAATTTAGACTAGCAATAAAGTGTTACATACAACACAACAAACAACAAAGACAGAGAAAGACAATCTGCAAACAACTCACGACCAAAACTATAGATGAAAAATGGACCGAACAAATGATGACATGCATATTTCTTACTCTTCAAGTTCAATTTCCTTCATGTACCCAAAACCACCACCAGAGGTTATTTTCTCTCAATCAGAGTAGGGTTTGATCTTGAACCTGTAAAGAAGCCTCTTTTTTTTCAAGGTAGGATTGTCTATGGTGAGCAACAATTTTCCCAGTTCAACAACTTTAAAGCTATTGGAAACAACTGGTTCATCGGTGGGGGACATCTTTGTGGCCTTCTGTATGATAACCGTATATGCATCTTCAACATCAGGCTTGAATTCAGCATTGTAGCTAACCTCCCAGCCCACCACGCGCAGCTCCCAAACAATAATGCACTTCTGCAAAATCACAAGCCTCAATTTTGATAGGCATGAGGGAGTCTAGTGTAATGTAATTGAAAGAAGAGTTGCAGATGCAAGCACACCTCATAAATAGCAATTTCCACAGTTTGCTTAGTGGTAGGCTTTATAGGAATTTCGGTGACAGGATCAGACATAGTGAAATCGGGGTTGCAGTCACAGAAATCTACACTGAGGCCACCATACTGAACGGGCACTTGCTCAGGAGAAATATACCTATTTAATGTTTGAAAAAAAACATAGAAGGTGAGGTCATAATGAAAGGAAGAGAGAGAAGAGAAGTTGGCAATGGGATTGTTGAGCAGTAGACTAACTTGAAAAGAGTATCGGGGGACTTGGATGGTCCAGCAAAGACAAATTTGCTTTTGGTCCTCGAAGTCAAGAAGGGATTGATCATGGTATAGAAAGCAAGATACCACCATGGGACGTTGATAAAAACCTGAAGGATTGAAACAAGTCACAGTAATTTAATTTGGTTTATCCCTTTTAGCAAGTGCAAGTGTAAAAATGGGAAGCAAAGAACCTGTTTGGCAACAAATTCGGGATAGTTGTCCTGAAGCAACTGCAAAGCTTGTTTGGTGGCAAGGCGAAGCTCACGTTTAGCAGGGCCAGGGGAGTTTTTGAGGTCATTGACTTGGAAAATGGTGTTGATGCCGGAGGAAGGAGTGAAGTCGAGGTGCCGAATACTGCGCTCCAACAACTGAATACGCCATCGGAGAAACTTGTTTCGATTATCCTGAGAGGAGAAGGCCTTGTGGTAGAGGTCCTTGTTCTGGAACTCGCCGTAGACGTTGTAACAGACGGGATGGCCCTCTCTGCCGTGTCCGTGCATGAAGACAACCTTCTCCAAGTGGTCGCCCAGATCTTCATCCAGAAGGGCGTCGATGTTGAAGTCCTTCCTCCATCGGAGAGTGTTTTGAAACATGACAAGGGCGTCCTTCACTTTGAGCTCACGAGCTCTGAGAAACTTGAGGAGAATGACGTCAGTCCTGTCATCCTTAAAGAGAGGGACGCCCCAGATGGAAACCTCCTCGTCCTCTAATTCCTCTTTCAGGAGCTTCTTCAGCTCATCAATGGCATTTTTCTCGGAATCAGAAACCCTATTGCTATCCTCCTTCAATGACAAGGACTCGCTCTCTGGGACTGGAATAACAATCTTACTACTATCATCCTCTTCTTCTTTGTCTTGGACCAAATCCTCAGTAATGGGTTCCGCCGCTACATGGGGTTCCGGAGGCGGAGTAGGGTTGGAATCATTTTGGGCCATTTGAGAGAGTGGAGAAGAAAGCTAGCTAGAGAGACTGAGAGAAGAAAAGGAAAGTAGAAACATGCATTTATTCGGAATCCTATGCCACGCCACAAGAAAACAAGACACAAACTCCTCCAGTTTTACGCTCCTTTACCCTTCCTTTCCTTAGCTTTCATTTCATACATAATAATAAATCAAACTAAATCTTTTTTGTTTTTTTCAATTCTCTTCTCTTTTCACACAACCAAACCATAACTTTCTAGTACAACCTCAAACAATTATTCTCTTCCTTCCATTGTAATTATCTTCCTAATTATTTTATACATATAAAAAACTAATAAATAAATACAAAATATTAATAATTTTATAACATTAATATTATATCTTTATTTATTTATGTTTAATATTTATTATCTATCATTAATATTTTAAAAAATAATTAATATTATATTAAAAAAATAAAGCGACAATTATTTTATGACCTTTTTTAAGTAACAATTATTATGGAATAGAAATTGGGGAGTACATATTCACATGTAAATTATTAAGTTTAAGAATAGAAATTAAATAAATGAATAAAAAGGAGAAAGACAAACAATAGTATAGGAAATTTCAAAATAATATAAGAGGAAAAAATAAAATACAGAATTATAAATAATTTTAATAAAACAGAAAAAATACTTTTAATATATACTTTGTATCGTGATCAAACCCAGCTTGTATGACAAATTGTAAAGATAAATATTATTGCCTAAGGAGGATTAGATTGTTTTTAATATACACTATTCTAATAGAGAAAATATTTTTTTTAAACGTTACTTAAAATAATATTTTTTAAACATTAAATTTTTTAATAATTTCTAATATTTTTTGAAGCATCAGTTGAACTAATTTTTTTAAAAATATTATCTTTTAACTTGCTATATTTTCTTTTATTTTTATCATCTTTATATTTATCCAATTTTTTTAGTTATCCTTTAAATAAATCATAATTTCATTATTTTTTTATCATTTTATATTTTTAGCTATTTAAACAATTAATTTTATCACGCACTTATCATTTAATAAACTAGTTTTTCATTTTATAGTTACTAACTTTTAGCTTTCAATTACTAGTTATCTTTTCAATTTCCAGTGAACTTTTCAGTTAATTTTTTTATCTTATAACTACCAATTTTTAGCTTTCAACTATTTTTTCACTTTTCAATTAATTTATCAGCTTAAAATTATTTTTTCAATTAGTTTTATCAAATATAATCTAATATTAGAGTTAGGTTGATAAGATTGAAGGATAAGTGTATCTAATTAGATAAGAATTTTAATTTATATGAAGATAAATGTTTAAATCATATAAAATTTAATAATCATTAAATAAACTATATATCTTATAATTGTCTTGTACGTGATTGCATGTAATTATGGTTAAGCCTCTTTTTCAATTGTTGTTGATGATGTTATTTGCTTACATCAAGTAATTAAGAATCTTATATTTAGGTGTAGCTGATCAAGTCTTTGCTTCATTGATATTGTCGATTACTTTTACATTTATTTAGAGGCAAACCAAAGTGTAACTCGCATCAATTGGCATACTATGGAGTGTGGCAACTTCAATCTCTATCCCTAGGTACATGTTAATTTGGATTGAAGTTAGAAATGTCATGTGTGCATTCCAATACAAATTCAATAGATAAAAACAAAAATAAGGGTCTTTAACAAAAGAATTGCCTCAAAAATACTTTTTCACTTGAAAATCAAGCATGCACTAATTTGATCATTGAGATCTTTTGCGTAAGGATAATTTGTTTTGATTTTGTAATCTAACGTAATGCCCACAAGGTAAAAGATGCGTGCTAGCATCATAGCTTAGGGTGAATAAAGCAACGAGAAAGCCAAAAAACTGAAATGTAAAAGATTAGAACCTAAATCACATGTCACTCAAGTCTTTGCCTCCAAATATTGTTGATTGTAGGCGATCAAGTCTTCACTTATGGTTAGTTAGGTGACAAGTTACTCTTATATAGAAGCAAACCAAAGTGATGCAAATGTTCATGTGTATATGTCTGTTTCTGGGCTATAGATGCTTAGGAGTGTGGTTGTTGTTGATGTTATGCATATCGAAAATGAGGGCAATATTGAAATTAAATTTGATATTTTTGTATGAAACAAAAATAAAAGATAATGCGAGTTTTAATGGTGTTGGCAGGATATTGAATATGATTGGCGAAGATGGAGTAGCATTGTAATTAAACTTGAGATTGAGATTGAGATTCTACATTCTTGCATGAAACGTTGAAATGAAAAAGAGTTTTCTTGGCTGACATGATTGCACGTGGCCTGTGGATCAATAAATAAATGGCAGCCACGATAACACAAGCAAGAAAGGCCACACGGATAAACACAAACCGGTCCCACTCCGAATACTATAATGGATTTTGCGATATGTGAAGTGAGCAAGCCTAGCCTATGCCTAACCTTGCTTGTCTTGGTTTATGCATGAATGGCTCATTTACTGGCGAGCAACCCCAATGCTTCACAGAAACTTACCTTCTCAAACTTGGGGTATTATGGTGTTAGAAGAGGATCCAGAACCAAAGGTTCGTGTTACAGAGTGGGAAGGAAAAGGCGAGGTGGTTTGGTGTTGCAATGCAGCAGCACAACTGATCAGGATGTGAGGTTGCAGATTGAGAGTGGTAGCATCGGAAAGCTTAAGCAGCATTTTGAATATTTGGTGTGTGAATATGGGTGGAGAGTAAGAAGACTATTTGAAAACGCAGATGAGATAAAGAAGGCATCTCATGTTCAGGCCGAAGCATTCCATGTTCCTGTCTCTCTTTTCAACGAATTGTTCTTCCAATTCTTTCAGGTTCCTTTTCCTTCTTTTTTTTCTGCTTAGAAGAGGCAAGTTTTCTTAAATAAAGTACTTATACTATAGTATAGTACATGAATTAAATTACAAGTTATATCGTTAACAACAAATTTAACAGGGCGGCAGCTCATAAATCATCATACGTATCCTACTTACATTTCTTATATTTTGATCCATGAAACCATTAATCTTTTGTATCAACTTTAAAAAGAGTAAATAATTATGTACATTAAAGGAGTATGAAATAGTTATGAATGAATGTGAAAAATTGCTAGCATCATTAGACATAATATGAAGGCTTTCAATTCAACTCTTGATTTGTGAGAAGGTCAACTGTATATTTTGTGATCAGGCATCCACCACCTCTTAATTAATCTGTGTGCCTTTTGCTGTCTTGCCTTGACCCAATAGGCGGAAGTGCTTTCGGGGCTTCTTTACAAGCTTAAAAACTCACCTCCTAATAGGTAAGTTTGTTCTCTTAGCAAGCTTATGAATATTATTGTTATGAAATCTGTCAACTTATAATATAAAACTACTTTAAAACAAACAAACTATGATGCAGCATGAGATAACCTTTCTTAATTGTGTTACCATATTTGAGTTATACGCCATAATATGACAATAGATATCAACCACAACAATAGTGAATCAGTATCTGTCTGTCTGGCATGCAAATTGAAATCTCAGCAATTCTTCAGTGAAACGTTAGCCACTAATAATGTACTAGTATGATGTTATTCAGGTATGCTTGTTTGGTAGCTGAGCCAGCAATAAACGATCCAGATTCACCAAAACAACTTGTAGGTGTCATAGATGTCACTGTCTTACGAGACCAGAACGTGCTCCAGCATCTTCCTCCCGAAGCTGAAGAGTACCTTTACATATCAGGAATAGCCGTCTCCAAAACTTTCAGGTGGTTAAGCACACAATTTGATGTTCCTTGTGCTGTGTTGTTGTCAAATGTATGTATATTCATGTAACTAATTGATGGAACAGGAGGAAGAAAATAGCGACCGCACTGTTGAAAGCCTGTGAAATGCTTTCCATTTTGTGGGGTTTTGAGTTTCTTGCCCTCCGAGCTTATGAAGAAGATCTAGGTGCTCGCAAATTGTACGCAAATGCTGGGTACCAAGTTGTGTCTCGAGATCCACCATGGACAAGTAATTGGATTGGAAGGAAATGTCGTGTTCTTATGATCAAAAGAACTAGTTTGCCCAAATAGCTTAATTTAGAATTCTCAAGGCATCCAAACAAAATAACAGAAGCAGCAAATGTATTCTAGCTAGGTATATAGCATGATTTGTTCATTATTTCCCACTCACAATCCTTCATTGCCCCGTCCCAAATACCCTTTCGACTATTTTGACACTCCCTTGCTTCCTGTGTATCTCACTGATTTTCAAATCTAATCACAAATTAAATCTACAAAACCCACATGTCCCCATTGATAGTCGATCAACAAAGACCACTTGTAAATTTTGAATTTCAAACAAAAAATATATCTTGATCTATTTTATTGCTTTCAAGTGAGAAGCATTGGACTCTGGTCGTAACGTAATATTAGAAAGATGTTGGATCAGAAGACACAATCATTTTGTATCACTAGAATACTGAAAAGATTAGACGAATGTACTCAAAAGTTCTTCAGTGCAGTGGAGATGACCAGTTTCTTCTACTTAGATATTAAGTGCACATTTGGTATAGCTTATTTTAATGAAATAATCACTTCTTTTTATCAGCTTAAGCTTCATAAGAGAACATTTTGAAAAATAAGCATTTATCAAGATTTAAGCTAAAACAAACAAACGTTAATTCAATCACGAGAAAGGAAAGGAAAAAATGTTCACACCTTGTCGAAAAGCAGTTTAATTTTGTCTTATATATAAAACCTATTGCATCTTTCAGTAATATACCCAAAAAGAATGTGGAATGCGTATTGCTCATTTATACACATGTGGATTCGTCGTCTTAACCCGTTTCCTGAAAGCACAACAACCGAGTAGGACACGAGAAAAAGTTGCCTGATAAAGCATCTTGTCATATACAAACCAGTACGAAATATCAAATGAAAACACATTAACTTAAAATCCTTACGGCATACGATATCCCTAGTTATTCATTTTCATATGAGCTTTACACAAACCTTGTCCAGATATGTAGAAACTAGAAATACAACAATTCCAAGCAAACTGTACCTATGGCTCCACAATGATTTTTCCGGTAGCATGGCCATCAATGCTCTTAGCCCAAGCATCTTCAGCTTTGCTCAAAGGAAACTTGGAGTCAATAACAGACTTCAGTTTCCCGTCCTTCACTAATTGAAGTAGATATTCCAGGCCCTCACGCTGGACATTTACAAAAAATGGCACCAGCTGCTTCTTGGAAAAAGTAATTTTCTTCATGGCAGCAGTCCACAATGAACTTGCATTAGGTGTTAAATCAACTACCACCGCTTTTTCAGTCAAATTAGGATCAAAAGTTGACCAAGATATTCCAGTTGTACAATTTATCACTGCATCGTATTTCCTACCAGATGGACTCTTCAGTGCAGCCCCCTCTGGAGTCCTGTAGTCAAGAACCTCATCGGCACCTAAGCCCTTAACAAAGTCAATGTTGCGAGCCCCACAAGTGGCTGTGACATGGGTGTTGCCTAGTTTTGCTAGTTGAACAGCATAGTGACCTACACCACCTGAAGCAGCAGTTACTAAAATGTTCTTGAGCTGGCCAGTCCCATCAAGCTTGACTCCTGCAATTTGAGTGAGGGCATCACGAGCTGTAAGCCCGGCGATTGGCAATGCTGCAGCTTCAGCGGCTGAGACCTCAGATGGTCTGGCTGCTGTTAAGCTCTCACTAGCCACAGCAAACTCGGCAAACCCACCTCCATACTGTTATTCAACAAACACAACACAAAATGGTTATTAGACAGCAGCCATTATAAATAATAATATACTAGCATATGAACTGGACAAGGTTCTTTTAACTTAGAACAAGAACTGCTGTAACATGCCATTTATTTCACACTAGAATTCTTTTAGCATTATGTGTCCCAACTCCCAACTAAAGAAGGCTGTGGGGGACTATTCTGTTGAGCCAATACTGCCAAAGGACTTGGAAGTGGAGTAACTGATTTGGCAGAGCCTGAAGATATCTTAGCCTCTCAGGAGGTTAACAAAGATGGTGAAATCATCACGCAATGGCTAATAAAATGGAAGACAAAGACTGTAGATGAAGCTACTTGGGAGGATGAGTTCATTATCCGCAGCCAATTCCCTTCCTTCAGCCTTGAGACAGACGGGATTCCTCTTCTTGGTTCTAGCACAGCCATGGCTTATAGCTCGGGCAGGGGTTTTCCTCTAAGGGGTTTATACTCGGTAGGGAATTCTGCAACAATTTTCCTTTGAATAACACTACTCTATATTGGTTTCCATTATATTCTAAATTTCTACTAGCTTTTAGACAAAAAGAAAGGCAGTAAAGTAGGTAGTATTGTTATGTAACAAAGAGAGGATGAGCTTTTGCATGCCATGGGGTAAGGTTGCTGTCTTGTGACATGATGATGTATCTAGTTGTGGTATTCCCTCTCCACTCAAGGCCCAAGGAGGTAAGGCGGCATATGTCAAAAGGCACAAAGCCCTGAAACTGGTGATAGTATAGTAGGAGCCTGGCCTCTTAATATTATATAATTAAGAAAGTCCTATAGTTCAAGTAAGTGGAAAATTAAGATGTAGTGCACGGCACGAAAATGCGTGGTTATGTTTTGGTAGTGTTAGTTTTGATACAGAAAAGATAGAGATACAACAACAACAGGTATTGAGAGGCTCTTTAGTGAAAGAAAGGGAGAATTAAAATTACTTGATGAGTGAGTTTAGCAAGGACTTGGTCGCCAACTTTGAAATCTTTGACTTGAGTTCCGATCTCAACTATTTCTCCAGCCACATCAGTGCCTGACGCGAAAAAAGAATGAAGGAATGTTAATTAATATAAAAGTGAATGGTAGAGAGTTAGAAAAGATAGTAGTATTACATACAAGGTATGTGGGGAAAGGTTCTGGGGAGAAATAAAGGACGGAGAAGACCCTTCTGAATCTTCCAATCAATAGGGTTAATGCTAACTGCTTCCAGTTTGATTAAAACCTCATTTGCCTTTGGACTGGGAACGGCAACTTCAACGTGCTGCTTACAACAAAGAAATAAATTAGGTTAATTTCAATTGAAGAACAACAACAGACACACAGAGAGGAAAGGAACCTTGAGGCCGGCAGGACCTCCCCCGTAGGCGTCGTAGCGAACCGCCTGCATCAGATTCATTGCCTTATCTTAATCTTCTTTTGCTGCTATTCGCTAATTCTTACCATTATATAGGAAGAAAATATATCGCCCCAATAATAATTTAGTACTACTATTCAATCACAACTTATAATCAAACTATAAATACTTTTAAATATATAAATTATATTATAATTAAAATTTGTAATAAATATTTATTTTAAAATTTAAAATTATATTTTATATTTATCATAAATAATTTATATTATAATATAATATTATTTTTACTTATTAATAATTTCTTTTTAAAATATTAATTTAGAAAAGAAAATGAAAATGATAGATTGAGAAAAAAAACAATGTTGAGAAGAATCTCTTAAAATACTATCGTTAAATGAATAACTGCTACAAAGATTCTTATTGAAGATAAGCATTCTAAATTTATACGTTCAGAAAATAAAACTATTTTTTATCTTACCCTTCTTTAGTATAGAGATGAAAATTCAAGAAAAGTATTTAAATTAAAGTAATGTATTTGCAGGTGTGAGATTCACATTATAAAGAATTATTTCACTTAATTGAAAAGAAAAAAATATATAATAAAAAATTAATCCTTCCTTCATTTTTTAAAAAACATAAACCTCTCATTCTCATTTCTTATATGTAACTCTCTCATCTCCATTCCAGTCTCATCTTTTCCTTCTCTCATTCTTTTCACTCTTTTTCCTTCATTGTTCTAAAACCCATCAAATTTCTTATAACCTTGTGGCACTCAAACATAGGAAGATGATTTTAGTTAAGAAAAAAAATATTCATCTCTTAAAACATTTCTATTTAAAGTTTTTTGAGATAAACTCATAACTCATAAACTGGATAATTAATTTCTAGACAAATATTAGTAATGGATTTTGTGTATGAGGTGTTGCAAACTTAAATGTTAGTATTCTTGTGATTTTCTAAAAAAATCCTAGGCATTATAATTTGGGATTTTTTCCAATCTTTTATTCTCTTGTTGTTCTTAATGCCGGATTCTTTAGAGAATAAAGTAGGTGTTCCTCGCAGCAACAATGAAAGATATTAACTTGATTTTTTTTTTTATGTGAGTAACTAATTTATTTAGTGACTTCTTCACTAGTATTTTGAGGAGAAACAAGTAAATTAAAAAAAAATTGTGATTTAGGTTCCTAAGAGTACTTGAGAAGAAAAAATAAGTGTAGTATTTATTTTAGTTGGTTGGACTTGATTGTAGATTATTTAATAGTTTTGATAATATATTTTAAATATAAAAATTGAGTTTTTAATTTATAGTTGATTACAATTTGCTACTATAAATAAATAATATAACCTATGAGTCAGTGTTTATAATTTATATAATTATCGTTGGATACATCAAAGAAATAATATAACTTAAGAATTAAATTTGGATGATTTATATAATTTTTGTTTGATGCAACAAAGAAAGAATGCGGCCCATGGATGCTTCAATAATTGTTGTTTGCCAGAAGGAAGAAATAATGTAACTTGCGGATTGAGTGGCCGTAGTTTATATAATTTCCTTCCACATTGGTCCCATTAAAATACAGAGAATAAGGGTTGGGAACCAGAAATCATATAATAAACTAAAACGTTTTGATTCTTAAAGAGAACAGTGACGACTGTCCTTCAAAATGTACATGTACATATATTTGATTAAGTCGATCAATAGTTCATAGTAAAACTTTGCCATCCAATATTTTTCATATGATATGCTGATCACATGAGCAATTCAAAGAAACCTCGTCCAGAAACCAGAAATACAACAACTCCAAAGCAAAGTGTAGCTATGGCCATCTACATAAAAAGGAAAAAGTAAGTTTCTTGAGCAGCCCCCTCTGGAGTCCTGTAGTCAATAACCTCATTTGGGCATCTTTGACTAATTTTATGTTAAAACCTTCCAAAAAAATAATATTCAATGCCTCCTCTCTATCTACATGCTTTATGTGAACCCGATAGCTTGGTATAGAATATCTTTCTTCCTCGATTTCGGATGCAAGCTTGAGACCTACACGTGGCATATACATATACCATATATTCATCATTTGAATGGTGGTTGTTTTTTTTATACGTGACCACTAACAAGAATGGGATTCCGTTGGTTCCAGAACGTTTCACATGAGAAAAGATTTTTATTTCTTGGGATTATAGAAAGAGAAATTTAATTTTTAATATTTGATATGTATTTTAAAAAAATAAATATTTTTTTAAAAAATTATTTCTTGAAAATGTTTTTTTAATGAATTTTTCATAAAAATATTTTCATGAAAGGAGATGAAATTTTTTTTTTCTTTTGTTATATTAAAAATATCATTATATTGTTTATTAAATTATATAATATAATAAATAATTAAAATAATTGATAAAAATATACGTAATTTTGATTCCTAAGAAATTTATTTAATTTTTTTAATGATTAATCAAATAAATTTTATTCATTTAAAAAAATATGATTTGGAGATTCATGATTAATCATAATTTTTAAACTTGAAAAAACTTCTCGTGTGCCTCCTAAAGAGAATAGTAGTCATTTGACTCGTGATCAAGAAATTTCAACCGACTAATAGTATTATTTATGAAGAGGAAGAATAGTATTTCGATTTTTTTGTGTAAATAAATATAATTTATTCTTCTTAGCTTTGAATTTTTTTATCACATTAATGAGAATTTGTACAATTAGAGTTAACAAAAAATAATATAATAATCGCCACAAGATATGTATTTTGTATTTATTTATGTATTAGTTTTATATAAAACTAACAAATTTTACTTTTCATGTACAGTTTACATTACATTTTCAATTTTATCATTTGAAACCATTATAATGGCATTAAACTAAATATTGATTTGTATAACCATAGTCGAACATTATATATGAATGATAAACTTTTTTTTCAGTTCTTATATGAAAAATACATCAAATTTTAGTCCTTCATTAAAATTGACATTATATTTTAGTCCTACATGAAATTAATATGTATTGTTATTTGGTGTTTACTATTAATTCTGCATAATAAAAGTGTTAAATGTTAATTAACAGACAAAAATGAAATAAAGCTTCAAACAAAAACATGATTATCCATGTGCAAATGTTATTGTTGGCTAAAAAAACCGTTTAACTTAAACGGCTAAAAATGTTTAGAAAAACACTAAACAAAGTTTTAGGGTATGTTTGGTTGAGTGGAAGAGGATGAAAAAAAAATTGAATTAAAGTAAAAAAAATAAGTGTAAGATCCACATGATTTTTATTTTTTTTTTCATTTGAACTCAACCAATCACCCTTTATTATGTGTTTGGTTACGAAGAAATAAGAAAAAAAATAAATTATATGTGAATTCTACATCTCATTCTATCTATTTTTTATCGCCCAAAAGAAAAAATTATATTATATCACCAGTATTATTAGTACCAATCTCCACAATACAATAACTCTGAAAAAATCCAAAAAATAGGCCATCACTAAGTTTTAATTCAAATATTTATTTACAATCATTTTACATTTACTCACCCTTAGACTTGCAAATGAAGTTAATCATCTTAGACAGATAAATAAGTAAAACTGACACATTCTAGTACAAATGCATTGTCCTCCAAATATACTTATTTGAATGTTCTTACTATCTTTTAGAACAAAACATGTGTAAGATCTTGACAAGTAAAGAAGTTTTACAACAGTGTACTATACTTGGTAAAACAAAACTTTGTATTTTAGCTTACGGCGCTAGTAAGAGAAAAGGAAGATAAATTAGACGTTTTATCTTATAAAAATGACTAATTGGTGAAAAACATTAAGATGAAGCCCAATGATTTTTTACCGAACACTTCTTGCTCGTTTATAAATTTCAGATAAGTGAAAATGTAGAACTTGAACTTAGACTTAAACACCTTAACAAGATTTTCAATTCCTTTATTTTATTTTCATTGTAATTCTCCGAGGAAAGAAAACTTTAACTTAATTTGTCTATCAATCATGCCAAGATGAAATAATCAAGTAACTTACCCTTAAACCTTTCTCAGTGAAAATGATTGAAGCTTGAAGAGACATTAAAATTTAAATAATATTTAAAACTGAGCCTGGATAGACTTGCATGTATAAACTATAAATACTTAGATTGTTGCTTGAAGAACCAAGTCAAAGAATACATATGTTAAGTCTGAAAATGTTCAGGGTTAAAGAATAGTTGTAATAGTTTAATGTGTTAATGGAAATCTGCGTTTTGTCGATGACTAAATGCATTCATTAAGTTAAGACGAATTTGGATTTTTTTTTTGTTTTTCTCCTTAATTAATGTATTTTATCAAGTCTTTTAACTTGCCTTAACTAAACTAAAACCAAAGATCTTTATTTAGTTTATAAAAAAAAATAACAAAGAAAAATCCTCAACTTTAGATAAACTCTTATACCGTCTCATATAAGATGATACATTCAAATTAAAGAAAATTTGCAAAAACTATTTACAAAACATTCAACCCTTTTTTTGTATTTTATCGTGACTTAAAGTTTCATAAACATAATACTTACTAATTTGCATTTTGTGATACATTTAAATGAACTAAACGTATCTTCAATAAAATTATCGACATTACTTGTTAACTTGTCTCCAAGTTCCCTCTCCACGTGCTCTTGAAAAAAAATACTTGATAGTATTATTTTCTTATTAAAATATGGAAAAAAGGGCTAGAAAAAGGAAAGATTTTCTCTTAAAACAAGCTAAAATGTTTTCATTCTTAACTGAACGAGCCATTAAAATTTACATCTACATATTTGATTGAGTCAGCACTCCTTATTAAAATTAGTACATTACCATTCTATTCGAATGATAATAACTACAATATAAGGTATTTGAATGATGATACCTACAATATAAGGAAAACATGGTCAATAATTAATAAAAATCAATTAGCTTTTATACAATAATTAGATTGTAATGTTAATTTTATATGAGAACTTATTTATCATATTAATTAAATTTATTGGACTAAAACATTCATATAGGAATAACGGATAACATAAAATTCGTTTGTAACCTTGTTACATGTCACTTAAAAAAATTTCATTACAAACAAGAATAGGATGGATGTTTTTGGAATTTTATTTTTTATTTATTTATATAAATTTTAATTTTAGTTTCTAAACATAAATTTTAATCTTTTATCTATCGAGACCCATTAATGACATTAACTCGTTGATAAGAAATTAAAAATATAATTTATCAAAAAATAATTACTTATGATTATCTTATTATATTAATTTGAGTAATCATATTAAGATTTTAAGTTCAAATATTATGGATGAAACTTGAGAGACTATATTAAAGGTGTTTAATTCGACTTTTTAATAGAAATTAATTACAAATCTATAAATATTTTACACTTATACTTTGTTTAATTTTGTGATTTTTTTATATTTTTAATTGTAGAAATTATTTTAAATACGAAAATAGTTAACATGAAATGAGAAATAGAAGAAAAAATATGAATTAAACAATTTTCGGTCAGTTGTTTAAATTTGAATAAATATTTTTATTTATTGGTTGCTGAAGAATTACGGTTAGAAAATGGAAAACAAAATGAGATGAATGGGTTAATTGTGAAGAAGGATAATAAAAGGCATAGATGGTCTAGGGCGAGGGGAGGCGACGAAGAAGAAAATGATGGCAACAACCGCGCCTGTGCGGTGGCAACCACCAAACATTAGGTTTAGGATTGAGCCGAAGAGAGCGATGAGAGTGAAAGCCTTTGGTAAGGGAGGCAGGGATATGGATAGGGTTTGGAGTGAGGCGTGGCGAAGTGCTAACGATGGGTTTGAGCGGTTCGTCTTCGAAGCGAAGAAGACTGCGGAGCGCATCGACCGGCGCTATTCCCTTTCGCGGCGTCTCTCCTCCGTGGCGAGGGCGGCCGCAGACCGAGCCCGCGAGATTGATCGTGAGTTTGAGATTGGACAACGTTACCGCACTTTGAGCATCGATTTCCAAAGAAACTGGCCCAAGGTCTGTTTGTTTTTGTTTTTTGTTTTGTGAAAGAAAGCCTGATTGATTGGTTGATTGAAATTGTAATTTGCAGTACAGGAAGCAGCTCAAGGACTTTCTGGATAGTCCGCTTGGAAAGAGCTTTGCTGTAAGTATGTGAAATCTATCTTTGTCGTATCATTAATTTTGCTGAATCTGAATTGGTTATCGCAGACACTGCTGTTCATCTGGTTAGCACTGTCTGGTTGGCTTTTCCGGATCCTGATAATCGCAACATGGGTACTTCCATTTGCAGGACCTCTTCTAATTGGAACTTTGGCCAACACCTTAGTTATTAAGGTATGGATGGTGCTGTATCTATCTCTATTAATTATGCTACTGGACTTGCCTTATAATTTTCACATTCACAACAGGGGACTTGTCCGGCTTGCAAGATGCAATTTGGTGGTTACAAGAATCAAATAATCCGATGTACAGGCTGTGGCAACATTGTGTGGCAACCCAAAGGTAGAACCAACTCCAAATCTAATAAGTCAGACCCCGACATTATTGATGTCGACTTTGAGGAGAGGTGACACTCTCCCAGCCCATTCATTCTTTACTTCTACACTTTGTAAAGTTACCAACATTTTTCCATGCCCACCCTCTCCATCTATTCTGTTGGACTTCATATTTCTCTCATGTTTTCAATTTCTTTGTTTCTTTCCCAGGCATAACTTGAATTTTATTACCCGTAGTACACTTTTTCACTCTCGATGTACACTATTATGCATATTACGTTCTTTTTCTTTTTTAATCTCCTGCAATAGTCTTACGAAGCTGAGGCTATTTTTATTGAAACGCCCCATGAAAACAAAATAATAAAAATCTCACAATAACCACCAAAAAGACAACTTTATGCAGCTTATTTCACGCCAACACCAGGGATTATGCGGTTCTCATATATTGATACTAACCGACACATAGAGGATGGTTTTCCATTATTTCCCCCCCCTTTTCTGTTATGTACATTGGAGGAGGGTCTAATTTAACGCTACACTAGCGAGCTATATGAAACAATCCTTCTACTATTCATTCTTCCGTAAATTGCACAATCTCTTGATTACATCGTGTAGAGGCAATAACAGCAACGCCAAATGCATGGAAATTAGACGCAGTGTGCTTCTGCAGAACCTTCTTAGCTTTGCTCGAGAAGCTTCTGACCATAACCTTGTCTGAGAATGTCAACGTAAGATCTTCTTCCTCAACCGTGTCTTTCTGTTCATACCAACCAACAGAGGTACTCTCATATTCTGAGTTGTCCTCGGTAGATCCAACTGACCAATTGGAATCATCTGGTATTTCTCCATACAAAGATTAAACGCGGCAGTCATAAAAATAAACACGTGAAATCAATGGTAATAAAAATAGTCAAAACCGAAGCTCCAAACAAATTCCCTCATCAAATATTATATTAACCATGTATACTCCTACATGTTTTTCTGGCATGTTAGATAATAGATATGCTTCTTTAAGGAAACCACACAATCGCAATTCTCTAATCTAATAGAGTCAAGAGCCAAGAGAGGTAAATTGCTTGCGTCCATAAAAAATGCAGAGAATATTAATATATGATAATATACTGAACAAAACCAGACAAGAACAAGCACCAAACTATACAAATGCAGGACACAGAATATGAGCAACAGCTTAACTTAGGAGCCAGACAGTTTCAGTGGCGTTTGATTCTATGATGTTCTGTGCCTCACATATGACTCTGCCACAGTATTTGAGCCATCAACCAGGCAGTTGAATCAGGAAACATATATTACTCAGTAGAAGTGTTATAAGTTGCGGTTTCTATTAAATTGCATTTTACTAAACACATTTTATTACTATATGTATGCACATTCCGCGCGGAGGGGGGGGGGGGGGGGGCAGTTTCTAAACAAATAGTTTTTTATATTTTAAATTACAAAAATTAAATATATTAAAAGGATGGAGCATTGCATGAGGCTCCCACAATTGCAGGGTCTAGAAAGAACAAATTGTATGCAACCTTACTCTCATATGCAGAGAGATTGTTTCTATTATTAGAATCCATGACCAGAGGGTGCCACAATACAAGAATTAACTTGAAATAAAAAACAGCTTGATTAGTGACCTGACAATATAACCTAATTGCCTTATTCGCTCCAGTTTCAATAATTATGATCTTGGTAGTTGATAGTATAACTACAAGAATGTGAAAATTGTAAATGCACTTACATATGACCTCCACTGGCTTGCAGATATGGATGTTCAAATGTCTTGTCCTGCATTGCAATTTACGAAGAAAAAGTCAAATTAATAATAAATAAAAAAACATGTCGGGCAGAAAACTAAATGAAAGAAACAAAAGGCAGCCATTTATTTGGAAAGAACCTAGGCATGACCTTTAAGGTAGTCCCAATTCCTAGTCAAATTAATAATAAATTTCAATTTTGCATGTCAGAGAATAATATTACACTGTGTGTTATCCATAATGAGCTGGGCTTGTAACAACACTTTTACCAAGCTTAGTTTATTGGTATATTTCAATTTTCAACAAGAATTGCCAACCTGATAATGAAAACACCCGAGTCCTGAACACACTCTAAAGCAAGTAACTTGTAAAGCAACAAAAAATAAACAACTAAAACCATTCACCTTCATACAATCATACTTAACAACCACTACAGTGGGCCCAATTTTATAAGTTATCATAATGATTATCCACTCCTTAGGCTTGATGTTTCTGTTAGTTTCATCCTTCATTTCTTTCGCTGCAGCTAAAGGGGGGATATCTATTGTTCCTCTCTAGTTTCTATGTACTTCTCTTATGATAAAATCTCTTCTTTTTTATTAATAACAACTACAACATCTACCATCTATATATTCCTTGAGCAAGACACATGAAATATCAAAAGCCAAAGTGTAATAATACAAAATTCTAGAAAAATATTTTATTAGAGGGAAAATTGGAGTAATTGCAGCTGAACAGAATAATATGAAATTGAAGTATAATTAAGGTTGAAACCTTTTAGTCTTCTCACTTAACCTTTAAACTTTTTGTCATCTCTTACACCTAGATATTCTTTAATACAAAAAAAGAGGAGCTTACCCTTGCAGATTTCATGTAATTCTTTGTTGTGTGAGTTCGAACTGCTAGGTCTTCAGTAAATTCCTACATAATGATTTAGGGCATTATTTAAGACAGATATCATGGTCCAAAGTCTAAAGCAGTCATGTAGTACTATAATATATTAATATTTGTTGCCTCACCTGAAATCCAATATGCAATCTTTTTCCTCCTGTGATACGGAATCAAAACAGGGTTTTGGCCGATGTATTCTTTGCATACAAGTGGCTCGAGTGTGTTTGGACTAGATAATTTAAAATTCTAAAGAATTTTAAATATTAAAAATTTCAAATACTTCAATTGAAATTCTGTCATTTTTCAAAATTGTATGTTTGGATAAAGAAATTAAATTTTTTTTTATTTTCAAAATTGGACAACCAATTTCGACCCATCCACACCGCAAAATGATTGCATGAAATTGAAAATATTCTCTCCAACCTTCATCGCCAGCCCCTCGATTCACTTCTCCAGTGTCATGTCTAGCGACGACAGTGACGCCAGATCCTCCAGCGACAGAGGGGAGCATAGTGTTTATGTGCACGGATATTTTGAATCTAAACCATGCTATTACATCAAAGAGACAATAACAAGAACAAAACACAAATCAAAACACAAAATCAATGAATTGAATTTGAGATTAAGAAACAAAATAAAAAACACAAACCAATAACAAAATCTGAATCAAGAAACCCTAGATTAGAGAAGAAAAAAAAAAGCATAGATGAGAAATCAATGAACCAGAGAGAGCAACAGAACTGCCAAAGTCACAGTGAGGGAGGGTCAAGCGAGAGTGTGAGGAAGGGTCAAAGGAGCCAGCTAGAGTAGTGAGAATTTTCAAATTCTCTCCTTTTTAGTGAGGAATTAAAATTCCTTAATTTTAGTTAACTGAAATTTTTGTTTAAAATTTCTTAAATTTTAAAAAATTTCAAATAAAATATCCAAACACCAAATTTTATCTTAAAGAATTTTGAATTCCTGTTTAAATTACTTTTCCTGTTTTAAATACTCTATCCAAACATACTTTTGGTAAATTTAAAAAATAGCATGTCATACATACATTTTTTATGCAGAAGATACAATACTTAAAATAGAAAAAATTCATGTTTGAATCCTGTGGTCAAGTACTAGGCAAGTTCACTAAGCAGACTAAATAGTAGCAAGAAGGATTTCCATGTTCCAACAGTTATGGTGTATCATTAAATTACATATGTTTATTTCTCAACCTTGATACTCCTCTTATCATAATCTATACATTAGAAGTACTTCAAAAGTAAGACACTTCACTTGGAGAATGTGTAGAGATAATCTGCCTATACGAATCAACTTAAGAAAGCCACAGGTTGGGGTCTCCGCACTTCATGCTTGCTGTGACATGGATTTGGAAAATGGTTGGCACTTGTTCACGGATTGCCCTTAGACCAAGTTGTGTTGGACTCAAGCTGGGTTGTGGCAATACATCTCCCCCTTTATTCCAATGCTAAAAGTTTATCAGAGTTCATCATTAAGTTACTGGATAAGCTTAGTGGAGAATGATACAACCATGATAATGATGATTAATTTGTGAGAGCATATGGAGAACTAGGAATGACAAAGTCTGGAATGGAGTGACCCCTCAAACATAGTGCCAATTAGGGATCATGATACCCTATATCAATGGAGGTGTGCTATGCGTATCATGCAAGAGCCACCTCAAAGACCTCTCACACACCAAGTACATGATTGGTATGCCTCGCCACCAGGTTATTTGAAATTCAATGTAGATGTTGTTTTTTCCAGTGCTAACCATAATTGTGGTTTAGGTATTTGCATTCGTGATGAATGAGGAGGCTTCAAGGGTGCTCAAACTATCAGTAGGGATTTCGTTTCATTTGTCCCTCAAGGATTGGCTTTGGCCTTGTATGATGTTGTTTTGTGGCTTAAAAATAAAAACAACTATGTCAGGAAAACTATAAAAAAGATTGACTACCAACATGTTTCAACAATTTTGTTTCAAAAGAAGGAAGACATGTATGTGTTAGGCAGCACTGTACTATCAATTCTATTATAAAAACATATTTTATTGTGTTTTTTTAATGCAATATGCTGATGTGGTTTAGAATTATTTTTATGTTTTGTTAGTATTTAACAAAATTAGCTACTAAAAGATTGAAATTTTGTATTGATTTAAATTTTTTTTAATCCAGATATTATTATTTTTTGTTATACTTTTTATTAACTCTTCTAATTTTGATTTTTTTTTAAATATATTAATTCTCTTAAATCTTATAAATCTAGAAAATATTTTTAAACCTTATAAATGCTTGTAAGGATGTTCATCAGTTTATAGAACTTTGAGTTATTCCAACCAACCTGAGAATTCAATCTTAGTCAATTAAATTGGTTTGGAAATTTAGCCTAATATGATATAATCAAAACCAAACCAATAAAATCGGGTGATAATTGATTCGAATATTGGATTTGTGATTTATTAATCAATCATGTGAATATTTCTATAACTATACATGGCTTTTTATGGTATAATATTTTTATATTGTGATTTTTGCTATTGTTTAGTTTATATAAGACAATTACAATAAAATATGTTATTTACATATTTCAATAATAAGAATATGTGTAATATTTTTGTTGTTGTTAAAATCATATATTTTTCTTTTTTCTCAAACAAAATTTTGCACATTTACAAAGCATGGATTAATATTATAAGAAAAGCAACTTGTTCTTAATCGGATTAGTTTGTTTGACTTGGACAAAAAATTTGAAAAAATCGAACCAATTTAAACTGATAAATACCGCTAAATTATTAAGATATAATTGAAAAAAATCCCAATTGAGGTTTTTTACAATGTCAAAATATTACCCCAATTGAAAAAATAACTGCCGTTTTTTAAAATACATTCCTTTAAAGTTTTTAAAAATTTATATGATTTTTTAATGTCAAATTTTTTTTTTAAAAAAGGTTTAAATATCTTTTTATTTTTTGTCTTTATAAATTATGTGTATTTAAAATATTTTAGATAACACTTTGAGCCATAAAAAATGTTATTTAAAATGTTATTAAAATGAAAAAATAAAAAAATTATAAGGACTTAAAAGAAAATAAATACTTTTACTTGGAAAAAAATAAATTATGAAAACTAATAATATATTTAAGGTTTTTAAAATCCCAATCTAACGCATTTGTTAATCTCAAATATAATATCTAAATTAAACTAATTTGTAAAGTTATAAATATATAAATATACTTTTTAATGGTTAACCGGGTATTCAGTAGCAATGTTTTTGGTCATATCATAAGTCCTGGCCGGAAACGATGTACAAAAAATTGACCAGGCATCTTTTATTTATTATTATTATTTCTTAAAAAATTATTAACAACAATAAATAAAAATAAAAGGGAATTTTGTTTAAAGTGATACACACCTTCTCTTCTATTGTGTTCTCTCGTCCTCTCTCGACTAATCCCTAACTATTGACGGACTCTCTCTTTCGACTCACACACTCTGCTCTGCCGCCGGCGATTTTTTCGGCTCCGGCACCCAACTCAATCGACGATCACTTCAATCACAACCACGGGTTTGTTTCTCATTCTTCCATCGCTCCTTCAGTTTCTTATTCCCCGCACCGCATGATCTATTTTTTTTTTTTTTTTGCCATCTGCATTTTCGCACCCAATCAGAAAATTGTTTTTCATTATTATTTTTGCAATTGATGCATCACTGATTCGAATTCCACATTCTCTGTTATTGAATTCTTTAGCTTTTATTATCTCTCGGTGTAAAACAATGGAGCGAATCCTAACTCACGATCTGTTTGCCTTTTCCTTTCAATTTCTATAGCTACATGTTTTTCCCTACGTGTATGCAACTCTTCGCAATCCATTTTTACTCGCCCTGGATTTGCTGAACTTGCTCAATTGTATATAATGACCGTTTAGTTGAGATCACCGTTTAGTTGAGAACAGGCATAAAGATAGAGAAATCCTAATACTTGTGGCTGTGCTAAATAACCAATGAAAAATAAACTATTCTGGGTGGAAGGATAGTTGGGCATTTGCTCATGTGTTATTACGTCACTTTTATATTTTTATAAATTTTATTTTATTTAAGAAGGATGTTCTTTTATTAGCAAAGGCAGAGACATTGGGGAGGGTAACATATTCTACTAAAATTTTAAATTAAAAGAATATAGCAACCCACAGAAGCTAGAAGATCTAATGAAGCATTCTAGACCATTTATACATCATTTGCGAGATTTACCCCAAAAAACAACCATGAGGAGAGCACCAAAGAGAAGCCACAAACCTGATCCTACCCCCATTACAAACTAAACGGCCAAGGTACGCCTTTGAAGATGTGGGCATTTCTTTCTGTCCATATGCACCATAAAACTGCAAGTTGTGACAAAATCTTGGTGTCTGTATCAGTGGTAGAGTCAAATCCTTAAAAATGCTTTATGGGACACTGTTGAAAGGAAATTGCTGTAATTATAAGCCTGGCACTAATGCCCTGACCTGAAATGCCTGCAGCACAACCCAAAAGGTATGTACATACGTAAATGTGTGCATATATATTGTAAAATCAGTAGTTGGGTTGTAGAGCATGCTGACAACATTAAGTTTATTGAGCTTAGGGTCTGGGTGTTGCATGGTTACTACTTTGTAATCATCATGGATCATATTAAAATTTCCCTCTTTTTGCCTGTGGAGGTAGGTCCATAGTTTGCTACAGGTTGAATCACATTAATTTTTTTAATCAATTTTATTTATCCCCAGTTTATTGTTAGACACTCAATGTTCACCAAGATCCTCTACTATATTGTTCCATACGAAAGTTACTGCCTTACAATGCAAAATGCCAAAAAAGAAATCCCATACTAGATCTACACACCAGAAGAAAGAGCTTTGTGAATCATGCATATTTCCAACATGTCATATGTATTATTCCTATTAAGTATCACTATCAGGTGGAGTCTATCGTTATTTGGAAAATTGCAAATAAAGGGTTGGCATTTCCATGATGTTAAGCGTGCCTAGCCCTAGGAATGAAGAAGACTGTATGGCTTGATGTTACTGAAGTAATTTATATGTCTTTGATAACATTCATATATAATGGTAACTTTTATATCGACGCAGATTGGTGAAAGTTATAAATGTACTTTGATGTGCTGTTTCAAAAAAGTAACTACAAATGTTTTTATTCGATAGCATGTTTGTTGGTTGGTACTGTAGATTATAGGCAAAGGGAGCAAAAAAGTACTTGGAATGATTTACTATGGCCCAGCAGTCATCTAGGCTTCAGCGTTTGCTCACTCTCCTAGACAGTATCCTTCACAATTTCCTTATCTTTACATTTACTTGACCTATCATTTAATTTTTCATGAATTTTCTTTAACCAAACTTTTAAAGCTGGGTCAAACCAAGCAACAAGGTTGACTGCTGCTCGTCAGATAGGGGACATTGCAAAATCACACCCTCAAGACTTGACCAGTCTTCTTAAGAAGGTATCAATTTTTATAAAGTTCTATTCACACTGTTTTGTTGTAATATGTTCAGTTTATATCATATTTATGAACTGTCTTCATTGCATGTCAATTATGTTAATACTGTGGTGTAAAAACAAAATTGGTAATGTACTCATGCTCTTTCATCACCATCACTCTCTTTGATTAAAAACTTAAAATCATTTCATGACCTGCCCCTAATAGTTCAAGCATTTGGAATAATTTCTTGACATGCTTTTGTAGCCTCTTTGATACAGTAAACACGATTCAAGAGCTTGATGCTTGCTTGCTGCTCCTTTTTCCTTAATATTATTTAAAATAAAATTTCAGCATAAGGTGATGACTGCCTGTTCTTGAGTAAGGGCATGTTAGAGTTGAACTGCATCCAATAACTTGATTTAATTTAATTTCAACAAAATGTTTTGAAAGTTATACTAGATAAATAGTAAATCCCATGGTTGTTTCTTTTATCTTCCTGCTCTTATTTTGTAATATTGATAAAGATAATGTGTGAATTATTTGTCAAATTGATTTTAACACCGTGTTTTCATGTGATGATAGGTTTCTCAATATTTACGCAGTAAAAATTGGGATACACGAGTTGCAGCTGCTCATGCAATTGGGTCGATTGCTGAGAATGTTAAGCACATAAGTTTGACTGAACTTTTTGCTTGTGTTGTATCAAAAATGTCTGAGAATGGGATATCTTGTAGCATTGAGGATCTGTGTGCATGGCCTTATTTACAATCAAAAGTTACAGGAAGCTCATTTAGAAGGTTGTATGATGAATGATTCTGACAATTTTTTTTGGTGCATTTAAAAGTTATCTTTGTGCTGAATAAAAAAGGTGCATCTAGGGGAAGTAATCCTACAATATAGAAAATAAAAATGATTGAAAACAAAAAAACTGGGAGTGCATCACCAGGCTGCCCAATCCTTTGCATATAAAAACTGGAAATCTCTTGAAACAGCAGTTGGCAAAATCATATGAAAGAGGTTCAAGGGCAAAAAGACACCTTTAAAAGTTGCGGCTTTATACTCCAATCTGATGGACCAAAGAATTGCATAAACTGAGCACTGCCAGAGTTTTAGCCCATTGTTTTTACCCAAACCTGTATACGGAACCTCAAAAATCTGCTCCAAACTCCAAAGTAAAATGCATCTAGAGAGTACCATGAACTGAAAAATTATATTTTAATGTTGTTTGAAAATAGTTTTCACTGCTTTTATTGTGTTGAATACATTTTTTGAAAGATATTTGCTCTGTTCCTTGACAGCTTTGATATGAACAAGGTGCTTGAATTTGGAGCCTTATTAGCATCAGGAGGACAGGTAAAATTATTTCTTGTTACTATCTAAACTTTATATTTTTTTCTGGTCAATGTACTCTATACATACAAACACAGACACACGGATTATTATCAGTTGTTGCTTATATGTCGAGATTGTAACATAGCATTTACTTAAAAGTTACCATATTAATTGCTTTCCTTCAGCCGTAGAGAATCATCCTTGTTGAAAGGGGAAGATCTCTTTGGGAAGTGAAGAATTATTTTCTTTTGATAAAACATGTATGATGCTTAAGGAACTATGAAGTCAGAAAGAAGCTAAATAAAATCACAGAGAAAAATTTGAGGAACTAAGAAAAAAAATACAGACGAAATGTGAATGGCTTAGGAGTAAGGACTCTACAAGGAATGTGGAAAAGTGCTAATCTCTACTGTGTAAAACTTTTATAATGCTAAATCTGCTTCTTTCTCCTAATATTAATAATTGATTGGTTGTGATCTAGATTCTCCACAAAATGATTGAGCACCAAATGACAGACCAAAGAGTTGCATCCCCCCCATCCAATGGTTTCCATAATATTTTTTAGCGATTATTTTAATGTGTATAATTTAGATGTTCCAGTATACTATATAGATTATGAAATTTTAAGAGATAAGTTTTTAATTGCCAATCAAGTTCCCATTTTTTTTAATCAGCAAAAGTAGTATTGTATTATATATTGAACAGTACAAGTTGTACTGAATGTTTACACAGTAGCCATTTTGAGAAGGACTATGGTGGCCTAATACATAGTTTACAGCATGAATTAAGAAACCATAGTTCTGACATTATACTTATCTCACAGTTACCCCCACTTATATAATTGCCCCCCCCCATAAAGCCTGTAAATGGACTTCTATAGTTTAATTCTTTTTGAGGTATTCTATTGTCTTGATTTCATGTGCGGATATTGCATAGACATTTTATGTCTTGTTCCATTTCAGGAATATGATATTGGAAATGATAATATAAAGAACCCAAAGGAGCGACTGGTTCGTCAGAAGCAAAATCTTCGACGTCGTTTAGGTAAGTAAGAATGCCTAGAGGTGTAGTATCTCATTGTCCAGTAAGTGCAAATGAAATGATGACTTCTAACTAAGTTGATGATTACTAAACATGTATGGCATATTCTTATTATATGCTCTAGTTGATGTAAATGGAAACTTGTTATTAGACTAATGTAGGTGATTTGGTGGCAATGACATTTTATTATGGGGTTTAATCAAAAGAGGACAAGTCATAGCTGCTTAATGCTTTGGTGCTCCTTCTACTTTCTGCATCTAAAGGAGTTGAAACAAGGCATTAATTTACTTTTTATTCACGTGAGGGTCAATTTATTTAAGTTTTTTCCCCTCCTTTTTAAAGAAAAAACTTTTCTTAATTTTAAAAATGCATAATTTTTCTTATGATTATTAATTATGTTTTTTTAAAAGCTTAAGCATAAAAAAAGCATTTGCAGTGATTTCTATAGAAAAGCTAAAATGAGTAGTTTATGAACTCTAGAAGAAAACTATATCATACCCCTCCCCCTCAAAGCTTATCCTAATTCACTCTAAGCTTATGTCCTCCTGATTCCAGAAATCCTTCTTGGTTAATGTAGGTTTGGATGTCTGTGAACAATTTATGGATATCAGTGATGTAATAAGAGATGAAGATCTTATGGCATCCAAATCAGACTCACATCTGAATGGGATAGATCGTAGACTTTTTACATCTTGTTCTTCACATAACATCCAGAAAATGGTTTCAAACATGGTTCCTAGTGTCAAATCTAAGTGGCCAAGTGCAAGAGAATTGAATCTTTTAAAGCGTAAAGCAAAAATAAACTCTAAGGACCAAACAAAAAGCTGGTGTGAAGATGGAAGTACAGAGGTATCAGGTGGTCAAAATTTGACTTCGAAAGGCACATGTCCCGATTCAGTAAATTATAGTAAGGTAACATTCTATTTTGCTTGTTTGTTAAATGGTACATTTTTCACCCTTTAGGGCATGCCTTGTCACAATTATTTCATTGCACTCTTATAGTCATTGCTGGTAGCAATTAATTGTTAATCATTAATCATCACTATTTGTTGTTGTTCTTATTGGTATTGGTGGTGCTATTCTATTATTATATTTTTTGTATGATACAACCTTGTAAATGGTAGAACAAGCTTCATTCTGTTGTCTGTCTTTGAAAATGCTATGTTGATATGCAAATTGATTCATTTTCCATCTATGATCACAAGGCATAATTTGTAATTATTTTAATGCATTATTTTGTGTAGGCATTCATGAGTGTTAATCACGATGAAGATGGCATTGAGCATGATGGGGATGGACAATGGCCTTTCCACACTTTTGTTGAGCAACTTATTATTGATATGTTTGATCCTGGTAATCATTTCCCCCATTGTCACCTTTTGTACAATTTGGAAAAGAATGTGTGATATTTATTTACTTATGTGTTTTACATTTATTTAGTTATTTCCTTTGAATGATTATTTATCAAATGTTGTTGCTAGTTTGGGAGGTACGACATGGCAGCGTGATGGCATTGAGAGAGATTTTAGCACATCAAGGTGCTTCTGCTGGAGTATTTAAACCCGACTCAAGCATGGGTGGGACCTTGTTTATTGAATTAGAAGACAAAAGTATACCAAATATATTGAAGAGAGAGAGGGAAATTGATTTAAATATGCAAGTTTCCGCAGATGAGTTTGTTTCAAACTTGAAGAGGCCAAAACTTGAAGATGTATCATCATCAACCTCTATGGATAGTGTGATGACTTGTAACAATGAAGGTGATATTGAAATCAGCATTAGTTCTGAAACCCATGGATTCAATTTAACTTTGGATTATGGGAATGGGCAATTTAATGGTAATTCTGTTGACATGGATTACTCTGACGGCTTACGCGATGCATGTAAGGAGCCTGCTAATATAGAGGAACAGAAGGGTTATTCTGATGATAATAAGATTCCCTCTGGAAATATTAGTGTGCTGAGAAATCTTCCTCAGAATTGTGAGCTGATGAACTCGGTTAAAGTGGCTAGAGGTTCCTGGCTTCGAAACTGTGAATTTCTTCAAGATTGTGTTATACGTTTTTTGTGCGTGTTGTCACTTGATCGGTATGATATTTTTGTTCTTTTATGTTTTTTAATGAATGAATTAGATCCTGCAGAACTTTGGTTTAAGTAACGCATTGCCATTTCTTCAATATGCTGCATTTCCATCTCTTATTAATGGCTCTTTTGTTAATTTGATACCTCAAAGCTGTCTCTTATTGTGCAAGTTTCTTTGTTCATTTTTGGTTATTTTATTTCAGCTTTGGAGATTATGTATCAGATCAGGTTGTTGCTCCAGTGCGTGAAACCTGTGCACAGGCATTAGGTGCTGCATTTAAGTATATGCATCCTGCACTAGTAAATGAAACATTGAACATATTGTTGAAAATGCAGGTAAACATCATTTAATGCTTCAATTTATTTCCTTTTAATACATGTAATTTACATTGCTTTAAGATGCACGCAACCTTTTAGATTTCCTCTGCGCTTTTCCTTCCCATGGAGCAATTTCTTTTTTGAAGGGTTTTTGTTTGAGTTCTCTTAGTGAGATTGGTTTTTAATCTTTATGCTTCTGTTGTTGCCTTTTGTTCAGTGTAGGCCAGAATGGGAGATTCGACATGGCAGTCTTCTTGGTATCAAATATTTGGTTGCCGTACGGCAGGTGCATATCTATTTTCTGCCATTTATTGTTCATGGTTTTACTCTCTCTCTCTCTCTCCGTCTAGCCATTGTTCTGTCTGTGTATGATATTTTATCATATACATTGAGATGATGACTACAGAAAAAGATACTGGTTTGACGTGCAGTTTGTTAGATTTTTATAAGTGCAGAAATTAATTATTGAAAATTCTGTCTTATCATATTGTCCGAAATATTTGACTGCCCTTTTTCTTTTGAGTGTATCTGTAAGTTTTTGTTTTGTTTCTTGTGCTTTTGCTGAAGGAAGTAGTGCAAGGCCATCCAGGCTCTTCCTGCTCCTTGCTGCCACTGTTTTGTTCCCATCTTTGATCCATCGAAACCTAATTTGCATCTTATTGGTGTCTGTACATATTTTTTAAAGACTAAAAATCAGCAAAATGAAAATTAATGGCTTTCAAACAATTCTAGCCCAATACTTTTTTTTGGTCTGTGATCATTGCCAATTTCTCATAACTAAGAAAATAAAAATATTTGAAAGACTGATGATGTGTTTGGGATGATTACTCAAATACAAATTTTATGACAATCTTTTCTTTTCTCATTCTAGATGGTCATGAGCATATGAGTTAGAAGTTTCTGGATCTCTAAGGGGGTGTTTGGTTTGGCTGTTTTCTGTTTTCATTTTCACTGAAAACAGAAAATGGTGATGAAAATGTGTTTGGTTGGATTTTTGAAAACATTTTCAGTGAAAATGAAAATAGAAAACAATCAGAAAATGAAAACAATAAAATTTCGTTTTCAGTGTTTTCAGTTGAAAACAGGAACCTCATTTTGGATAAAATGAAAATGCGATGGCAAGGAATGTAATTTTAAGCAAATCTAAAAATACAAAAAAGACAAGAAGTCAGTATATCATAAATTTTCAGTGTTTTTATTTCCTAAAAACAGAAAATAAGAAGTCAAACCAAACATATTTTCAGAATTCTAATCTTTTGAAAATGAAAATAGTTTTCAGAAAATGAAAATGCAAACCAAACACACCTTATTCTTTTACTGTACAGAAACTCATGTTTTTCTTCGGTTAGTGTGTAGCTTGATGTATTGTTATTTGTATGACTAACAGCAGTTTTTTTGATGTGGTACTGTCGCATGTGCTTAGTTGTTGAATAAATCCTTTTTGCTTTTAGAAAAGAATTCTCTTTGTCCTTTTGTTTAGTTTTTTTTTTGGGGTGTGTTTGTGTGTGTGTGTGGGGGGGGGGGGGGGGGTAATTTTGCAAGGTGCATCCTGGAGTCATATCTGGTTCTATGACTTTGACTGGGGTGTCATTGTTTTGCCAACAATGATGTAGCTGTTTAATGTATTCCCCAGTCTATGTGATGATTGAATTTAATGGTTTTGACTTTAGTGGTGATGTCAGCTGTTTATATGTACAAATTAAAATGAAGCCTCGGAAGGATGTAAATATAATCCATAGAATATTTTTTTTGATCGGCAAATGTTAGTTGTTAATTTGTTATTTTTTTTAGTGAGGGAATTCAAATCCTCGGTCTCTCCCTTTTCCCTTCAACCATAATACATATAATATAAACACTAGGGCATAGACCCCCTTCCCAGTTCAGTAGTAGTTAGTTCTAGAGTGGATAGCCTACAACATTTCAATGATCTCTTAGATTCTAAAGAAAATTCCTGATATTAACTTTAGGATTGGTAGCGGGCTAATAAGATTATACCATGGTCATTTTCAATTTGATAGTGGTTAGTTATTGTCCTGTTAAGTATATAGGAAATAGACTGCACACACCACTGCAAGAAACTCTTCGACCAAAGCCCATTTGATTATTATTTTAGTGTTTTCCCAAGTACACAAAGGTTGGTGACTGTAGTAGGCAGCATTACAAAACTGAGACTGAAGATAGCTGGTGTAGAGTGCAGTTACATATATGAAAACTTGGTCTTTTCTTAAATGATATGCTGCTTCTTTGTTTCTTTTATTATTACTTGGAATTTAAGAGATGTTTATATTCTTCTTTCTAGCTTCTGATATATCTCTTACTGACACTAGGAGATGCTTTCTGATTTGCTTGGACGTGTTCTTCCTGCTTGTAAATCTGGGTTGGAGGACCCAGATGACGATGTCCGAGCAGTTGCTGCTGATGCTTTAATACCAGCTGCATCTGCAATTGTTTCCTTGCAGGGTCAAACATTGCATTCAATTGTGATGCTTTTATGGGATATATTGCTTGATTTGGATGATTTAAGTCCATCCACCAGCAGGTAGTTTACGGGTTAAAGTTTTGGTAGTTACCTTTACAATCTTAGTTACACATTCCCTTTTATATAGACATAATGATTGTCTGTCTGATTAGTTTTCAATGCACAATTAATTATAGAGCCACTTGAAAACTAAAATAAATTGAATTCAAGGGACTGAATGTTTATTTCTTAATCTGATAATTACAAAAGAAAGATAGCTTCTCCTATATGTAGACTTCATTACATTTAATACAGGAATTTCAAGAGACTAAAACCATACAAATCTCAAAAGTCTAAGAATTTGTACATGCTAATTATTGATAAAATTAAACTATTAAATATTAATTACAATAATTATAATCTACAACAGAACCTATATGTTGAAATTTTGTGAGCATACCTTAGCTTATTTATCTGACAATATTGATTATTTCCAGCCAATTTCTTATGATAACCTTTTGGTCGTAGTTTAATGTATCATATAAAATGTTGACTCAATTTATTATCCAAGTGATGAATATTCTTAAAAGAATTATAATTTTTTGTTATGTTATACTTTATGAGCACAAGCCTTGGTGCAACAGTAAGGTTTTTGCCTAGGGACTTGGACTACGGCTGCATACATCTACCCTGCCCTGTGCCCAGACCTCAATAAGTGGGAGCCTCGTGCTTTGGCTCACCTCATGTCATACTTCATGATTCAACTAAATGCTAAAGCCAACATTTTGAACAAGGAAATAGATTGTTTAGTTTCCCCAAACATTAACAGTTGTGTCACACACACAAATGCCTGTCTTCTCCTGATCGCTCCCTTATCCAACATTTATATTTTACTAGGATTACTAATTTCTACTTTTTTTTTGGTGAAAGTTAGATGATGGACAAACTTCTTATATTAAAATTCTACATTTACTGCTTGCTCTTGCCAATTAAATGTGATGCATTCTAATGTTTTATAACAGTAGTTCAATGTGGCCATCTTTTTTGTAATAAATTCTTTGAAGTAGCTGAATCTCAGTACTAGCATCAATACACAATCATACTTCCTTTTAGTTTAGAGCTTATTCAGAGAATATATGGGATTTATAATTTCAAACAGCTTCCCACTAATTCTAGGTGTTGGACTATAGTTTATCTTGTAGAGAGACCAAACTAAAGTTTTGCTATGTTATATTACTATTAATATGTTAGTTATCTTTTTGCAGTGTAATGAATCTGCTGGCAGAAATATATTCTCAAGAAGATATGGCCCCAAAGATGTATACAGTTTTTAAATTGGCAGACAACCAAATGGAAAATGGAGTAGATGGTTGTTATGATGTTGATGGGGAAGAAAATCCTTATGTGCTTTCAACATTGGCACCACGTTTGTGGCCCTTTATGAGGCACACTATCACATCTGTTCGTTATTCTGCGATACGGACTTTGGTATTTATCTTTCTTCCTTGATGTTTAGTGAAAAAAAATGAATCTCATCTAATGCTCCTTGTAATGTATTTATCTAATGGTTTCTTTTTTACAAAAGGTGGTACATGTCTTAATTTCTTGCCATAAATTTTCTATTTTCAGGAGAGGCTACTTGAAGCTGGATATAAGAGAAGCATGTCTGAGTTGTCTAGTGCTTCATTCTGGCCCTCTTTTATATTTGGAGATACCCTTAGAATTGTCTTCCAGAATCTGCTATTGGAAACAAATGAGGATATTTTGCAATGTTCTGAGAGAGTTTGGAGTCTCCTTGTTCAGGTATATCATCTGATAAGAAGCGCTTAGAAATGTTTCTGACTAAATGTCGTTCATTATATGTATCTCTTCTCAGTCAAAGCAAGCTGTACATCAACCCTATATTTTGTCATGTCCCAGTTTATATTATGGCTTAACAAACTAAATATTTGGGACTAGATTTGATGTTGTGCAGAGGCCAAACGAAGATTTATGTCTTGTTTCACATTCTGTCAGCTCATGTGATGCAGAGATTAACATATTGTCAGGGCTCTATATGTTGATTGTTGAGAAGAATTGGTTTTAAACTTTTAATAGCCACAGCAATCATGTATGGTAGTACTATGTTAAAATATGATCTAAAATTACATGCGTACACATTATTGCAAATTTAACATTTCAACAGTTATAAATACTCCATCAATATAATATTCATGTATCTTGGAGAAGTGGTTATTGTTATCGGTGTTGCTGAATCTGTTGTGGATTGCTTTACTAAAACCATTTGGTATTTATGTTGGTTTTGTTATCCTGTAGCAACTTAGTCACATTATTTAGCTGTTATTGCAATAATCTCTTTCAAACTGGAGCATCTAAATAATATGTACCATGCTTCTTAGAACTGTATCTAATCTTGGACCTCGAAGAGGCTTGTAAATATGTGTGCTAGCTGGTCATTCGAGTTGAAGGTAGTAGAAATGAACCTTGACATGATCTTTTCTTGGATCAGATGACAATCCACCTCTACTTGTCTGGTTCTGTCGTCCTGCTAATATAAACATTGTTTGTTGTTTATTGTATATAATTTTTGCATCAAAATATTGAGTTGAAGTTTGATCTTTTGTTTCAAGTCCATCTTCCACATCTTTATGTCTGTAATCATTGTTTTTCTTTTGGTGGTAAATGCCCACGAGGGTTCATTTTTTGTGAAGAATTTCCTGCTCACCTCTTCCCTAATCCCCAGGCCACAAAAAGTGATTGTTTTGTCTTCCTCCTGTGCTCATTGTTGTTTAAATATTTATATCTCTATTTTCTAATCCATTAAGTTGTCTACTACTTAATGGCAGTGTTCTGTCGAGGACTTGGAGATAGCTGCGAGGTCTTATGTGGCTTCTTGGATAGAACTTGCTTCTACACCATTTGGCTCAGCATTAGATGCCTCAAAGATGTATTGGCCTGTTGCCTTTCCACGAAAAAGTCAAATTAGAGCAGCTGCTAAAATGAGAGCTGCAAAAATTGAAAATGAATGTGGTGTGGATTTTAGTCTTGATTCTATAAAAGGAACTATTCCACCAGATAGAAATGGAGATGTTTCTATGAATTCTGTTAAGATAGTTGTTGGTGCTGAGGTAGACACATCTGTAACTCATACCCGGGTAGTTACATCAACTACTTTGGGAATTTTTGCTTCTAAGCTGCCAGAGGGTTCTTTAAAATATGTGATTGATCCACTTTGGAGCTCTCTAACATCGTTGTCTGGTGTCCAACGCCAGGTATGTATTCGTATACAATGAATCTACAGCCAAGCAATCTTCAGCCTTCTTTTCCTGACTTTAATATTTACTATTATATTTAGGTTGCATCTATGGTACTTGTTTCTTGGTTCAAGGAGATTAAGAACAGAAATTCGTCCAAAAACCTTGATGGTATCCCTGGTGCCCTCAAAGATTGGTTGCTAGACTTATTAGCATGTTCTGACCCAGCATTCCCAACAAAAGATTCAATTCTTCCCTATGCTGAGCTTTCCAGAACTTATGGGAAGATGCGCAATGAGGCTGGTCAATTACTAAATGTGGTCAAGTCTTCTGGTATGTTTAATGAATTACTGACAGCTACCCAAATTGAGTTGGATCGCTTGAGTGTGGATGATGCCATTGGTTTTGCGTCAAAAATTCCTGCTTTGTGTAATGATAGTTCTGCAAATGAATCCTTGGGAAAGAACATCACGGATGATATTGAATCCTCGAAACAGAGACTCTTGACTACTTCTGGATATTTAAAATGCGTACAGGTATATTTCAAAAAATTATTATTATTATTTTAAACTTTCTTGAAGTGGATGGTATTACATGACTTGTATTTCATGTATTTTAAGTCATCCTCAATGTGCTTATTTTTGGTTCATGCAATGATTTGCAGAGTAATTTGCATGTTACAGTCACATCTGCAGTTGCAGCTGCAGTTGTCTGGATGTCTGAATTTCCTACACGACTTACCCCAATCATTTTGCCTTTGATGGCTTCAATCAAACGAGAGCAGGTGCTAGTTTAACTTTTACTGTTTTTCTAGTGCTTATTTACATGATTAATTTATTGATATTGAATAAAATGTCTTATCTTTCAGGAGGAAATACTGCAAATGAAGTCAGCTGAGGCCCTTGCTGAGCTAATGTATCACTGTGTTGCGCGAAGACCTTGCCCCAATGATAAATTAATTAAGAATATATGTAGTTTAACTTGCATGGATCCGTCTGAGACCCCTCAAGCCAAATCCCTTTGTACCATGGAGAGTATTGATGACCAAGGTCTTCTGTCTTTTCGAACTCCTGTGAGCAAACAGAAGTCAAAGGTCCATGTGCTGGCCGGTGAAGATCGGTCAAAGGTGGAGGGATTTTTAAGTAGACGGGGATCTGAGCTAGCATTGAGGCTTCTATGTGAGAAGTTTGGTGCGTCATTATTTGATAAGCTTCCTAAGCTGTGGGATTGCCTTACTGAAGTGCTTAAGCCCAGCTCCTCTGAATCTCTACTTGTCACTAATGAAAAGCCAGTTACTATGTCTATTGAGTCTGTTAACGATCCTCAGACCTTGATTAACAATATCCAGGTTGGTATTATCAATTTCTACCTGTGGATTTGGTTCATTACATGTAAGGTTTTGCATCATTTGCTGTGAATTTGTATGAGTTAAACTACAGTGTAACAAGACAGGATGCAATTGTCAAAAAGATCTCCCTTTTTGAGCAATTGGGTATTGTTTTAATTTTTTTTTTTTGTGATGTAGGATTGAACACTCGAAAATAAAATACAAATCATATGGATCTCCCTATCTTGTAGGTTTTCAAAATAGAAGGTTTACAAAAATACAGTTATTCAAATTGAAATGTTATCTCTCCCCTAGATCTTGTATGTTTTGAATTTCTTTATGCATGTGTTTAAGTAGATTATGAAAGCTCATTAGAAAATTTTGGTGGTGCTCATGATTGTCTAGACACCAGTGAGCCAGAGCATCATGGAGATAGACAAGCAAATGTGCATTTTTTTGGTTGGGTTTTGATATTTTGGGATTGAACGTAAGTACATGTAGAAGAACACTTTCTGTTAGCTGAATGTTTTTCAATTTTCTGTATTGGTGTGTATGCATGCAAATAGCAACGTACATATTGAAATATGTAACAACTATATGATTACACCCTTGTCTTGATTACCTTTTGAATCATGTCTTGCTTAGCTTGTTTGCAGAATGGAAGTTCTTGAACATTATTTTGAATTCCTTAAGAGGTTGATTAACTAAAATAAGTACACTATAGGTTATAAACCCATTAAAAAAATTTGCCATGGTAAAATTCTTCAGAAATTTTAATTATAAAGAATCTTCCCTCTTTTTCTTGGCATTACTACCTTTATGACAAAAGGTGCAGAAAAAAATGTCAGTCTCTAGTATTTTTCAGGTGCATGTATTGAAACATTCTTGGAAATTGTTCTCTCTCTCTCTATATATATATATTTATTTATATATAACAGTTAATGGTTTCAAGTTTGGTAAACTTTTACTGATTTTGTGTGTTGGTGTGATCACATGTTCTTGTATTTGTTTGTTTACTGGTTCAATAAATTTTTCCCGTTCATCCTTATTCACCTGTTTGTTATAGTGATTGCATATAGTATTCTGCTTAATATGCAACATGGTTTTCTTGTAGGTGGTGCGTTCTGTTGCTCCCGTCTTAAATGAAGAGTTGAAGCCAAAACTGTTGACACTTCTTCCATGTATTTTTAAATGTGTTCAGCATTCTCATGTTGCAGTTAGATTAGCTGCTTCGCGCTGCATCACTTCCATGGCACAGTCAATGACTGTGAAAGTTATGGGAGCTGTGGTTGAAAATGCTATCCCTATGTTGGAAGATGCATCATCAGTTTATGCTCGACAAGGAGCAGGCATGTTGATTAGTTTTCTTGTTCAGGGGCTGGGTGTAGAGTTGGTACCTTATGCTCCTCTATTGGTGGTTCCGCTTCTAAGGTGCATGAGTGATTGTGATCAGTCTGTCAGACAGAGTGTGACCCATAGTTTTGCTGCTCTTGTACCTTTACTTCCTTTGGCTCGAGGCCTTCCTCAACCAATTGGATTAGGGGAAGGTGTATCTAGAAATGCAGAAGATTTGCAGTTTTTGGAGCAACTACTTGACAACTCTCATATTGAAGATTACAAGTTGTGCACTGAACTGAAAGTAACATTGAGGAGGTAAATTAGACTCATTTTCTTTACTCTTTTTTTTGTGGGGGGGGGGGGGGGGGGTTGGAAAGCATGGTTTGGTGGTGAAGTTGAGTTTCACATAATTCCTGCTCTTGTGTCCATAAGAAATAAAATTGTGTTGACGTCTTCACGGTGAAATGACAAGTCTTAAGTGTTGTCAATCCTTGAATCTTCTGGCTTGCAACCCTATTGTGATTGTGTCCAAGACAATGCGCTCTCCCCTTCTCATTTCTTTTTTCTTCTAGTTACGTTGATTCATTATTATGTCTATATCCTTATTTATATTCTTAAATATCTGACCTATAATTAGTTTTACCTTCTATATCATATTATTTATTATTATTATTATTGTTTTTATGTTTCCAGGTATCAGCAGGAAGGCATAAATTGGTTAGCTTTTTTGAAACGTTTCAAGCTTCATGGAATTTTATGCGATGACATGGGACTTGGAAAGACACTTCAAGCATCAGCAATTGTGGCCTCTGATATAGCTGAGCATCGAACTTCAATTGGGAATGAGGATCTTCTGCCATCTTTAATTATTTGCCCATCAACTCTAGTTGGGCACTGGGCCTTTGAGATAGAGAAGTATATTGATGTTTCTGTTATCTCTAGTCTTCAATATGTTGGTTCTGCTCAGGAGCGAATGCTTCTTCGGGATCATTTTTGCAAGCATAATGTCATCATAACGTCATATGACGTTGTCCGTAAAGATATTGATTTTCTAGGACAGCTGTTGTGGAATCACTGCATCTTAGATGAAGGGCATATAATCAAGAATGCCAAGTCTAAAGTTACACTTGCTGTAAAACAGTTGAAAGCCCAACACCGCTTGATATTGAGTGGTACACCTATACAGGTTGGTAATGAGTTTATGTCTCATTAAAGTTACAATCTATTATGACTAATCTGATAAATGTGTTGCCTTGCAGAATAACATCATGGATTTGTGGTCCCTTTTTGATTTTCTGATGCCTGGATTTCTTGGAACTGAGAGACAGGTATCTTTTTGCTGCTTGTCATAATAATTGATGTTACAATTCTATAATTGCAACATATGGTTGGTATATGTTTGGAATCATGATACATTTGGTATGTTAGGGTCTTAAAACGCTGGGACAGAATTATGTTTAATTTTTATACATGTTGAAATAGATGACCTAATAAACTATTTCCCTTGATCTTATTTGAGTGCATGTCTGGATTAGCCAAATTTGTACTCAAAAAACGTTTTTCAGCTTAAAGTTCACTGTCTCAGACCCTCAATCATTTTTTTTTCTCTTTGGGGGGGCCCTTTTGATACAACATTTTGGTTCCGATGTATCTTCCCTTGTCAACTGCTACATGATAGAGTGAACATGTCATCACAAACCCTCAACCAAAGCCTAGTTAGAATGTCGTTGACTTAGAATGTCCCTATTCTAATACAAAACAAAAACTATTATATATATATATGTAAAATAAATTCATGTGTGCAACAAAATCTAGTATTATGAAATATGTTTTGAATCTGTCTTTCATTCATTACACTTGAATCAGACTTAAAACACAAAATTTGGGGTTAGAAACTTGCTTGGGAGATGTTCTATCAGCTCTATCATATGTTGTACAACAGGTTTCCAATAATTAGGGTAAAAATGTTATAAAATGTACAAGATATTCAACCTTATTAGCCTACATATATACATCTAATAAAAAGGAAATAATTACAGTAAAATCAATTAATTATTCTAATGCAATTTCAGCATATATCGTAAAATCTCACTACAATCTTATCATAATCGCAAAACTCCCCCTCAAGTCATTTGAATCTACTAATGTTGTTATTTTCTAAAAAATGATCTCAAATAAATTTTTTTTTTTTTTTGCTCAGCAAGGATAAGTATTTATATTAATGAAACACAGTACCAGAGGTACTGAAATACATATGTAATTGGATAGCCATACACATGGTTCCTAATCAGACTAAATAGAGTCTAGAGTGGAACCAAAACAGGCTACCCTGCCATACTACCATTAAGCTGCTACTAGTTTATATGAATTGACTTTCCTAATACCAAAACCCTTCTCTAATATTACTAGACCACTGATTAAAAGGTATTGAGAAATCCTTCTCCAAATTCGATAGCCATGTCCACAATAGAAAGGATGCCTCGTCCATCATTTTGTTACTATCATAGGAGTCGTTAGAGAAGATGATCTTATTCCGCTGCTGCCAAATAGTCCATGTTACGGCCAGCCACCAACATTTCTATCTAGTCATCCTTATCCCACCAAATGTGATGAAGCCATGTTGGAGGAAATGCTGCCTTGGGTCTTTTGGGTAAGCTCCAGAGATATTCAGCCATGATGATGATTCCCACCAAATAGGGAGAATTTTGCTGCAGTGAAAAAACAAGTGCCCTACTTCCTCTTCCATATTACCGCAGAATGGACAACTCCTATTCGCGACCTCTATTTGTCTCCTATGCAAGTTTGCTTTAGTAGGCAACCTATCTCTTAGTAACCTCCAAGCAAATACTGCACCTTTGGTTGGTACCTTTAATTGCCACTGCTCCTCAAAAACCCTATCCTGTATCCCTTCAACTTCTGCCCCCCTCATTAAATTGTATGCAGACTGTGCCGTGTATTGTCCAAAATGACAGTAATATGTAAGTCTACCTAATTATCACATGAAATTCCTAGGGCCTATTACAAAAACTGCAACTCCTGGAGTAGTTGTTTCAGTCATGCGATATGTGAGTTCACATGTGGTGATGGCTGTGGCCTGGTACTCTGCCTTTGCACTGACCTCAACCTACTACTTTTTACTTTTCAATGAAATTAGATTACTTGCGATAATAACACACTAGGCAGAAGTAGATCATTTGTCGATCGGATAACCTGCTCAATTTGCATCTGTTTAGGCGAGAATACCAGAATGACCCTTATCTGCATATAATAGACCTCTTCTAGGGGATCCCTTAATATATCTCATAAGTCTAATCAGAGCATCTCAATAACTATCACAATGCACAAGGGGAATGAAGAAGTTAAATAATCACACTTGGCAAAAGAAATATCTAGGCTTGTTCTAGATAAGTAATTTAGCTTCCTAACCAACCTTCAGTATCGTATCTCCCAGGATTAGAATAGGACTTCTCTCGACCAAGTAGAAGCTTGATATAGAAGTATCAATAGGTTCACAATCCAACATACCAATTTCTTCCAAAATATCCAACTTATATTTCTTGGTATATGGCTTTGGTTGAGGTATCCCCTCAATTCCAGAGAAAGCTTGTCTCCCCCAATTCTTTATAATTTAATTAAGTGAAAGCAAGATGTAAAAGTGGGCGTTTTCATTTTTCACACCTTAAGCCCAAAAGGATTTATGAGGGTTCTAAAGATATAATAGCACCATTCTTGGGCCTCTCTACTTAACAGTTTAATCTCTTGCATTGGTTTGGTCTTGACATTGGCTTTGTCCTTTTTTGTTTTTTGGTTATCAGTTTATCACATAGCCACACTCATTCACCTCAAAAGTAGAGTCATGTAACCATTCAAATATGTAAAATATACTACAAAAGAACTTTCATTCAAATATGTAAATTTCCCTAGTGATATTATGTCCTTTTATATTTAGTTTGAGTTTCTTTAACTTGTCTTAGCCATCTAGCTAGTACTGTGTTAATGGTAATGCTTTGTCTACCGAGTGCCAATACATTTTAGCATGCGTTTTTTAGTTGTTGCTGGACTGATTCATTTATTGTGGCTTTAACAGTTCCAAGCCACATATGGAAAACCACTTTTAGCTGCAAGAGATCCAAAATGTTCTGCTAGGGATGCTGAAGCAGGAGCACTTGCTATGGAGGCATTGCATAAGCAGGTGAATTTCTCTTTATCATTATTGTACTACAATTGTGGTTTTTCCTTCTAACTAGATGTTCTTTTGTCCTCTAGGTAATGCCTTTCCTCCTTCGTAGGACAAAGGATGAAGTCTTGTCTGATCTGCCCGAGAAAATAATTCAAGACAGATACTGTGATTTGAGCCCTGTACAATTTAAACTTTATGAACAATTTTCTGGTTCTCGTGCTAAACAAGAAATGTCATCTGTTGTAACAACGAATGAGTCTGCTGCAGCAGAAGGAAGTAGCAATTCTACTAAAGCATCTTCACATGTATTCCAGGTAATTAGATTTCTTTAATTACTAGTTAATTATTGTTTCTTCTATTTATTTAACACCCTGAAATCCATTCCATGTTTCAGGCGCTCCAATACTTGCTAAAACTCTGTAGTCATCCATTGCTTGTCATTGGTGAGAAGATTCCAGATTCACTTTCTACTATCCTCTCAGAACTGTTTCCTGCTGGCTCTGATGTTATTTCAGAACTTCACAAACTCTATCACTCCCCAAAATTAGTTGCTCTTCATGAGATTCTTGAAGAATGTGGAATTGGAGTTGACAATTCTGGTTCTGAGGGTGCGGTTAACGTTGGGCAGCATAGGGTCTTGATATTCGCTCAACATAAGGTGATGATTACCTTTTCTTTCGGGCTACTTTTTTCCCACCCTCAAGATTAATAAAAGCTTTACTGATTTGTCTTTAACGATTGCTTATTTGAAGGCTTTCCTGGATATAATTGAAAGAGATTTGTTTCACACACACATGAAAAGGTTAGTTCCTGGACCTAGTCATCCACTTAATAAATTTATGGTTTAGGTTCCCATGCCTGTTTCATTGCATTCAACAATTTTAGTTGAAAGCTCCTTTTGTTATTGAACAGTTGCCGTTTGTTTTTGCATGGAACTATGATTCTCTAAAATGGTTCTTTTTTTATTCTGTGTTTTCATCTTGAATTTTACCTTTGTGCTATAGTGTCACATATTTGCGGTTGGATGGATCAGTTGAGCCAGAAAAGCGTTTTGAAATTGTCAAAGCTTTCAATTCAGACCCTACCATTGATGTCTTGCTGCTTACAACACATGGTAGAATTTTTCACCTTGTCTTGATTGATCTACCCATTTATTTCTCTTGTAGTTGTAGCTTAATATTTTTAAATTATATAAAATTCTCCATCTGCAGTCGGTGGGCTTGGTTTGAACCTGACATCTGCAGATACCCTTGTTTTTGTGGAGCATGACTGGAATCCGATGCGAGACCATCAGGTAATTATGATCCATTTAATGATTTTTTTGGGTTTTCTTTTCCAGGCCAAGACAATTCTAATTTTTTCAGCATAGAATTTGATATTAGCTGTGGGATTGAGTTTCTTCTGACAGATTTTTTTTACCAGTTTTTTCGGATTCAACTCTTGTTGTAAGTACTGGATAGTAGTTTGTTAGTTGTTACCAGTCTGGCTTTAGAGGCTTGTTTTTAAGATTATTTTGTGAAGAAATCACTTTTCATATAAAAGAATAAATATTTTAAGTTGTTTGGGTAAACTTTTGACAAAAAAAGTCTGAAAATAATCAAATTTCAGATTTTTTTGGGAAGCTAATAGGAATAGCTTGTGAAGATATAATCAGTTGTGATTGATGAGAGAAAGTAGATGGATAGATAGGAAACCGATTTTTTAGAAAAAAATATATTAGTTCCTTATTGAACTTTAAAAACTACAAGTCTTGTTCATATAGGTTTATATAGGTTTTCGAGAGAAAAAATATTTTTACACTGATATACCTGAAAACCCAAAATCAAAATCACTTTCCAAAAATAAAAGGGCTTTCATATAATTATAACCACCTCATGCAAAATATCTTCTACTTGTATGGAATCTCCGAAAAGAAATCATTTCTTTTTTCACAACCTTGTAATCACTTTTTTCTAAAGCTCAAACCAACATCTCTTAGTGGTGTGTGTATACTGTTTTCTTGCATGCCCTTTCTATATTTGATGCCTAACAGCATGGAACTTTTCTCATCTTGCATTTAAGGGAATGAAATATCTAATATTTGTCTTTGTAATGTCACTGGTTCTTATTAATAACCTGCAGGCTATGGATAGAGCACACAGGTTAGGTCAGAAAAAAGTTGTTAATGTCCATCGGCTAATAATGCGTGGTACTCTGGAAGAGAAAGTTATGAGTCTACAAAGGTTCAAAGTGTCAGTGGCTAATGCTGTCATTAATTCTGAAAATGCTAGCATGAAAACAATGAATACAGATCAGTTGCTTGATTTGTTTGCGTCAGCAGAAACCTCCAAGAAGGTATGAATACATGTTTATATCTGCTATAGTTTGTTCTAAATGCAGAGTGTTTGTTTTGTGAATGAAGATTGAGCATTATTAAATGTGTTTTTATATGCTATATATATGTCTATGCTTGCAATCTTAAGTTGCTAGAAATTAGTGTGTGCCAGTTTATTTTATGTCTTGGGCCAGGTTTTTGGAATTTGTATGCCACATTCTTCTGAGGGCTGACCTAATGTAATATGAGAGAACTCCCAGATGTAAAGAGGAAAATTTGGATACAAGTTTTTAACAAACTTGATTTTTTTTTTTTTGTTATTTCGGTGAATATTATTGACCATGGTTTATGTTTCTTTCTAATGTATGGGACGTGATCATTTATATAGGGCGCATCTGTTGTGAAGAGTCCAGAGAACAACTCTGATGGAGACGCTAAATTAGTAGGCAGTGGGAAGGGATTGAAATCAATACTGGGGGGATTGGAGGAGCTATGGGACCAATCACAGTATACAGAGGAGTACAATCTGAGTCTCTTTTTAGCAAGGCTTAATGGCTAATGTTCCAGATTCATTTCAGAGTCAGAGTGTACATATCCATGAGTACAAATTTTGGCATTGTAACATCTTATTTTTTTTCCCACCATGCCCTTCAGTCATTTTTGGTCGTCACTTTTTTTGTATACCCCAATGCTGGCTGGAATCTGCTCGTGTGCATGCAGACCAGGTAAATCAGTGTCTGTATTTTACAGGGCATTTGAGTGACTGGTGGAAGCCCTTGGTGGTGATATGTAGAGAAATGAATCGGTGACGGCTTCAGGAGGGATGGAGTAATATTTTTTGGATTTTGTACATATACAGTCAATCCTAATTATAGTTATAATTGTTGCTAACATAAAAAATGCCCTGCATTTTGCAATGTTATTTGGAAAGCTACTAATACCAAAATACCCAAGACCTCAATCCTGATAGTCGTTAATATGCTAGGCCATTTTAAGAATTGCTTAGTTTGTATGGTTTTTACGCTAATGAGATCAAATGGAATAAGTGGTGGGTCAAATAAAGTATCGTTTGTGTTGTTTGGAAGATTAATGAGAATGAACTTGAGTTCCATTACCTAGTTTGTCATAAAATGCAAGAACACGAGTAAATGCAATAATTATGGTTTATAAATTTTCCGCTCTTCAAATTATATTTTTTTTCCTCTAGTTTCCATTCGTTTAAGCTGCTTTTGAAAGAATTTACCGAGTTTCAGTGTACAACTTTAGTGCTTTAAATACTTTATTTTATGTGGAAATAGGTGAAATTTTATAAATTTTGGTTTGTATTTTAAATTCAAGGTTTGAGTTGTTTATTTAGCATTGTTCCATCTCTAATTTTTTTTTTAAAAAAATTATTTAATAGTTAGTCTGGTTTAAAAGTTTAACTAAAATCTATTTTGTAAAAGATTTTTAAATAAATTAAAAATCATATTTTTAAACTATTTTAAAAATTATTTTGGAAATGTCACTCCAATGCTTCACCCCGTGTTGAGTGTTTTGGTAGAGAAGAAATAGAGGGAGAAGTATGTAGGAAAGAAGCCGAAACCGGAGAAAAAAGAATTAAATAAAAATAAATGTTGTTTGATTGAAAAAAAATAGTAAAAAATAATTGATATATTAAATTAATATTAATTTGTTTTACTTGATATTACTTCACCCTATCATTTGGGTTGGGGGGGGGGAGATAAGGGGAGGGGATAATATAGACTATTTGGGTTGGGTTGGGTTGGTGGATGAATAATTGACTATGTTTTTAAAAATAATATCAAATATCCAAAATGTGTGAAAATTAATTTTTAGTAGCACATATTTCTTAGCAGCACCGCACCATTACATACAGACTGTGACGAATGAAGCGCTGATTGTTATGATTTCAGTGGCACCTCATCACCAGCAAGGTTACCTTACCTTGTCCTTTTCTACTGCAAAGGAAGGATGCTTCAGGATCTGTGGCAGCATAGAAGACCCATCTTTTATTTGTAGTGTCTTCACTCAAACTAAGCTGCATTTTCATTATTCATTGATGTCTGAAAATCACACATTAGATCAACCAAAAAAGAGAATAATCTATTCTATGTTCTTCATTATACAGTTTACTTTGATGTTGTAACAGTGTCGTGGATGTGAAGATTAATGCTACAAGATGTAGCAAATTAACTGCGAATATTGCTGAAGAGAATATTGAAGGGTGAGGTTAGAGCAGTTAGGCATTTTTAAATTGAAAACTTACCAAAATGTTATCTCCTACCAACTTTTTTAAGTTATTATAACAAATTTTAAATTGAACAATTGATCTTGATGGATTGCATTGCTGATAAATCTTTGACTTTCTGGTGTCTGTTGTAGGTCTCTATATAATCAGGATTTACATATTGAATAATTCTATATCTTCTTAACAAACCTTTTTAATAATCTTTATAATCACTAGTCACTACTGTGCATTCATGTTAGCTTTGTTGACTCCCATTCCAATGTAAGTTTGGTTTGGGCAATCGAAGTTGGAAGGTCAATGATATTAGTGATTCGTACATCTTAGAGCTATGGAAGTGAATAGCATCGTACTCACCAAATCAGCTTGGGCCGTAGTATTATTATGACATTGGGACTGTGCGAATCTGACATCAATGACAGCTTATAGTATTATTATGCTTTAAGATTTATGAATAATGATCAAGATTGGAGGAGATTTCTTAGCCTTTTGTTAAGTTGTTAGTAAAATTTGTGTAATTAAATGATTGTATAAAAAAGTATTCTCAGTACATATATTATTTATTTTAAATATTATAATAAATTAATATAACAAAAAGGTGATGCACTATGAAATTGCTGTTATGCTTATGATCAACATAGCGTGGAGAAAAAATGACATTCCAGCGCATGCATCATGGTAGAATTTTAAAATGGATGTTTCTTATGGGGCAATTTTTTTAGCGAGTGAAATGACCGAGTCAGAGTACGTAGATAATTAGACTTGGTCTTGCCTAGGCTGGTCATAGCAATAGCAACGATAGCGTCACTGTTGTGAAACCGCGTATTGCCTTTATTTATTTTTTGCATAAGATAAAACCTCTTCAGTCTCTTCTCTAATGAATCAGTAGTCACACCATGAAATTATTGAATCCTTTCATTCATTCCCAATTCCATGGCACCTTTTCTCATTAATCACCTCTTTGTTTTCCTTTTTTGTCTTCGAGCCATAAACACACTTTCCACCACTGTTTCCATCTCTGAAACTTCCAATTCCAACCAAACACTTATCTGTGTCCTGCAACATCCAAACCAACAAGGACAATCAAATCTCAACTGTACCAGCTTCCCTCAGGCTCAGGCTATTACACTTGATGTCAATCCCAATGTTTCTTACTCTCAGATTGTGGGCGGCAACGGGTTCGTGTGTGCTTTAGGACCGTTGTCTTCTTCCATCTCCGTCATGGGCTGTTGGAGATTCTCTGCCAATGCTACATACAATGTTCCGTACAAACGCATCTACCGTGGACCCATCGTGGAAGATATCGACAGTGGCAACTCTCACGTTTGCGGTCTTGTAAGAAAAGGAAATAAGAACAATAGCCTTGAGCTGGAGTGTTGGCAATGGCATGGGTTCAATTCAAGCATGTCCATGCCCATGTCAAGCGTTGCAGTTGGAGAGAATTTCGTGTGTGGCTTATCAGAGAGAGGGGACGTTAATTGCAGGGAAAGAGGAAGGGGTAATGGGAGTAGGGTAAGAGTTGTGGTTGATGCCCCTGCGCCTGGTGGGAATTACAGTTATATCGCAGCTGGGTTTAGGCATGCCTGTGTCATATCTGGTGATGGTAGCTTGCATTGTTGGGGAGACATGGAGGAGGGTCAGAAACCACCGCAAGCTGGGAGCTTCATTTCTCTGGCGTTGGGAGAGAAGCGAAGCTGTGCACTTGGGGACGACAGAAGAGTTGTGTGTTGGGGGTCCAATAATTTCAGCATGCCACGCAGATTGCAAGACACTTACTTCGAATCAATTGTGGCAAAGCGAACCGTTTTCTGCGGAGTCTTGTCTTCTGACTATTCCTTGCTCTGTTGGGGTTCCAAAATATTTGAGTCAAACAACAAGGTGTTTGACGACGTCCTCCCAGGACCTTGTCGGAACGAGTGCCCGTGTGGGCCCCAGTCAAATTCAGCCAAACTATGTAACTCTCCTGGAGGAGTCATTTGTCAACCCTGTTCCCCCAGAGTGGTTCAATCTCCCTCGCCTCCATCGAACCAAAGTGGTGGTTGGAGCAGCCAAATGGTGGCGTTTCTGGTGGTTGGTTGTGTGGGATGCAGTTCTCTATTGCTAGTCACGGCCTTCTTCCTTAACAGGTACTGCAACTCCAAACGCAGAGGAAGCCGCGTCCATGACTCTGGCCGCTTGGATGACGATCCACAGGCACAGGATGGATCTCGTGTTCTTCAGAAGCGCTTGAGCCACGCCATAAGCATGGGAAATGGGAGCCCTTTGGAGGAGTTCTCCCTGGAGACACTGCTTCAAGTCACCAACAATTTCTGTGAGGACAAGAGAATTGGGCTTGGTAGCTTCGGTGCAGTGTACCATTCCACCCTGGAGGACGGCAAGGAGGTTGCTATAAAAAGAGCCGAAGCCTCATCCTCAACCTACACAGTTTTGGGTGGGCAAGGGCAAGTGGACAAAGACAATGCCTTTGTGAACGAGCTGGAATCACTCTCAAGACTCCACCACAAGAACCTGGTCCGGTTGTTGGGGTTCTATGAAGACAGCAAAGAACGCATTTTGGTGTACGATTACATGGACAATGGGAGCCTGAGTGATCATCTCCACAAGCTCCAAAGTTCAGCTCTCATGTCATGGGCAGTGAGAATCAAGGTGGCTCTAGATGCTGCAAGGGGCATAGAGTACTTGCACCAATACGCCACTCCACCAATCATTCACCGTGACATTAAGTCTGCCAACATATTATTGGATGCCAAGTGGACAGCAAAAGTGTCTGATTTTGGACTCTCTCTCATGGGCCCTGACCCTGAAGATGAGGATGCCCACCTTTCACTTCTGGCCGCTGGCACTGTTGGCTACATGGACCCTGAATACTATAGGCTTCAACATTTGACCCCCAAGAGTGACGTCTACAGCTTTGGGGTGGTTTTGCTTGAGTTGCTCTCCGGCTACAAGGCCATCCATAAAAACGAGAATGGGGTGCCACGAAATGTTGTTGATTTTGTGGTGCCATTCATTTTCCAAGATGAGATTCACAGAGTGTTGGACAGAAGAGTGGCCCCACCCACGCCCTTTGAGATAGAGGCAGTGGCCTACGTCGGTTATTTGGCTGCTGATTGTGTTAGGCTTGAAGGTCGAGATAGACCAACTATGTCTCAAGTTGTAAATAACTTGGAAAGAGCATTGGCTGCATGTTTAGCCAAGCCAATACTCTCTAGGTCCACCACCGATTCTATTTCTTCACAATAGCTCATCTTTCGCTCCCTTGAATGGATTCTCAAAAGAAATTGTCAACTTTTGTACATTTCTCCACCTTTTTTTTTTAAAAAAAAAAAATCTAATTTCGACGTCACCAGACGAGTCAATTATACTAACCCGGTCCAATTTTTGTTTTATTTTGTAATGGATGACTCCAATAAGTGTATTATCATAAATTTGATTCTTGCACCAACCAGCAAGGAAAAAAAAATATACACCATGTTGAATCAGTGCATTTTAAGCAAAACCAACACGGTTCACAACTCTCCTTTTCTTTTTCTTTTTTTAACTACTACTCGCCACTAGGTCAACGTTTCTTTTCTCTCTTCCCGAGACAAAACCAAATAGACGGAAATTTTTCAAATAGGAGACTAGTAGCATAGTCTTAAGATCTCTAACAAATCAATAAAATATATATGTGCTTTTCAACTTCAATCTTCACAAACCCGTGTGGCGTATGTCTCTAGACTGTTTCCATTTATTTTAACAACTACGCGTGACAAAAGAAACCCATTTGGTAGAAGAAATGGGAAACAAAAGCAAAATGATTAAGTTTCAAACTTCAGATCTTTATTCACAAAACCTTGTACCAACAATTGGAACCTATGGTGTAAAGTGGGTCAAAACTTTGGAGTTAAAAAAATTGAAATTTTAAAAACATACAACGAAACAAATAAGAAGGGAAACTCGAGTGAATGATTTGAATAAATAGTCAGCTTCAAAAAACAAATAAAAAGAAAAAGGTGAAAAGAGCTTGGACAATATAATATTCAAGATACCTAAACACGCAAAGCAATAGACGAGCAAAAGACAACAATTTAGGAGGGCATAATTATGATATAAATGTCGGCTAGGTTACGAAAGTGCAGTGCTTCTCAATTGGGAAATAGTAAATATAGTTGAGCAAGTGTTTGAAAAGAAAAGAAACCCACTGGCCACTACCAGTACTAGAGAAGGGCCTTTGTGTCTTTGTTTGGAGATTTGAATGCGCAAGGTTCGGCATCAATTAGCATCTTAACAACCTCTCTCATGGTGGGGCGCAACGATGGAAGCTTAGTGGTGCACTTAATAGCAATCTTCAACACTTTGATCATATCTTCAACAGACTCGGATGTCACCCTTTCATCAAGAATGTTGAGAATACTTTCACGGTCATTGAGATTACTCAACACCCAATAAACAATATCCTTCGCCTCTCCATATTCCTCTTCAATGGGTTCTCTGCCAGACACTAATTCTAATAGCACCACTCCAAAGCTATAAACATCACTCTTTTCCGTGATGTCAGTGGCATAAGCAAGTTCTGCATGGAAGAGAGCAATATATAAATTAACCAACCATATCCTATTATTACACATTCGATCATACATAAATAGGGAGCATATGCTACAAAAAGACACACTCGAGATTTCACATTATCTGTGTAGGGAACTATTAAGACCAGGTAATTTGTTTGTAAAAATTAAAACAGAACTATAACCGCTGTGCTAATCTCAAGAGACATAAGGACTGAAATATGATTGAAACTGACACAATATTTTTACTCAACGGGCTTTCTTCAACAACAGAAATTCACCTCATCAACCAATCTTGGTAACCATTCATTGATAACAACAAGTACACATTTCAAGGTAGCATCCTAAAGTAAATTTGGAAGGCAATTAAAAATTCTACATACACAATAAATATAAATAAATAAAAATGTACTCAGCAGATTGTATAGTATATTTCACAATTCACATATCACAAATATATTGAGGTGCTTCTGAATAGTGACAAACATGATCATGAGATGCTTCTGAAACATAAACACCATTTGCAAACTTACCTGGAGCAATATAACCAAGTGTGCCCGCTAGACAGCTATAACCCAACTGCTTATCAGATTTTTCTGCAAACCTTGCAATACCAAAATCAGCAATTTTTGACTCATAATCCTCATCAAGCAAAATGTTGCTGGATTTTATATCCCTGTGAATAACTGGTGGGTTACAGTCATGGTGTAAATAGGCAATTCCTTTCCCAGCTCCCAGAGCAATTTTATACCTCTGGTTCCAATCCAAGTTTGGCTTCCCATCTTTTATCTGTCTGTGAAGAGCTTGAAAAAGATTACCATTTGGCATGTACTCAAACACTAAAAGGTTGGATCCTCCTTTAAGTAAAGAAGCATAGAGTTTAAGTATGTTTCTATGCCTAATTTTCCCCAAAATCTCCATCTCTGCAGCTAAAATTTTCACACCATCTACTTTCCCTAGTTGCTTGACAGCCACCATGGCTCCATTTTTCCTCAACTCCACTCGATAAACCTTTCCTGTACCACCACTACCTATCAAATTATCTTCATCCAATTTACATATTTCATCGGCATCAATATCTACTTGATGGAAAGATGCAAGTTTCCATTTTTGACTGACTTCCTTTTGACCTTGCAAGTTTTTCTCGGCGTCATGCTTGAGGCTTCTACAACTCAAAAACACCAACCCCGCCAAAATAACAACAAAAATAGAAGCAATGAAAAAGAACAAGACAAATTTATCAGCAGAGACACTTGGCTGACCATGATTTTTGGCACAAATCTTCAAATCAGAATTCATGGAAGGTTTTAGGTTTCCCTCAACACACAGCCCCTTGTTTCCAAGAAAAGCTTTCTCTCCTCCAACAATAAAAAGACCAGATGGGATTCTTCCAGAAAGCTGGTTTTCAGAAAAATCCACTGAGCTTAACTTTATTGCTTCTAAATTTTCTGGAATAGAACCTGAAAGTTTGTTCCCAGATATGTTAAGAGAGTTCAATGAGCTCATAAGTGAAACTGACTGGGGGATATTTCCAGATAGAGAATTCCAAGCAAGATTCAAGTCCACCAGCATTGCACAATGACCCAGTTCTGCAGGTATTGATCCAGTTAAAGAATTCTCTTCTAGATGCAAAGAAGATAACTGCTTCAGAGATCCAATTTCAGGTGGTATTTCACCAGAGAAATTATTGTTGCTCAAGTAAAGCTTCTCCAAGTTCACCAGCTTGCCAAGCTCTGATGGGAGCTTACCTGAAAACCTGTTCTTTGTCAAAACTATATGACTTAAGCTAGTAGACAACCCGATTTCTGAAGGTACCTCACCAGTGAAATCATTATAGGCCAAATCAATTATTTCTACATATGGAATTGCCCAAACCTCGTCTGGAATTTTCCCAGATAATCGGTTCATACTAATCCTAAACCTCTTCAGAGATTTACATGTAACATAAGACTCCGGAAAAGTCCCAGAGAAATTGTTTTGCAATGCAAGCAAAAACCTCAACTTCCTGTTTTCACACAAGAACTTTGGGAAATCACCTGAAAATTGATTCTCAGATATGTCAATACTTTCAAGTGGTGAAAACCTGCCAAAATTTCCCGGAATCGTCCCAGTGAAGCTGTTTCTATAAATTGAGAATCCAATGAGATGACGCATATCTGCAAATCCAGCAGGAAGTTCTCCAGAAAAGTTGTTTTCATATAGTTGAAAAACAACCAAGTTCTTCATGTTACCAATTTCCTCTGGCAACCTACCATACATATTGTTGGCAGAAAGGTCAATCTCCTGCAGATTGGTGAGGTTTGCTAGCTCGGCTGGTATCTCTCCTGTCAAATTATTGGAGAAGAGCTCAATCTTGTAAAGATTCTCTAACTTGGAAATTGATCTGGAGAGTCTGCCAGAGATCTTGTTTCTCGAAATATCCAGTGTCTCCAATGCCTTCATTTCATATAGTGATTCTGGAATGTCTCCTATCAAGTGGGAGCCACCAAGATAGAGCCAGGCCAAGTTCTTGAGATTTCCAAGAGTCCCTGGAATCTCACCCTCATTGTATTCATTTTCCCCAAGACCCAGTGAAACCAGTCCAGTTAGATTCCCCACCGAGCTGGGGATGCTGCCAGAAAAGTAGTTTGCTGAAAGGTCAAGAACCTGCAGGCTTCTCAGCCCAGACAAGTCTGGGATTGCTCCAACCAATTGATTTCCTGTTAGATTCAACACTCTCAGGCTGGTACACCTGCTTATTTCTGATGGAAGCTTTCCAGAAATTAAATTGGATGGGAGTGACAGAACTTGCAGGCTCTGCAGAATCGAGAGGGATGGGAAAATGTCACCAGAGAGGGACTTATTGTCCAGTGAGATTTCTGTGACTCTTCCAGAAACCGGATCACATGTAATTCCATAAAACTTGCATGGAGAGTCTGATTCATTCCATGAAGCCAATGAATTCGAGGAATCCTTCAAATGATTCTTGAACTGAAGAAGAGCTTGGGTTTCCAACGTCAGAGACACACAAGGTGGAAAAATAGAGTAGGAAGTGAGTAACAGCATTGCCAAGAACTGGAAAAAGTGAAAGAGACGGGGACTCTTGGCCATTAGGATAAGATTCAGGGACAAAGTTGTCAGTCAGTTCAGAAGAGAAATAGAATCATTGGAATGCCAGCAAGGTGGATGATATTCGAACTTGGGTGATCAATAAACCATTATTGCAGGGACCATCCTGGAAACATTGATGAGGGAACAAAATCATGCACTGACATTAAATTATAAACAAACTATAGATTAATAAATAATGCAAAGGAAAAGCAACATGGTGATGTCAGAGAACAAAAAGAGGTGATGTTGGAATGTCAATTTTGTTTCTATCTGTGGAGAATTATTGCGCTGTCATTACTATGATTCTAATCAAAGAATTGAAGGAAGAGATAATGCTTTGAAGTCACTCATTCACATCTTTGGCACAAAAGAGGTTGCAATCTAATTTGCTCTGAAAGCAAAACACATAATATAATCATGGCCAAGTATACTTCTTCTTTTTTAATCATGAGATACTATTACTAACAACCCTGCCCTGAACATCAGAATGAAATTGAAACCTTTTTTATATTATTTTGGGAATAGCTAATCAATCACAAGGTAATACTTGGAAAAGTAGTTTATCAATCACAAGTTAAAATTGTTAAAACTTCAACCTGAAGAAAGACCCTTCTGGTCTTCTTTTTCCATCATTATTTCCAAACTCAAAACAAAATAACAGAATAAGAAATTGGAAGAAATAGAATTTTCATTTCATTGGCAAGGATTAAACCTGCGTGGAAAAAAGGATCTGATACCTGATTTTGAGTGGACGAATAGCAACTATGATGGATCTCTGTAGCGTCTTTACTCCAAAAATAAGAGGTAAACAGAGCCTTGTTTGTGCCTAGTGAGAATTTGATAGAACGAGAGTTTTGTTTTGTTTTTTTTTTAGTAGGGAAATGCATGGACACGGAGCTGAGAACAAACTGGAATTGGCACTGCCATAGGTATTACGTTGGAAGTTTGTAAAGGAAAAATAAGGAAGTTGAAAGAGGAAATTGGTAGTGGTCCAGATATGCAAGAGACTAGAGAGAGTGAGCACTAGCAGATGGTGGCGTGGGTGTGAGAAACTGAGACAGAGACAGAAACAGAACACTTTCCAGAAACATTTAACGTTGCCTTGAAATTGAAATATGCCAAAAGAGTAAAAGGTAAGAAGGGATAGCTTAAATTTGACACTATTGCATAATGTCAAGGATTGAACCAGTGATTGAGGTTTGGTGTGGGGCAAAAATGCCTTTAGAGATTAGCATTAGAAGGTGCTATTCTTCCTTCCCAGACTTATCTCAACATGTTCCACCGCTAGTAGTGGATGTTTGGACCACTATAAAGCACACACAAGTACACCCATTTTACTATCCACTTATTTCCCCCATCAACCATTTCTCACTCTTTCTCTTTTTCATTTCACGAATCAATTCCTACATTACTCAATCAATACTGATCCATCTTCCACGTATACAGAACACTTTCCAGAAACATTTACCTTATTCAAATAAAATTACTTGCGTAAATTCTGCTTATATAAAGTAAATAAACTAAATCAGTTGATAATAAACTGTCTACTACTACTCTTCAGGAAAGCAAATCAAAGTTGCTGATATTTTAGCAAAACACTGTCTGAAGTTAGTTTTACAATTTTTGACATTGTTCCTTATTTCATTGCTATTCTGTTGTTAGCATATAGATGTTTCATCCACGTGGTTTAGTTTCTAATTTCACTCTTTCTCAAAAAAAAATATAGTACGTACGTCCCCCTTTACTTTTGTCATCTATGGACACCCGTGAGTATTTTTATTTTGACGAGAATTTGGATAAGAAGGTGAAAAATCTTGTTCATTTTTGGACAGAATATTTCTTGAAAGTAAGAAAACAAAAATATCATTTTACAAACAAAAAAAAAGACGTGTAAACATATATTTTTTAACAAAAAACTAATTTTCCTCTAAAATTATATCAAAGATATTATTGAGGAAAATAGAAACAGTCTTGGATATTAAAAATTGGACTGGTGTGGCTCTGCATAAGTTTATGCTCAACACTCAACAATAGTATGAGTGCAGTGGTCTTCCTGATCTCTTATTTATTGTATAATTTCGTGAGTATTTTGTTTTTGTCTCTTTTTGTGTAATGATTGCAAGTAAAAGACCGTGGCAGTGAGCGGCTGCAGGTTGTTTGTAGCCACCAAAAAAAGCCGTTCACAGAATCCCAATCCCATAAATAAGTTGTTTTACTCTCTGTTTACAATTTATATATAAATAAAATAGTAACGTAGACATTTCATTTATTTTGGTATAAACCTATTAGGCTTTTGGTATCCCAACGAACTCTTCTATGAGATGCTCTACTATTTTCCTTGATGTAATCTTATCGATCTCATACGCTTTCATCCCATTTTTCAGACCTGCCACAACATGACGCAAATTAGTAGCATCTATGCATGCATTGTACCTACTAACATTTTATGTAATAAGAAAACACAGCCATTCTCAGTAAAATATTGTGAGCTACACTATACCCATCGACTACATTGATATATGGACTGTATATTCAAGAAGATAAACCACAAAACTATACGCATACTTATTCATAATGTCAATCCTTCAAAAATATTAGTTACTAAATTAGTCGATCTTTTGAAAAATTAAACTATTATATTCATCTTCTTTTTCTAAAAAAAAATATTACCATTACCATATTAAATTGATGACAATTTTTTTAAAATACTAAGTTAATGATAACTGCTTAAAAAACTTTTAAAAACTATTTTGATGACTATATTCAATTTTTTAGAGGTTAATATAATGCCCCTGCAACTTTGGAAGATTAAATTAAAGATTTTCTAAAGAAACGAAATTATTTTTTGTTAATAAAATTTTAAGATAAAGAAATAATGCCTCAATTCAAGATAAGAAAAGCTTGCAATCCTAATAAATAAATAAAAAAACATTTATGAATGTGGGCTCGAATCGGCAATTTATCAAATAACAGTCCTTCATCTTAAAATTATTTCATAAAAGAATAAAATACAATTAAGCCTTTTATGAGTGAAAAGCTAAAACCAACCTGGAAAGTGTAAGCTCTTGAGTGGCAGCCGGGAAGCATTGAAATCGAAGAAGAAGAGCAAACTCTCCAATAGCTTTGCAGATTCCGTAGATATTAAAACTTCTCTCTAAACAAACATATTTATAGAAATTATGTTCAGTTTGTATCGCACGAATAAGCCAAAATTAAACATCAAGTGATACATTAAGAGGAGGACTGCAATAGTAAAGCTAATTTTAATTAGTAGAAAACGTCGTTGATAAAATTTCGTACTAAGCAAGATAATTACATATCGAAGCTAAATTAGTTATGGATTCTTCCCCCAAAAATATAATTATGTATTATCAGACTATGTTATGAAAAGGTACAACAAAGACAAACATATTAGCTGAAAAAACCATCGTAAAATTTAGTACTAATCAAAATAAGTATACATGCTTAACCTAAATTAATTTATGTCATTGAGAAACAAAAATAGTATAATCAAATTTTGGCCAGATAAAATGCCATGATAAAAACTTATTTGATCACATGGATAAGGTTACAAATATCTGAACCTCTCTGCTAAATCCCACAATGTTACAATAACATTGGGAGCATGCCGTATGCTACCTTTTTATTGAAAGTTGATATCATTACTCAAAACATGTTACCTATACTTCAACACTAATAATTCACTCTACATACTTAAAGCCAAGTAAATAATCTTTCACCTAGTAGTAGTAGTACGCATTTGTTTACATTATTTAGCTTCCTCATACATATGATGTAATTAGGGGTGTTAAAAAAATTAGATTGAAATCGAACCTAAATTGAATTGATTTTTTTTTAATTAGTTCAAGAAAAAATTAGTGCACTAGTTTATAAAATTAATTTGATTAATTGAATTGTTTTTATAAAATCAGTTCAATTAATCGAACTGATTTTTATTTAAATATTTTTTATTTAAAAAAAGTAGTTCAAAAATTAATTTAAAAATCAATTTAAAATTAGTTTGACTCTTAAAATTAATTTAAAATGGGTTAAAAATTAATTCAGTTCAAAAATAATTTTTTAAAATCATTTCAATTTTATATTTAAATCAGTTTAACTATTTGAATATAAAATCAAATAAGTCAAAACAATTCGAAATCAATTTAGTTCGTTTTTGTACAGCCATAGATGTAATCATCGAAGAAACACTAATAAAATATAAGATGCAATGATTCTTAATGTTTTGACTTAATTTGGAGTTTGATTAGTATGGAAAGTAGAAACAAACCTTGAAGTTCTTTTCATCGTTATAATACCCCGAAACGACAATAAGTGCTCGAAGTTTCTCAGATACTGAAGCACAATAATAATAAAAGGGGTTGAAAGTAAGAAATGCATATAATTATCAACAATGAGATATTTATCACATTAAAAAAAAAAGATATTATATTTCCAAAACCAAATGGAAACTCTTAATTAGTTCAATAACGGAGATTTTATGTCAGAGTCGCGTACACTGGAAGCGTGTTATTTCTTGAGCTAGATTTTCTGCGTGAGAAAGAAGCTGTCCGATTGAAATTCCGATACAACTCATGCCAATTTGCACTGACCTTGAATCTGCACTTTCTGGTTTATTACCCCCCTCAAATAAATAAATTTTATTAATATAGTGTCCCACATTCATAAAATATAAAAAAGTGTGCAAATTAAACATTAATAAAATGAAAATACCTTACCATATGTATTCTCCAGTTAATTATACTATGCAATTATTATAGCATTAACATTATATATGTTATATTTTTTATTAAAAAAAAACTTATTCAAACTGAATCAATGTATTTTATGATAGATCAATGACTTTTTTTTAATATAACCTAATAAAAAACACCTCTAGTTGATACTCGTTTATAAACTTTAAAAAAAACATCAAAGCCTTATATTTACTTAATAAAAAAAATCACTTAGTTTTTTTTTTTTTATCACAAACCAGCTGATGTTATTTCACTTAGTAATAAGTACAGTTCATAAGAATTTTGAGATCCATAGGAATTATTTGAGGATAAAGACCACAAGCGAGATGCCTTTAAAGTGAAAGGACTGCTAGCTACAAATTTGAAAAAATATTTTTTGTAAAAAGTGACTTATAAGCAAGAAAATATTACATGATTCAAGACCACAATAACCTTGACCAATTTTCACATGAGATACAATCAAATATTATTAATTCTTCTTCTTAAACTGAAACTTTATATTGTAGTAGTTTATTAGAACAATAGTTCGATCTACTCTGCCGACAGTCAGCATGCAGTACCACTTAGAGAGGGAATGTGATATGTATATATTGTCATTTGTGAAATGAAATGATAGGCCAAATTCACCTTTATAAAAATGTAAAAGTCAATACCTTGTCCTGTCCACTTTTTAAAATCCTTTCGCAAGATATCTGCTACTTGGAGGGAGGAAAGGTCATGCATTTTGTACCTCACTGAAAATCACACATATGAAAGAGTTTCATAACTAAACCAAGTTTACAAATATCAGATGCAAAAAATGCAATAGCACGTATATATAGTTCAAGTTCAAATCTGTTGGTTTCCTAACAGACTTGTGAATCATAGCTATATATAACCGGTATGTGTATGTTTGCAGCATCTATCTAATCATTGCAAACTTTTAAAAAAGAAAAGAGCTCAACAGCAATCACATTTAATCAATCCTTCATCAAAATTTGCATGTGCTACAAAACTAAATTGATAAAAAAATGGTGTGGGACATACATAATTGGTAAAGACCATTGCATCCATAACGACCAGCACCATTGATCAATAATGAAGCCATGTACTTATCTTTAGAGGAGCAACGAGGGTCCCTTAGATTCGCAGTATCCAAAAGAATGCCAGCTAGCTGCAAGCATAAAAGATTAGACAAAAGTTTATTTTAGTTTTGGGTAGACATGAGGGACAGAACGCCCAATCAAAACAAAAAAACTACAGTAAATCGAACTAAAATCGCCAAGAATCATGCTAGCAAGCCTGGAATCAGTAGTTAATAACTCTCTTATAATTGCAATGAACCTTCTTTTCTCTTTTTTTTCTTCTTTCCAAAAAAAATAAGTTTCCACAATCTTAGAAATCACATTAAGATATCAGAAGAAAAGATGAATTATACACCACAAGGGCAAGAGAGCCTACATAGCAAAATCATTGTCAGGGGATTTAATTTTCTACAGTAACAAGTTGGACCAGACGGTGAAAACTTCAAACAAGTACTGTTTATGGAAAATTTTCTCGTACCCTCTCCATCTAACAGGAAATGTAGTGTCATTGTAAAGGGTTCAAATTTTGTGTGACATTTCTGAGTTTCTAGTCCAGTGCAAAATCTAAATAACGTGGAGGGCTTATCGATAGATACTTGTCGAAAGAAATTTACATTTAAGTTAAAGAAAAAAGAGATAATTCAAAATTTAGAGCTTGAAGTTTGAAGTACCAGAAGTTTGCTGAATGATTTGCTAGCCAAAATTTCAGGCGAATACGTCGCAAATTTGTCTGCTATGGCGGTGCAACAAGAGCTTTCCTGTAGCCATGGTTAAGTGGTTAAATATCAACTGACTCCTTGTAATGTATAACAATGGCAGAAAAAATATTATTCTTCTAGATAACTTTACATCAGTTCATATGATAAAACAAAGATCTTTGGCTACCCCTCGTTCATATGTGTTCATACTTCATAGCCAAAGATGATGAGAGAGTATATAACATGCATGAGAGCATTTCTAGGTAGCACCATTTATTTGTAAGATTCATACAATTCTGTATAAAACCTTAGTACAGAATTATAAACATATTTTTTCCCTAATATCAATCTCTAAAACTGAAGGAATCATATCTTCAGCATAACAGAGTGAATTCATTCTTCATTCCAATTGAGCTAAATGGGGGACTCCGAATACAGCATATTGAGGTAAAATGATATATCATGAACTTGTCTGATCCAAATCACAGTAAATACACATAAGACTACACAAGGACTTCTTTAAAGGCTTAAATTCATTTTTTTCTCCCCATAGTTTACTTCGATGTTGATTTTGGTCTCTGTTCTTCAAAAGTTAAATTTTTGGTCTCTAATAGTTTTAAAAAGTTTGGTATTAGTCCTATTACTAGTAATATGTCAGAACACCGTGACTTGCAAGGTGTAAGTGTGTAACCATTTGAACCAGTGTATGGTATACTAGAGGGACCAAAACCTAAAAAAAGAACAACAAGATAAAACTATAAGGATCAAAACTAAGAATAAAATTATAAAGATCAAATTATCAAAATGTAAATTTGCAAAATCATAAAGACCATAAGTTAAACTTTTAAAATATAAAGATCAAAACTAAAATTTAAGTAAACCATGAAAACCAAATATGTACTTATAGAGAGAGAGATCATAGAGATTGTTTTGGAAATTTAAGGCCTACCTCTTCTGTTGTTGTGACAGTTTTAACCCATGGATATATTGTCTCTCCCTGAGAAAGAAGAGTTAGGATGTCGATGGTATGCATTAGTTCTGAAATACTTAGAATAAGAAAGCCGCTTATAAAATGAACAAACTAGGTGCAGTAAATTAACCTTTCTGCAGTGAAAAATTTCAACCACAGCCTGCTTTAATTTCTGCTTTCAAAAAACAAAATCTCCATCATTTTCTACAATTTTAACGACAGCTGAGCTGTGAGCAGTGTGTAGTCCAATGCGTAATTTGTTACCTCTTGCTTACTGGAAATCCTGCTTCCCTTCAACAGTACGATCTTAAGACTTCCAAATATATCATAGTATGAGAGATCAATCTGTTTGCAATTTATTCAAGACGCAAAAATGCATGTTAAAGTAAGCATTCATCTAGAGTGGACACAAACTAAATGTTATTGTGAGGATAAGGTTTGTCAAGGAGGCGCATGGCCTAATTACCTCGATATGATTTTATTCAATCTTCCTACAAATGTTCCGAAACGCCAGTAATATGTTGGTGAGCAGTACCATCATACTGCCAATGTCTTGTATGACTTTACTTATTTATTTTACTTCTAGTGAAAAATATTACTTTTATGAAAGAGATGGCTACGAAAATTCAAAGTAATAATCCTGTTCTACACAAATACATTGTGCAGCAGTTTGTTCTAATTTTTCAGTTAGTACTTAATTTTGTAAAAGGAATATTTATAACTTTGTCACACTTTTTTTTGACACAGACAAACCCCTCCCCCACATCTAAAAATTTCCAATGATAAGTGTTATGTATAGGTATATTTTGGAATTAAATCATATAGAAATTGTTAATTTTTATTTTATTTTTCTTCATTTTTATGTGAATAATTGAAATTTTAACAGCATTTAAGTTTTTGTGCAAAAAGTATTTAAGTTTGTGAATTTATAATGCTTGATGAATAATTATTGTAGAAAAATAAACTAAAGCCTGAGAAAGCAAATTGAACATTTGAAGCTACTCGCTCAGGCGCTCAGCGAGCAAAACATGCTTAGCGCCAAGAAGTATGGAGAAGTATGATACTTGAAGGCACGCTTAACTCAAGTTACGCGCTCAATAGAGATGACCATCATACTAGCTAAGCGCGTCAGTTGCGCTTAACGCGAAGGTTACGTGAAATCTAAGTTGAACTATAATTATAAAAAGATAAAGAGGAGAAGGAGAAAAAACACACACCTACACAAAGAGTATTTAAGATAATACAATTTCTTACAAAAGGAAAATGCTAGAAGCATGAAAAACAATCATTACGAGTCATTCTTGCTCTCCATTCCCTTTCTCAATTGTCCCATTTACTATTTATTACCCTCTTATAATTGTAAAGCATCTCATGACAATGAGAGTCTAAAATCTCTTTTGTTAGGAGCTTAATAACCAACTGCTCTTGGTGTAATTACTTTTTCTATCTATTTAATATTATTATTTTTTCATCCTTTTTTGTGCTTAATTTTATTTGATCGCTCATATGCATGGTAAGTAAGTTTTAGGGGTGACATAAAGTGTTATTCTCTAATAGAATTGGAAAAGAGTATTTAAATAATTTATCTCTAGGGATAGAATAATTTTATTCAACCTGTTATACATTTGTATTCTTAATGTAATTGAATTATTTTACCTCCTAAATTAGGTTTTTTCACTTAAGTGATTATGGTTAGAGTATATGAGTAGATATAAGTGATAATTGAAATAATGTTAAATAGAATAAAAAACATTTAACATTACATCAAAAGTAGCTCCGATAGGTTAAGCCTCCAACATTTTCAATTAACTTTTGCTTCTAACATTGACTTCTCTCATCTTGTCTGTTTAACTAATTCATTTAATTTTGTTTTTTTAGCTTTTATTTATTTTAATTTAATTTAATATCAATTTATTTTACTATTTTCACAATCTTTTAAACCAATTTAATTATTGCTTGATAATTATATGTTCATCTACCTAGATACAAACAAAATTTCTAGACTCACACTCAAACTTTCGTTTACACATTAATGCACTTGTCAATCCATCAATAACAAATACATTATAACTGTTTGTCCAAATCCTGTAGATATCGATCACTTTGCGCTAAATGTGATGATCTTTGGATGTCAATCTAGATTTTTTTCATTATTTTGCCATAAAATACTTTCATATACTGCATCAACTTCTATACCCTTCAAGAAACTAAGATGAATAGGTTTCAAGTAATTAGCGGCCCTATTTGGATGTAAACCAGAACTTCTTTTCAAATTATAAATTTTAGAACAGTCAGTCAAACTAACCTCATCTGCAAAAATTAAGGATGACTGATCAATATGACACGAATCAAGCAGCCACTTGAGTTCAACATGTGAGCCAAGATTTGCCCGGTTAATGTTAATAATTGGAACTGTGCAGAATTGATTGCTTTCTGAAGTTACATGTAGGTAGAAGGAATACATGATGGTTGAAGCCACAGTTCCCACGTCTGTGAACAGTTAGTTAAAAATGTGAATCAAAGATGACCTTTAGAATATATCCTTAGAGAAAACAATGGTTATTAGAAAAATCTCTTGGACCAACTGTCGTTAAGCTTGGCGCCTAATCCTATTGGGTGGAATCATTCCAATGGTTTTATAATTTAACATGCAGCCTCATGCAAGAGTCCTTTGGACTTGAAATTTGTAAAAATCACTTGATCATATAAGCTTTGCTAGCATGCAAGAACTAATTGTCCTAATTAAGCATAAGCTATTAAATGAATGTACTAGAATGGTTTTCGACCTTCAAAACTTTTATTTGGAAACTTTTGTTTTTACATTTGCATCAGAAAGGAGGTAATAAATGCAAACTAACAAAGGCTATCAAATGATCTAGCCCCAGAAGAAAATTTTTGGAACTAGACTTGTCCTCCCACACACGAAAATGAGAAATCAACATAAACCTATCACATTCTAACATCATGGATTCATGTTCAATGGATTTCAATGTATGTTAAGATTTTGAGTTAGATACCACAGAAGCTAAGAAGAAGAAATTACCAGCACCATCTGAACCCATAACAGCATGTAAGAATTTCCCAGGTACACCAGCATTGACATCATCCTTTCTTGCTTTCAAAAATGCATTTAGCTTGTCAATGCTTTCACATGATTCAACAATTTCCATTTCTGGTGATACTCCAATATAGTATGAAGCTGCAGATAGTGGAAGTAGAATACTTGATAGCTTTTCTTTTCTTCTAATGACAGTATATGTCTTTTCTGTATTGTGTATTGCAGGTGATTGTTCAGGAGTCCGGGGGCTTTGGCCATATCCAAGATGATGATGTTTTGGATTATCCGGTTCAATCAGCTCGGATAGAATATCCAGTTGTATAAATGGAGCAATTTTGCTGGTTTTTAACCACTTCTCAGACGAAGAATGTTCAGAAGATTTAGAGTTCAATCCTGAGACTGCTGAATTCTCCGGTGACAACTCCATAACCTCTTCAGAGATATCTGAGACAAAGTTTTTGGGTCTGGTTTCACCAATATCTGATACATATATTATTATACGAAACATTATTAGCTTGGTTGCCTTATAAGAAATTATGAATCCAGGGCGTCCAGGTATTTTTTTACAAATATGACATTCAATTCAAGCTAAGCACATTAACACATATTCTTCATCTTTCTTGGCCAAGGACTCGCCCATTTCTGAGAAAAAACTTGAAGGCCCCCCAAAAACGAGATGGGAAAAGCCCAGGCACAAAATAGGACAAAAAGGTTTAAAAAATAGAAACAAATTATTTGAAGTCTCCAAACCAGGGGAAAAGGAATTCAAATAAAAATGAATGATAGAAAAACTTGTGACTTGTGAGGCCAAACTTGAAGTACATGTACAATTTAGAAATTGAACACAAGACTCAACTGAGCCAAGTCGGTTGGACTTGAGGGAACATTAGAAAACAAATCTTTTTTGGTAAGGTATTGATTAGAAAACAAGTCTTACAAAATTAGAAAGTTAAGAACAAGATAAAGAAGAATAAAAATGTTAAATTGTTTCTTATTTTTATGAGTCGTGAATATTAAGTGTTAAATTTTTTTACACAAATAGTCCACTCAAACTTAACTCAGAACATACATTTTTTCTTATTTTTGGACTACGACTCACACGTAAATTCTAATTGAGACTTCAAGGGAATCTGACCATCAGATCTTAGAAGGCCATCGAAGTATGGATTCTCTCTAGTACGAATGTATGGTTCCTGCATGTAAGGGAGGAAAAGGAATCAGAATAGTAAACTAGGGAAATACTGAAACTAACAATTCACTAATTTATTACATTCAAATTGATTAAAAGAAATCATATTTGAACTAGAAAATAAAGAATGAAAATAATAGCAGCTTGAAATTGGCCTAGTTGCATACTGAAACTAAATTTAACATATTAGTAGACCATAAGAGTTATAAAGTTAGCTTAATAGTTGAAGGAAGAAAAGAAAAAGAGATTGTACATCCGAATATTTTTCACTAAAATTCTAATAAAACTAACAATTGACATCTGTTCATATCAAAAAAATACTAGTAGAGCATAAGATGTTTGTAGTAACTCTGAATGATATTTAAATGCTTAAAGAAAATCATGAGAGGTATTAATTAACCTTCTGAGTTGGGGTATTTGCTCCAGCAGACCTCATGGTGGAGATAATAATTTAGACTTAAAAGAAGCAAAGTATGAAAACATGATAATTTTTAAGGGCCTAAAGGGACGGCAGAGTAGGTATAGAACAAGAAAGGGAAAAACAAGACAACACGGTATTTGTTGGATACTCCGAAACTGGTGACACCCATTATGCCATTATCTCTACATATATGCCGTGTGAAATCAAACACAACAGAATATGCGTATGCATGCGTGCAGGCCTTTGCCGCTTTGAATTGTAGTACTACGTACTATTTACCCAGCGGGAAATAAAAATATAGTAGTATCTTACATTTGGTGTTACTATTGACTAATCATACTCATCTTTTATCTTTACTAATCTAATCAATGTTTTAAAGATACTAATTAAAGAATTAACATTTTTTTTATTCAAAACCAAGTTAAGGGTGAATTGAAAAACATAGTGGGAAAATATTAATAATCACTTGAGTAAGATTTCAGTTGATGCACCATTACACCTTCATCCTTCTGAGCCAACCCTCCACCTGATCCTCCCATATTTTCTATTCACGAGTGAGCAGTATGGGGATTCTCCAGGGTTTGTTGTGTAATATCTGTTTTGACCGTTCCTTTTTCTGATTATTTTTTTAACAATTTCACTACTACGTAAACCTAATTGCAACCGTAATTATTTTTTGGTCTCTTAGTCTCCTACTTAGGAGATAATCCTATTTAAAATACGATCACTCATTAAATGTGAATATTTCTTCTAACAAAAATTCAAATTATGGTTCACTATGTTATGTTATAGGAGATTAACCTCTTCTACTAAATCCAACCCTATTAATATTGCAACCATACTTTAAAAGGTGACATTTACGATATATATCATGAAAAAAATGGTGTACTAGTACACAATGCAACTTGTTGCATATTGAGCTTAAAATCCATTCGTATAGTGACACTTTTGGGCTCAAATATTAGGTTAGTCCAAAACTTTAAGCGTTAACCAAAGTTAACATCCGTAATAAAACATTAACATACACCTGATCCCGCTGGATAAGGACGTGTAACTCAAATGATTTGTAATTTGGTTCTAGTATATGATAGGATTTGATTTTTTTATTATCTGAATAGAACATTTATAGGGAAAGAAGTTGTCTTTTAATTAATACTCTACTTTCTCATAGATTAATCTTATGACTTTTGACTTTAGGGGTATCTTATTTTTTTTTTAAAAAAAAACATTATCATACACTTATAAATAAATTTTTTTAATACACTTATAAATAGATCACATATTAGTTAGGAGTTAAATGTCAATATTGTTACATCAAAATAGAATATTACTACTCACAAGAGACCTGGGATCGATCTGGTACCAAGAAATCAGATTCATTTCTAATTTTATACTGTGAATCAATTAAAAATTATTATAAAATTTATTCATAAAATATAAAGTAATTATTATAAAATCAATAATGTCACAATATAATTGAATAATAAAATAAAATAATATTTATACTATGAATATATTATAATATGATACCAATATTGTCATATAATATGAAATTTTATTTATAAATTTTGTTTTTTTAGAGAAAATTTATGTGAGTTAATCTCTGAGTTCATCAAGGTCAACATAAATCTTTTGACTCGATGAATTCTTATAGAAATATTTATGAATTACTGGTTAACAAAGATTCTCACATCACCCAAAAATTGAATCATTATTTTTTTTAGACGATTGAATTTCTTATCAATGGATCAAGTAAATTAATTTGCTCATAAAGCATCATTATTACACAGATAAGTAAAAGCATCGGGTTTTTCTTTTCTTCTCTGGGTGGGCATCATTGCGTGGATTTTGAAGCTTTGTGATTGCAAAAGTCGGAAGTCGCAACTTATGGCTATAAATGTTGCTTATTTATCGTGCGTTGCAGAAGCTTTATGTCACATGTCCTTTGCGTTTTTCATCTGCTAATAAGTACTAACGATTAATGAGCTTGAACAAGAACACTTTCTGAAGGGGACGAGAATTTTATAGCTGCTGCGAATGATAATTTCACATGCCACCAACAGAATTGATAAATCGGTGCGTGAAACAAGTCAATAATTTTGACCATGATAATAAATATAATTTATTTTCGTTGAAGATGAGCAGTACATTTGCGAAAGAGATCCATTAGTAACGGAGCCAACCTTATAGGCAATTCTGGAGTTATCTGATATCTGAGGGCTGAGGAAGGATCAAAGTTCATCTATACTATACCAGATTTTGATGAAAACATAATTTCAAAGGATAGGAATGACGTGTCAGTTTGAAATTTCAACTTTGTAATTCTACTTTGTACTGCTGCTGCATAATAAACACATGCACATGAATTTTCCGCCGTTACAGTTACACACACTCTTCCCTCATTATTTATCATCACCATTATCTAGTTCAGTTCTATTCAACAATAACAGGTTCATCCTCTCTCTTTACGCTCCTCTCTTCATTTCAAATCAAATCTCTTTCCTCATTCACTGCACTTCAACCACCTCCACCTTCCTCTCTCTCACCCAAGCCTTTTGCTTTCTCCCTCCCACCTTTGTCCTGCCTGCGCTTTTCATTTTGTTTCAGGTAATGTTTCAATCCTCTCTGACTTTGCCAAACTTCATCACTCTTTGCTGTCCAAATTCTTGGCTTCATTTTGTTCTCAATTTTCCTGTTGCCGTTGTTACTCTAGATTGATTTTGGGCTGGCAGTTTTGTCACTTAAAGCTCTTTTTTTTATAAAAAAAAAAAAGGGTTAGGATGTTTTTCTCGTCTTTTATTTTCAAGCTTGAAATTTATTATGATCCAAGACACCTTTTTATTGATTATTTTTTTGTTTTCATCTTTCTTTTCTTTTCTTCTCTAATCTTTGTCTGGTTACTTAATCATGAATTTATCTCATCAGGCTTTAAGACCAAGAATGCTTTTGAATTGTAACTCTAATTCAAATGTATGGTAAGTTTGTTTTCATCATTTCTTTCCTTTGGCTTTGATATCACCTCGTCACCAAATCAATTAAACATCTTATCCCTAATCACACTAGGCTAGGTCAAGTTTGAATGCTTCATTTTGTATTCAATAAAGGGATTCAAGTGAAGAGATCAATTCTTAAGAGAAGTATGAGTGTATGATTGAAGAGAGATGTGGAGGATGGCCAGTGTGGTTTGCAATTTGCATGTTGTTTTCTCTCTGTGACTCATCTTTAGAATCGGGCTGACATCAAGTTTCCTGGTAGCAAATATGGATATAGATTACTCATTCAATGCCAATACATGTGAGATAGTAGAAGCAAGAGAAGAGATCATTTGTAAGTTCAAAATAGATGAAAAGCCTGAGAGTAGTTGTGCCCACAAATCAGGCAAAAAGTATTCTATAGAGGATGATATCAATCGTCTTTTGCAGGCTATTGATATTGAAAATTCAGCTAGAGCTCTTAATACACCTGATTCACAAAAGAGTGCTCTTAAAAAGCCTATAAAAATCACTTCATCTCAGACATCAGGAATTGGCCTCTCAGAACCTGTAAGTTTAAAGCAGGCATTTAGAGGGTTGTGCATCTCACATGCATCAAAAATGGCTGCATTGAAGCGATTATCAAAGCCATCCACTTCGTCAAGAGTATCAAAGGTTGGAATATCTAGACCTTCTAATGAATTAGGATGCAATGACAATAATGAGATATCAAATTCAAGTGCTCATCACTCTCCTTCTTTTGTTAATGCAACAAACCCAAAACCAATGTCAACCAGATCATCATATCAAAACCAAATTGGCCCTCTTGCATCAGAAGTTCAGGGTGAAAAGCTAGTCACGAGGCTTGAACAACATGTACTAGCAAATTCAACATCTGTTGTTGCCTATTCTAGTAATGAAGTGTTGGAGCTAGATATTAGACTTAAAACGTTTTGTGATTCCTCCAGAAAAGATTCTCTCGGTTCTTCAATGCCAAATAAGGGAATGGAAGCAAACTTAAATTCTCCACCTAGTTCTGGCACAGGTAATGGGGTGGAGAAACCCACAAGTAGTATTACATCTTTCGCAAAGCCAATATTTAGGGACAAGAACTTTCATAAAAATAAAGTGAAGCAAGATTTATGTTCTTCGTCGAGCTGCTCCAATCTATGTACCAGAAACATTGGCAATGATTTGGCTTTCTGTACAAGTAATTTGAACAAGGTGACTGATAACTCTGATTCAAAGAATGAAATGAAAGAAAAAAGGAAGTTGTCATTCAAACATTCAAACCATAGCATTGAAGTTTACTCAGTTAATGCTAGCATGGATTCAAGCAAACATGGTTTCTGTTTGACTGACAAAAAGAGAACTAGGTTTCTAGTGACAAAATTTGATGAGAAATCAAGATCAAAAGAGAAGGGTGAACTCTCACAAAGTCCCAAAAGTAGCACTAGTGATTATCGTAGTATCAGTAAGGAGAAAAATCTAAGTGGTTCCAGTTACAACGGGCACAGGCCTCACATGTCAAAGCACGCAAGGTGGGAAGCAGTTCATGTTATTGAGCAGCAACATGGTCATTTAAGTTGGAGGAACTTCAAGGTCCTCAAAAGACTTGGTCGTGGGGACATTGGAATTGTTTATCTTGCTCAACTAATTGGTACGAGTAGCCTTTTTGCAGTAAAAGTGATGGAGAATGACATTTTAGTAAACCAGAAGAAAACATCGAGGGCTCAAATTGAAAGAGAAATATTGCAAATGCTAGATCATCCGTTTCTTCCTACACTTTATGCCCATTTTACAACGGATAAGCTCTCTTGCTTGGTTATGGAGTATTGTCCCGGTGGAGATTTGCATGTGCTACGCCAAAGGCAACCATCTAAGAGTTTCTCAGAACATGCAACCAGGTGCCACGCTTCCACTCTTTCTTCTTCATTTCCATTAAACTAGTCTCTCCACTAACATGGTAATGACATGGTTAACAAATAATCTTACTCCTTATTCCTTAAGCATATACTTAAGGGTTTGATCTCATACCTTTAAATAAAACATGAAAAAAATCTATTGAGAGAGGTAAGTTCCTTATATACATCGTAATACCTTAAGGGATTAGTCCTTTGGCTTCCAACTAAGGGATACGCTCTGGGTCAAAAAAAAAAACTAATCTCTTCTTTTTTGTATTTTATTTGACCAAAACTTTGTGTTCTGGGAGGTCCAATTTTCATATTGTTTGTTTAACTTTCCCTTCTAATTTTTTTGCATATCTTTGTGCTTGGTATTTTATTCACTCAACAACAAACCTGAGGTATAGCATGTAGGTAGTATTAATTAATGAAAATAAAAGAAACACATTAACACACATAAGTAGTACCAAGTATATTAGTAGGATGATTTAGTGTTAAAATGGAATGACAAACATAACAATCAACGAGGAGAAATAAGTCACACGATGATGTTTAAAATTGTTGTGATTAACCTGTAGCTTGCCTAGATGCTACGATAAGCATGCTTTGACAGAAAAATTGACTTACGTGAGTTTACAAGGTATGATCGATAGTATAATGTAAACACCCTGTAGATGTCCTTTAAATGTGGTATTGAAGTGTGTTTGTTCAAGTGCAATGTTTTGTTTGCTTCATGCATGACAAACCGATGTCATTGTCACGTGGAGACAACTTTCTAACATTCTACCATATGTGATGTTGTCATAATTACTATTCCACACATATTCTAAACTTAATTCATGCAGGTTTTATGTTGCTGAAGTTCTCCTTGCCCTGGAGTATTTGCACATGCTAGGAGTTGTATATAGAGACTTGAAGCCAGAAAATATTATGGTACGAGAAGATGGCCACATTATGCTTACGGATTTTGACTTGTCACTCAGATGTTGGGTTAATCCAGTGTTGGTCAAGTCACCTTCACCAAGTGTGGATCCAACAAAGATGTCTAGTTCTTGTTTAAAGGCTATCTGCATGCACCCTTTCTGTCTTCAACCAAATTGGCATGTCTCCTGTACTCCTATTTTATTATCAGGTGGAGCAAAGCCTCAAAAAACTAAGGCTGAAATAAGTGGTCAGGTTGGTCCACTGCCACAGCTTATAGTGGAGCCTATCAATGCTCGATCAAACTCGTTTGTTGGAACCTATGAATACCTTGCTCCGGAAATCATAAAAGGTGAGGGTCATGGGAGTGCTGTAGATTGGTGGACTTTTGGTATACTATTGTTTGAACTTATATATGGTATAACTCCATTCAAGGGCCCATCATATGAAGATACATTAGCCAATGTTGTGTCACAGAGCCTTAAGTTCCCAGATACTCCTATAGTGAGTTTTCGAGCAAGAGATTTGATCAAACGATTGTTGATAAAAGACCCTAAAAGTCGATTAGGTTTTGTAAAAGGTGCTACTGAGATAAGGCAGCATTCCTTCTTTGAAGGCCTCAATTGGGCTCTTATACGTTGTGCACCACCACCCAAGCTCCTCAAATTTTGTGATTTTGGAACTAGTCTTCAATCCATGAAGAATGCCATCGATTCACAAGATTGTGAAGAGTTTGACATGTTTTAGTTAGTCAAATTCTCCCTCCCCCATTTTCTTCCTTTTCATTGAATGGGGTAAAGGATTAAGTAAATGAAGTTGGCGGCTTGCTTTCAAAAGTTATTGTCATCCATGTAACACTTTGGGACACTTTATTTATGAGAAAGTGTTTTTTATTATATTTCTTGATATTCATTCTAATTATAAAATACTATTTTATTAAGTAATACTTTTGTTAGTAAGTAATACCTTTGTATCTTTGTAAAAAAAGAGTGAAAAGTAACTAATACTTCTGTAATCATTAGTGAAAAAAGGAAAAAAAATGCAAATAATTTTCAAATCAGACATTTTTCTCCCTCTTTCCTCTTATTTTTCTTTATTCATTATAAATAATGATTTTTTTCTTTTCATTTTTAAATAAAAACTCAGGCCTAATTTTGCGTTCACGGTATCAATAACAAAACCCCACACAAAAAAAAAATCAAAAAGAAGAACAAGATTGTATATCTCCTGTTGGCTATTGCAAGCATCAGGACTGAAATCGTTGCAAAGAATAATTGATAGATGTTTTCCTTGTCCAACCAAAAATTTTGCGAGAATGGCAAAATGTTCCAATATAGAGAAAAGCAATTTTTTTTATTATATTACACATAATAATATAAAAAAATGTAATAACTAATAGGACTTTTGACAGGCCTACTTAGGCCGCTGAGCTTATTAGTATTTTTATAGGCCTTATGATATTATAGACTTTTAAACGGGCTTACAGTAAAGTTAACTTTTAAATAGGTTAGATCTCTAAAAGCATATGACAGAAAATAGAGTCGGCTCAAGCTTAAACTTTTAACAAAGGTCAAATTGGCCTATTGAAGTCTGACTTATTTTCACTCCTATCCTTATCTTATATCCACTTAAATTTGTTTTTTTCTCAATGAGATTTATGGATAAGTGAAGTCTGTCCTATTTCCACCTCTATCATACATGCTACAAACCATGTTGAACAGACCTTTAATTTATCCTTTCTTTAGTGTATTTTTGTGGGAAACCATATTGTGGGGGGGGGGGGGGGGGGGGTTGTTCTACATCTCCGCGCAAGGAAAGAAACTGTCTCTTAACCTGAGATGAACTTATTTGCAAATATTCGTGAACATGAATAAATGACTATTTGCACAAGAGAATCGTATTTAAAGAGCGACATACTCTTATAACATTTCTTTAACACACTAAATTTTTAGATAATAAATTACAAGTTCCATCAAATAATAATGTGTGCAACACACTTTTTAGCAACCCACTCTTTTACACATTATAAATAGTGAAACTCGCATGCAAATGGTGCAATTCACCTAATAATAATGTGTTGAAGGAAGTATTACAGAATCTATTATTAGCATCTCACATGTACAAATAAGAACTACTTAAATTTCAACAATTTCATATAACAATGATTTAGATAAGTTTCTAAACTACTATTCATTTAATTAATTTAAAATATTAGCATACGAATATGCTCTGTTTAAGAATAAATGATTCTTTCAAATCTTTGTATGTTCTATAGCGTGGATCTACAGCAGAAAAGAAAAGAGTCTCGTAAGTATAATTCAATCTAGATCTACCATTTATCTAAAGGGACTGGGATCATATACGAGGGTCTTGAAAGGTTTTTTTTATGGTGGGTTGGGATGAAAAAGAAGAAATTTTCATGTTGAAGTTGATTACATCAACAAGATTTTGCCAGTGTAAACTTCACATTCAGCACAAACCAGACCTTGCCCTATAATAAAATATCCTTGATTGAAATATAACAAAAAAGTTGAACATTACTCGAAGCATTAACTTGATTTGCTTATCTTGACATAGGTTGAATAGAAGCAAGCATAGTATCAAATTAAAGGCATAGTAGGATGAGTAGCAAATCCATTCTCATCCAGCATGGATAGAGAATGAAATCCTCCTACTTTAGTATTCCTAATTACAATCCAAACCATATAGGCTTAAACATATAATTAATAGAGTATCAAGGTCCATCTCGATGTAAAAGTTGCCAGACAGAAAGCAGGGAGAAGAGAGAAAGAGAGTGATGAGATTCACCTATGTCCTAACCATGGTTGGTGAGTAAGTGAAGTACCCAAGGGAACCAAAATATCTCCCAGGGTTACATGCAAGTGTTTTGAGTACCACATCCATTGACGTAGTTCTCAAGATGATGATGAAATGTACTACTTATGCTAAGCGGGAAATTAAAACACTATCCCTCCTAAAGATTAGTGGATTGGGCTTAAACTCCCATAGTTTAGCCTCATTGAATTTACAGGATAAAAAACAGCAGTTAGTTGTTGCCTCCCCTTACCCAAAGGGAAGATTGTTAATTGGTTGGTTGGTTGGTTAAACCCCTTTTTTTCTGAAAATTGACAAAAACATATTTATGAAGACATGACTGATCCTAACACTAAAGCCTAAGACTAGCTAGATGTTACCATACAAAAAAGCTGGGACATCCAATGTCCATGATATTGATTGCTAAAAGTTCCTCTTCATCCAGAGGTGATTAGCATTGCTTGGAGGGAATACCTATTTTTGCAGAACTAACTTAAAATTTCTAGTTGATGAGCTAGCTATCTGTGATCTGCCATTTACAAATTTTGAAACCATTCTGTACTTTTACTTAGCCCGTCTTGGGCCCAAGTTAAGAAGATGGTTCGTTTGGGCTTGGCCTTTCCAAGGGCCAAGCTTTGCTGTTCTTAATTATTTTTTTTTCCAACAAGTCAGCTATATCCGATAGCTTTGTGTTGGCTTGGTTCTCTTCTTCCAAGGAACCTTAATTTCATTGAAGATGCAACAGAGTCTTCTTTATGTTGAGAAAAAGGAATGCATGACTCTCCAAACGAGGAGAAACATTTGAGCCCCTACGGGGGGCTTCTTATGCTGGAAAAAGTCCAAATGCCATTGATGGACTTTGTTTAAGTGTTAGTGAAAGAGTGGGTGGGTGTGTGAGAGAGAGAGAGCACCATGGTTAGGGCAAAGGTTGATGAGTGGAAGAGAGACTTCAAGGAGCAGGAGCAACTGGGAAGTTTTGACATAGCTAGTTTGAGATGATGAGTCTCTAGCGATGAGGAATTGGAGCTTGAAGAGGCATGGTCACGCCTGCGGCACAGCAAAACAGACTGTCAAAGATGTTAGCGACTCGATCGGTGGTTAGAAGGGAATGGGAAAGGAAAGAAAGAAAGAAACCAACCTGATTGCAAGGCAGGGGAAGGAGCAAGAGACATAGTAGGTGTACCATAGTGCTGGGCATAGCCAGCGGTGGAAGCAATGGGAGAATACTGAAAAAGATGAGCCTGAGGAGGGTAGTTCACACCATAACCCTGTCCGGAAGTACCGCCGCCGCCACTCCCTTCTCCTCCGTACTGCAGATATGGGTAGAACGCTGCACCACCGCTCATCATCCCTCCTGCAGCTGCAGCAGGTCCACTTCCATAAACTGGGTACTGTGCTGTTGCTCCTCCATACACACCATAGTAGCTCTGCACCATTTTCCATATCAACATCAAAATTAAATCATTCTATTTTACAATATTATATATTCAAGGGGGACCACTGGCATGCGTTTGATTAATTTAGAAGACTGTGAAAGTGTAGATGACAGGACAGAGAAAATGGACCACAATGCCGCCCCCGGTTTCACCTATTAGTCTTGTTTGACTAATGCTCGGCAAGGGAATCAATTATACAAACAGTGCGGATGCCACCGACTTAACACCTTCATTTCCACATTCTGTAGGGTACAATAATCTCTTGCCCAACAAAAAGTTCATCCCCACATAAACACTGAAACCTCTTTTACAATTACCATCATACCCCCTATTTCAGTATTGCCATCAACCTTCAACATATTTCTCTTTTATGGTCTTTTTCTTATAGAAGAGACAAGTAATTAACATCCAAAATTATTTTTTCATGAGATTCATATTTTTTATACCATTTTAATAAACACTGATTCATTTCATGCATTAATTTCTTTTCTTTAGTCATGATGCATTTATGCAACTAGTTAACGTGAATATTATTTTTATTTGAAAGTAAGACAAACAAATTTGAATTATAAAAGTAAATATGAATAGTTGATTTTTTTTTTAAATCACAGGATTGTTTACAATAATCACATGACCTATGTGTTTTAATTATATATGCATTGAATAAAAAAATGACTCAAAAAATATGTATGTGAATCAAATTCATTATATTTACTATACTAATATGGAATGGATCTTAGTATTTATGAGTCAAGGGGATATGATACTTACTTTTGAATAGTCTAGCAAGATAGGATCACTATTTTGTTTTCTTTACGATGAAAAAATTTGACGTACCGATTTCAAACATTGAAAATTTTAAGAAATTCGATTTAACATGATGGTAAAAATAGAAACAGGATCCAATGTTTTTACTACTAGATTTGTTTTTTTTTTAAAAAAAAAAAAAAAAAAAAGAACATAGCTAAGACTCATCAGCTATTTCTTTCAAGCAAATATAAAAGGTTCAAGCGTTTCAAGTTGCAACTGCATGTACTCCTATAAAATGTGAATAATCAATATGATTAGAAAATAAGAATAATTGGTAACTGAAAGGAAAAAACATTCGGAGAATATACCATATACTACGATTTTGGAGATTGTTTAAGACGATTGTTGTTTTTGGATATCTACTAATTAAATGTATTTGAATGAAAAATAGAAAGCAGTGGAAATAGTTTCATTTCATGAAAGTTCAAAAGCCAATGCGTCCTAAAAGCTATGCTTGAAAACGCATCCTAAGTAAAATTAAGATATAGAGTAGACAAAGAAAAAAAAGTAAAAAGTAAAAGTGAAATATGTACAAACCGTAGGGTAAGTGTAATCCGGCGAGTAAGGAGAGTACCTGAAAATAGTAATCAAAGAATAACGAAAGAGAAAGGTTAGAATATATCTGAATAGAAGTTAGTTTAGCTAGCCAAGTTTTTTACTGAAGAAAGTAAAATGCATGAGACAGACTAGCTAGAGCAGGTATGGTGCATGAATTACAGAATGTGAAGCCTTCATGCATGTGGAGTTTACACGCGTGTAATTATTTATGGTAACTATACCACTCACTCTTTTATAACTCATATTCATCTTTTTTGTTTTTCATCACACAACGTATCATATCTGTTATTTTTCTTTTTCTTTCTCGTCCTTCCTCTCAAAATAGTTAGGATGGAGGTTTAACATTTCCTTATACATGGAGGAGCTAGCTGGTACTCCACCTTCATGACATTAAATCTGGACAATTGATCAATTAGCCAACAGATAAATTAAAGGTCAAAGCGCACGTCGTCAAAGATGATTTACAGTCCTTTTTCTTTGCCCCCCGCGCGCACATGAGAGAGACGGAAAAGCTCTCTCTCTCTATGTATAGGTATCATGTGGATATGGAGGTTGATTCTGTTATAAAAGAATATAGATGAACTGGCAAGGCATGCTTGGTTTACCGGTCAATGATATGGTGTGCATGAGTTGGCATTGCACATGCCATGATCCCACCTTAATTAGTACGAATGGAGAGAGAGAGAAAGAGAGAGAGAAGAGTAAAGGCATATTCATACATACCCATAAACATTATAAGGTATCCCTTGCTGGATGGCGTAATGAGGGAAGGTTGCTGCTGAAGGAAAAGCTGATCCCACTCCCCCTCCAAATCCTGTCTGGAAAGAACCCATTACTCTAAAGTTCCTCCCTGCTCCTCCTGCACCCAATATCGTTACACCATCTTATATCATCAATACACTAATTCATCATTTTTTATTTATTTTGAAATATATGATGAAGAAAAGAAACGCCAGCTTGTTTCAGTCAAATATATATGTAATCAGAATAAATGAGATATACAGTATATATATATATATATATATATATATATAAGAACACGTATATTATAGTAAGATGTATTTCAGTTAGTGAAAAAACAATAGCGAAAAACAAGTAAAGGGAATAAATGCAGTAGACGTACTGCTTTGGTTCCATGCTTCTTAGGGACATTTGTTTCCGAAAAATATACTGCATGAAATAAAACTCTTTCTCTCTCACACACACACATGCACTTGGATAAAACATAATGGAACTTTCCAATCTGGAAGAATATTCAAGCAGCTTAGCTGCCATTTAGCTGTGTGCCTTCCATTTTTATCAAAGAATATTTCGACACAGATATCATGACTTGGATTTCACTCAAGCACAATAATAATTTGCGGGATCGAGGAATATCCATTAACGAGCTTGTACGTGGAGCATGTGGTTTGAGAAATGTGATCGATAGCATCTTTAACTAGGTAAAACGAAAAGATTTTATGTAACTTTTGTGAGATCTTATACCTCATGTCAATTCAGATCAGATGAGATTATTAGATTATGAAAGCTAAAATAAAAGATATACAGACCATGCTTTGGGGTTGAAGGCTTAGATCTCTGGACACCCAAAGAAGCAAGGTTGCAGTTAGCTCTCCTGCCGTCGATTACAGGAGCAGGATCCACACAAGCTCTCATGGCAGCTTCTGGTTCACGAAAAGTAACCTGATATGGAAATAATAAACATGAATTCATATATAGTTAGCACAAGAAGGAAGATGAACTTGACAAAGCCAGATAGCGTAATGAGAGGCTAGTTTTCCTAGTGAAAGAAATTAAAACATGTAATATCAGATATATATTACTTCATTTAGACATGAGATCTAGGTAGCTACTGGCTGGTATAGATATATAATAATAATTCAAGAATAGAATTTATGATGCTATATAGAGAGAGAGAGGGAGAGAATAGAAGATAAGCATACAAATCCGTAGCCTTTAGATCTTCCAGTAGCTTTGTCAGTGATGACAACGGCCTCCAAGATCTCACCAAATTGCTCAAAATACTTCTTCATTGTCTCCTTTTGAGTCTCCCAGGCCAAGCCTCCAACAAACACCTTAGTGTATGTCGTGTCACCAAACTGGCCTGCCAAATTAACTGGAGTCATCTTGAATTTTGTGGATCCAATCAAAAACAATTCCTCTCTCTTGTAATCTTATTATCCTCTAGCTAGAGTCAGCTCTCAGCTATGACAAAACTTCCCAGTGTTATATTTTGTTTTTTGTCAAACAATGAGTGTATAGACAGACAGATCAAGGTGATGGGGGCAGAGGAGAAGATGAGAAATTTAGAGAGATGTTATCTAGGTTGTGGGTGGAGATGAGTGGTGATATTGACGAGAACAAAAGAGAAGAGAGACAATTAGGTCAGAGATCAAAAAAAAATAAAAAAAGAGAAAATTGGGAGGGAAGAAAAAGCGAAAGTTGTAAAAAGAGGAAAGGGCCTCACATAATAAGGACATGAATTATATACACACAGCCCCCACCTGCTTCCATTATTCAATGTTAATTTTAAGAAAATCAATTCTCACCTAGACATCCCCCTGCTTATGCTTCTTCTGCTTCGGTCCGAACCATTAGGTGATATGCATTTAATTACATTAATTATGTGCCGTGCATTTAATTATATTTATTTCTGTTGGTAAATTTAGGAGTGTTAATAATTTAACTTGTCCCGTTTACCCGTTATGAATTAAAGTTATATTTTTACAAATTTTTATTCTAAAGAAGGTCACCAGAGACCAATTAGAACAATATAGTGCATAAAATATTTATTTTTTTTAGGATAAATAATTATTGTTGAAAAATATATATAAAAAAAGTTATTTAATAAAGTATACTACGATTGAATATTTGTATACTGCATAGTGAATGAATACTATTAAAAAAAAAATAGCGGTCCGATGAGAGAGAGGTGAACCGGTTTTGGGGCATAAGCAAACCGGAGTGTAATCCACGTGCCTATGATTAGGAGTAAATAGTAAATAGTAAATAGGTGTGGGTTTGTATCCACGCGCAATCATGGGGGCGTGAGAGTGGATGATGCAGCAACTATTATTATGTTCCTTCGTCTTTGCACTTTCTATTATTTTGAGGAGACATGAGGTGTGGTGTGGGGTGCATTATTACCCTCATATCCTTTTCTTAATTACCTACTTGCCCCTATACCAGCTACTCCAATCTCCATTTTCGACCGCAGCGCCAAAAAACGGAACGGATAATGGCGCCAACAGTGTGTTGTAATGGAGGGAAGTCAAAGGTCAACTGTCCAATGGCGTGTATGCTTTTCTCGGTTGGATAAAAATTTTAAAGGTAATTTTTAGTGTTATTTTCTTATATTTAAGTTCCATTTTATTAATTCGAATAATACTATGTTTATTTATGCTAATATAAAAGGAAACCGATATTTATTGATTTAAGTGAGAAGTTTGTCTTCTTATGTAAGATTTCTAAGTTTTGAATTTTCTGTATGAAATAAAAAAACATCAAACAATTCAACTCAAATGATTAAAGATAATATTTGAATGTCAAAGTTCAAGGGAGACGGTGGGGAGAACTAATATAAAGGGAAATAACAATGTTTGATACAATTAATGGTTAAAATTAATAATTAGAGGCCGGGTTAATATAATTTCAAACAATGCATGAAATGATTGAACTCAATTTGTAAGGTCACTTACTCTATTGAAACTTTCAAAATAAATATTAGTAGCTAGTTTTGTAAACTATATAAATGTCTTTTCAGTTTAAAATTAGTTTATTAAACTATATGGAGACTTTCTTTTTTTGACTCATAGGAACATATTTGTTAGTTTTAAACTATAAGAACTTTCTAAAAGATTTATAGAAAACAGTTTTATGAACTGTTTTAATCGTATTCTTCTTCTTTTTTCATATCTTTCCTAGAAAATATTTCTACTGGAAATATAATTAATTACTAAATATGAGTATTTCTCTTTCTCTTAATAAATGTTCAAACTGTAATTCTATATAGGGAGAAACTAGTTTCTTCTGCTAATTAACTTTAACTTCCGTTTATAACTAATTTTCGTAAGTTATCTTTCGTGATCAAATTGTTTCTCTATCTGTGACCCTCACAACATTACATGATGTTTTCACGATGTCGGATTTTTGAAACACGACGTGCTGGCTTATCTCGTACTGAAAGGGTAATTGTGGATAATCAACAGTAAAAGTTTAATTATGCGAATCACTTCTATTTAATATCAATCTTAAAGAAAATGTCCTGCTTTATACAATTTCGTGATCTTATTGCAGATGAATATAATCCATAGTGTATTCATTATGAATCTGTTATAACATGTCAGGAAGAGAGAGAGATTGACGCCAAAGTTGTTAAGGAGAATAGACACATGTCAGCTGATGCGGAAATTAAAGGAGACAGGCAAAGCACGCGAATTAAGAGGCCGAATGTGCTAGCTATATAAGAAATTTGTTACAAAGAAGTGAGGGGAGCATGTAGCATAGAAATCTTCTCTCTGATACCTCTGTTCTTCCTCTGATTTCCTTGTTGCGTCTTTACCCCTCTGGTTCTAGTTCTCTTCTTAGTCAGCGTGACGTTACTGCCATTTCATTTCAAAAGTTGTATCATAATATATTGTAGCTTCTATTAATACAAAAAGCCTAGTATCTTTCACCAGTGTTGCATAGGTGTTTTCATTGTCATCAATGGCTAAGCACAACGACCGCACACGGTCACAGCATCTACAATCTCAAGTTTCAGTTATTCAAACATGGATGGAGGATCAACGTACTCGTGATAAAAAATTACAGGACCGCTTTGATGAACTTCAAGCTTCAAACCAAGCTCGGATGGATCTCATGCAACGATCTATCGATTTGTTGATTCAAAGTCAATCTCATACCATTGGTGGTTCGAACTCAAATCGTGGTACTCCAGGTTCGTCTAACGGCGTTTCAGTTACTTCGATTGCGACAGTTTCTGTAGTTCGACATTTCTTTGGTTTTTCTGCATTTTGATGGTAATACACCAGTCTTGGAGTGGATCTTCAAAGCAGAGAAGTTCTTCAATCATCATAACACTCCATATCTGGATCGAGTTGATATTACTTCTATTCATTTTGAGAAGGATGTGATTCCCTGGTTTCAAATGTTGCAATGGATGCAAGTTGTGAGCACCTGGGCTGAGTTAACACGTGTTCTGGAAACACAATTTGGTCCTTCACTGTTCGATTGTCCCATGGAATAATTATTCAAACTTCAACAATCTGGTATAGTTGTTGATTATTATTTGAAGTTTATGGCATTAGCTAATAGATCTGAAGGTTTGACTCCTGAGGCTTTGCGTAATTGTTTTATTAGTGGATTGAACAAAGACATTCGTAGAGATGTTGTTGCTCAAGCTCCTAATGATTTGTTGCGTGCTATTTCTTTAGCTAAATTGTATGAGGAGAAGTATGTTACAATGCCTGTTACTCGTTCTACACAATTTTCACCTAGATATTCCACCTTGTCTTCTTCAAATCATCATAATAATGTACAAAAAAATCAACCTAGAAACAATTTACCTCCCTTACTTCCCACACCCAATGTGCCTCCTGTTCGAAACACTTTTGTTAAGAAAATTAGTCCTGCTGAAATGCAATTGCGAAGAGAGAAAGGCCTTTGTTATTTTTGCGATGAGAAGTTTTCATTCACTCATAAAGTGTCATAATAGACAACTTTTATTGCTGTAAACTGAGAGTGATGATGTTGAGCTTGAAGGTCATGATAGTAAAGACATAATTGATAATGTGGATGGTAATGCAGAGGTGATTCTTGAAGAGCATCACTTATCACTAAATGCATTGAAGGGTGGTAGGGGTGTAGGCACAATTAGGTTTATGGCCTATATTGATAAGCTTCCAATTAAGGTTTTGGTGGATGGAGGCAGTTCGGACAATTTTTTACAACCGAGAGTTGCTAAAGTCCTCAAGCTACCTGTGGAACCAACACCTTCTTTTAAGGTCATGGTGGGGAATGGAAATTACATGGTTGCTGAAGGCGTGGTCAACAAGTTGACTATCAAGGCCCAAAATGCCACGTTCCAATTACTTGTATTTTTATTACCCATATTAGGAGCTAATCTCATCTTGGGATCTAGTTGGTTGAAAACTATTGGTCCTCATATTGCAGACTATGATAAGTTGCAATTGAAGTTTATGTATGATGGTAAGTTCACCACTTTACAAGGAGAAACTTATATGATTACTGCCCAGGCTCAATTACATCACATTAGGAGAATGTTGAATACAGATGTTATTGCTGAGATATTCACCATGCAGTTAATTAAGCCTAATTCAGTGCAATTTCCCTTAGTGGAATTGCCCAATGATATAGAACCTGAATTGGCATTGCTTCTCCATTCTTATAGTGTTGTGTTTGGAACTCCTACTTCATTACCCCTCCAAGGTATCATGATCATTATATTCCATTGGTTAAAGGCTCTCAACCTGTTAAGGTCAAACCTTACAGGTATCCTCACAGTCAAAAAGAGGAAATTGAAAAATTAGTGAATGGTATCCTAGAAGAGGGAATTATTTAGTCAAGTAAAAGCCCATTCTCATCTCCAATAATCTTGGTCAAGAAGAAAGATGGATCATGGAGAGTATGCACGGATTATAGAGCACTAAATGCCATCACTATCAAAGACACATTTCCAATTCCAACTGTTGATGAATTGATTGATGAATTATATGGAGCAGTTTTTTTTTTCTAAGTTGGATTTGAGATCTGGCCATCACCAAATACTTCTTAATCCTGAAGATAGATACAAGACTGCTTTTAGAACACTCCATGGGCACTTGAGTGGTTGGTTATGCCTTTTGGCTTGACCAATGCACCGACAACTTTTCAAAGTTTGATGAATGATATTTTCAAATGAGCATTGAGGGGATTTGTTTTGGTTTTTTTTATGACATCCTTATATTCAGTTCTAACTGGAAGGATCATTTGTCTCATTTGGAGGTGGTGCTAAATACCTTGAAGCAACACCAGTTATTTGCTAGATTCTCTAAATGTGCATTTGGAGTTAGAGAAATTGATTATTTGAGTCACACTCTTTCAGGAGTTGGTGTAGCTATAAAAACAATGAAACTACAAGTTGTGTTGAATTGGCCATTACCTATATCTCTCAAGCAGCTAATAGGATTTTTAGGCTTGATAGGTTATTACAGGAGGTTTGTGAAAGGTTATGCTACAATAACAACACCTTTAACTGATCTTTTAAAGAAGGATTCATTTAAGTGGTCTACAAGCACCACTAATGCAGTTAATCAATTGAAGGAGGCTATGACTTCAGCTACATTCTTAGCTATTTTGAATTTCAAAGAACCCTTTGTGTTAGATATTGATGCCTCAGGAACTGGAATTGGGGCAGTTTTGAGTCAAGCTGAGCACCCAATAGCATATTTTTCAAAAAAATTGTCATCTAGAATGCAAAAACAATCTGCCTACACTAGAGAATTTTATGCTATTACTCAAGCATTGGCTAAGTTTCGACATTATTTGTTGGGCCATAAATTTATTATCAAAACTGATCAAAAGAGTTTAAAGGAGTTGTTAGAGCAGCGATTGCAAACTCTGGAGTAACAACAGTGGCTTCCCAAATTTTTAGGATATGACTTTGTTATTCAGTATAAGTCGGGTAAAGAGAATATACCTGTTGATGCCTTATCAACAATTTTATTGATGGCTTGGTCTGAGGCAGTAGGGGTATGGATGAATCAAGTAGTTGAATTGTTACAAGAGGATGATAATTTGGTTGCAATATATAAGCAATGCAGGGAAGGTACTATGCAGGGCACTGAGTATATAGTGAAGGATGAGTTGTTATTTTGGAAGGGCAGAATGATGATTCCTGAGAATCAGGCATTAAAACAACAGATTATGAAGGAGTTTCATGCTTCAAAGATTGGTGGTCATGAGGGAGTCACCAAGTCAGTATCCAGGATATGTAAGCAATTTCATTGGCCAAAAATGCAGCAAGACATAAGGGATTTTGTGAGAGAGTGCACTATTTGCCAACGAGCTAAAGTAGAACAAGCGTTGCTAGTAGGATTATTACAGTCATTGCCTATTCCCCAGAGAATTTGAGAGGATATTACTATGGATTTCATCACTAATTTGCCATTTTCACATGGTTATTCTACTATCTTAGTTGTGATGGACAAACTTTCAAAATTTGCTCATTTCATAGCACTTAAAGCTACTTTTAATAGTAAAATGTGGCAGATGCTTTTATTGCTAATTTTGTTAAAATACATGGGTTTCCTAAGACAATTGACTCTGATAGAGATTGTGTTTTCATCAGTTCATTTTGGTAGCAACTGTTCAAAGCACAAGGCACAACTTTGGTCATGAGTTATGCTTATCACCCTTAGTCGGATGGCCAAACTGAGGTGTTGAATAAGACACTGGAAATGTATTCGAGATGCTTTGTGTTTGATTATCCTAAAGCATGGTTTGATATGCTTCCTTGGGCTCAATTTTGGTACAATACTTCATTCCATCATAGCATTGGTATGCCTTCTTTCAAGGATGTCTTTGGTCGAGATCCACCATTATTTGTTCCTTATGAGTGCAATTCAAAGGATCCAGCCTCTATACAAGAATCATTGACTACTAGGGATACCTTGCTGTAGCAGTTGAAACTCAATCTGCTAAGAGCTCAGAATTACATGAAGCATAATGTCAATAAGAAGAGAAGGGATTGTAAGTTAGAAATTGGAGAATTGACTTTAGTAAAGCTGCAACCATATAGACAACATTTAGTGGCTTTGAGGAAAAATCAGAAACTTGGTATGAAGTACTTTGGCCTATTTGAAGTGATTGAGTGAATTGGGGCAGTGGCATACAAGTTAAAGTTGCCTGAAACAGCTCGTATACATCTGGTGTTTCATATTTCGGTGTTGAAAAAGTTTGTTGGTAGTTCAAAGCAGCCTTACTTATCATTACCACTTACAATGAGTGCTAATGGTCCAATAGTACAACCCATAACAGTGTTGGATTCAAGGGTTATACTTAGAGGTTCAGCACAAGTGAAGCAAGTGTTGATTCAATGGGAGCTTGCAAGTTTAGAGGAAGCCACATGGGAAGATGTTACTTGGGTGGGGACAACTTATCATCAGTTCAACCTTGAGGACAAGGTTGTTCTTAAAGGGAAGGGTAATGTAACATGAGAGGAAGAGAGAGAGAGATTGGCGCCAAAGTTGATTAGGGAGAATGAACACGTGTCAATTGATGTGAAAATTAAGGGAGGCAGGCAAAGCACGCGGATTAAGAGGCCGAATGTGCTATATAAGGAATTTGTTACGAAGAAGTGAGGGGAGCATGCACAATAGAAACCTTCTCTTTGATACCTCTGTTCTTCCTCTGATTTTCTTATTGCGTCTGTATCCCTCTGGTTTTATTTCTCTTCTTAGTCAGCGTGACGTTACTGTCATTTTATTTCAGAAGTTGTATCATAATATACCGTAGCTTCTATTAATAGAAAAAACCTAGTATCTTTCACCACTCTTGCATATGTACATATGCATTTTTAATTTTTCGTAATCTATAAAATAAATAATAGTAATAACAATAAGTCTTTGAAGTCAATTAAAATTATATAATGAGAACTTTAAAATATTTGAAGTTAATAAATAATAGTAATTATTTATAATTTTAGGTTTACATTTAAAAATAAATAAATGATTTTTAAGACATTTTTAGCTTTAAAAATTAATTGATAAGATATTTTAACAGTTTTATACTTTATAAAATTTTAATTAGAATGTCCTGACAATGTATATTATTGCCTAATTGTAAGCTATTTCATAAAGAAATATTATGGATTTATAATAAATAATCTTAAAATTATATTTAATATCATTTATAATCAACTGATAGTCTGATACAAATAGTAATATATTAAAATTAAACTCTTCTTTTATGAACTATGAAGTGTGAATCGGTGGAGAACAGATCCAATTGAAAGGATTGGGCCAAGTTACCCACCACGCTGGATCTGTAGCCTGCCGGGTATTCCGATCCGACTTGGATTTATATTCCCATAAACCGCATTGACGTACTTGCAAACCATTTGCAGGAGACTCCCTTTGATGATGCATCAGCATCATGTTCATGGTCATGGTCACCAGATGATAATATAAGTTTGTTTTACACTTTTATTCGGTGCATGACCAACTCTAAATAATATTGCCTGATTGCAAAATTCAAAAAATATGCAAGAGGTCGAAAGTAAATAAACATTAATACACATACGCACACAAGTGTGACAGAATACAATTATTATACTTTAATACAGGTCCATTTCTATAATTTTTATTTTTCTATGAACATGAACTAGGATATGAAACTCGATATTATATGATGACAAAACTATTTAATTCAGTTAATTCAATAAAATGTGTGAATTATTTTTTTATTCTTACAAATTAAAAAAAAAGCATTATAGAATGCTTAAAGATTCAATCAAACCTTTTCAACTCAAATTAGAACAAATTAATATAAATAATTGAAATAATAAACCATAAAGCTACTTTTATATGTTTTTATTGGAAAAAAACTAAATATCTATATGTATACTTTAAGAAAGAGGTGGCTAATCAAATAGTTTGACACTTGGAATTTTTTAATCAAGGTGTAAGACTTTTATTTTTGTCTTGGGCACGCAAATAGGAGTATTATCCCTGCCACTAGAAAAATATGGATTTGCGACCAACTATTTCCATCTCTAAATATAGATTTTCAATCATATTCTTGTTAGCGATTAAGGGAAATTGGTTTCTTTGTTATCCCTTTCCAGGTTATCTCTGTATTGTCCCTTCAAAACGACAAGAGATAGCACGAAAACAATCTAAAAAGGGACAATAAAAAAATTAGGTCCAAATTAAGGTGGTTATGAATCGGTTGGTAAAACTTAAATCACTCAGCATTTAGTAATTAATTTTTATGCGTTTAAGTAGCGATTGATATTTTTAATGGCTAACAAAGTGGTCGGTCGTTGGGATATTGGCCACCCCTATCAATTGGGACTAACTTGACAAGTGAAAGGATCAATGATAAATTTAGTCGTCAAACTTAAACAAATTTAAAAAATAATAAAATTTATTAATGAAATTAGTGTCTAATTGGATGTCAAAAAAATCATTGTCTAATTGGATGTAGACTTCTATTTTTGCTTTGGGCATGAAGTATCACTTTAATTTATTATAAAATAAACTAATTCGATAAGATTTGTTAGATGTTAAAATAGAAATTTTAAATACTTAGTTAAAAAAAAAGGAGGGGAGGATTAAGACTCGACACTTTACATATGTCTTTATTCTCAACTGAAAACTTTTTTTTAGAGTATGTGAAAACTTGTTATCAATTCACTACTCACCCGTATTTATAAGAACTTTGCATTGGAATATTTTGCAGATGCATTTTTACGATACTTTGCTTTCTCATTGTCAGAAGTTTGGGCATTCAATTATTTTACGGCACTATGATGTACTAAAATAACTAATTTTATACTGTTAAATTGTAATATTTACGCTGACAGTTAAATTCTTATTAAAAAAATACTCCAACGAAGATAAACACGATGTCTAAGTCAAACTACTAATATTTATCATTTTTAAAAACAAATGTAGAAGTAGAAATCATACTTGAATTTCTCATAAAAATAAGATACTTGAATTTGATTTGCAAACCTAAGATCAAACTCACTTATATTTATATTAATAAAAATATTAAATATGATTTAAAACATTTTATTTATTTTCATTTCACTTCCATTTTTTTTTATTGGAGCACATCAATAATTTATTTAATTTTGTTTGAGAAGGTCTACTCTTTAGTCTTTACCTGTACGTGTCACGTAGAGAGACAACTAAATATACCATTATGGGGGCAATTGTACTCATAAAACTCTTAATGGGGGAAATTGTACCCATAAAAAAGTATTTTTTTTAATTCTCTTAACATTTTTTTTATACTGAAAATTGTCTTAACATTGTACATAGAGTGTGTGTTACGGTGTGTATACATTATGTTTTTATGGGGGCAATTCTACCAATCTACCTACAATTTTTATGTTTTTAATGGTGTGTGTGTGCGCGGAGCAATTCTGCACACAAAAAAATTATAATTTTAAAATTTTGATACATATCTATGCGTGTGTCTTTATTTACACTAGGGGAAGGAGGTCGTGTCTCTTTAATTTTTTTAAATAAAAAAAAGTTAAATACAGTTAATAAAAAAAAATAGAATAAAAAAACTAATAATATGAAAATTAAGAGTGAAAAATAATTAGTGGGTGATTATCTGATTTTGGTTAAAGCATCAGTTTTAATTTACATGATTAAAGAGGAATAATTATTATTACTACTTTAATATTATTAAGAATAAAAATAAAATGATTTAAAAAATATAAAGACCAAAAACAGTTACACAACATTACATCCGTTTTATGTATCCGTATAGATTCAATAATAAAACATAAATAATTCTTGGTACAAAGCAAATTTGGTATTAAAAATACAAGCGGTTTTTTTTTTTTTTTCTATCACGCGATTTTCTTTTGCAAATGCTTTTTTGTTCCTTTTTTTACACTGCAAATGCTTTTTTTCCCCTTTTTTTACACTGCAAATGTTTTTTTTTTATATACTTTTTTTATAGGTGGTTTTGTACAATTATGTGACAAAATAGGTGATAAATATTTCTTCCTTTTTTTAATACTACAAATGCTTTTTTTTTTTTTACTTTTTCACCAAACTATGTGATTTCCTAAAACTATATATGTGTGGTTTTAAAAATTATATGAAAGATTTTGATTTTTATATCGGTTTTTAGTTATAATTGATGTAGAAAAATGATTTTTACATCGGTTATAACTATCATTAATATAAAAAAAATACTTTTTTATATCAATTATAATTATAATATATTGTTTTTTTTAGGTTTTGATGAAACAAAATCATGATTATTGAGAATTTTGGATCAAATTAAGTATTTGTTATTTTATTTTTCTTTTAAAATTTAAATGCACATTATTAAAAATTGAATGTTTCCTGTGATTCGTGCTATTTGATTTCGTACCAAATAGCATTGCTGATAATAAAATAGAGATAATATCATTCTAAATGACCAACATCCTTAAGCTAGAACCAAAATATAATACAAGAGGACAAGAAAATATCTCATAGCCGTATATATTTTTTTAAAACACTTATTTATACATTTTTAAAACTACCAAGTAACACTTATTTTGGAAAAGAAATTAATGGCAAAGTAACATAAATTTATTTATACATATTTTAAAACTAACAAGGAAATCAAGAGACTATTAGAGTATGCTTAGTTTTCAGTTGTAAAATTATATATTAAAGTGAAAATAATTTTATCAACAAATAATGATCTTTATTTTTGCGTTCATTTATTTATTTATTGAATTTATATTAAAATGTATATAGCAAGATTTTTAAATGCAAATTAAATATGTGCTTATCTCGAACAATGTCTTTGTAGCAGTTTGGAGTTTGTGTATGTGTAAAAAAAAAACTTATAAAAATTGTTTAATTTTTTGAAAAGTAAGAAAAAAAGAATAATTGAAACGTGAGGTCCGATGGAGGTCTTTGAAGCCCATTCCTCATTCTGCTTTTTCGGAAGGCAAAGGAATTGTCTTAGCTTCCCCACCATATCTCTGAGTACTTTTATGTGCATCATCACACAAAATTAAAGTACATTAAGTAGCATAAAACATATTGATTTTAATAAAACCTCTTTATTCAGTGGGGATAATTATTTCTCCTTCCAGCCTGTAATTTTATGTCTGGAATGATTAGTCAACGTAGTTTACACATTATTTCTTGACATTGAGGCCTACATGACGGATGTTTAATAATCTCTCATGGAAAAACCCAATATTTGATGTTTTGGAGGGTTCTTATTCAAGAAAGATGCAGCTTTCTTAAGATTGGCATTTTCTTGGCTCTTAATTTCATAGTGGTGAAGTACCTGGAGTAAGTTGACACTCCAGTCATAGCCATTTGTTGCTAAGGTGTAAATTGCTCTAATTCTAACTGTAGTGGAACGTAATTTCATGTTGAGGAATATATTATTTAACTAATTAGTCTTACAAAAAACTTCTGCACATTAATTTTACAGTCTTATGCTGCCTGCGAGGATGTATGACCCTCCAAAACATCATATAAATGTATTTTTTCAATCATTTTAAATTTTTAGTTTTTTCGCTAAATAATTTTATCGAATATTTTTAATTTAATAAATTAACTAAAAACTTTTAGTTTGTAACTAACTTTTCACTAATTCTATCATAGTCTAACTAAATAGTATGATGTTTGTGAACGATTTCAAGAACTTTTAGTTTATTGGGCTTAAAATATTTACATGTTTACGTCTAAACTCGTCAAATTCAAGGAGTATTATATATTTGGTATGTGTTGCAAAAAGCAAAGACTACTAGTAGCACAGAAGCAATGCTTCTAAATTTATGCACGTAGTATTTGGAGTATTATTTCCTAAAATGCTATTGATACCAAGCATATACCAACTCTCATTTATTTTTATTTTTTTTGAGAGGGCAACCCTCGGTTATCACTTCCCAAAAATTACAAGTGCAAAATTAACGTCCCTCCAAATGGCCTAGCTACTTCATTTGAATGCCTTATGCTTAACATGCTACGTGTGCTAAGAAGGGCATTCACAATGCTTGAAGAAACTGCTGGATATAGTGGCAGATCTATTAATAATTATATGTGAGAATGCTATTCTCACTCTAGAAAGAAAAAAAAGTACATAATACATTTTTTGTACTTTGCGCAACCTTTATAGTTTTGACCCCAATAGATCTAAGCACAATTATATTTGAGTTTACAATTTTCGGGGACCGGGAGGCTTTAGTATTTTTACCTATGTTTGATAAACTTAAAATCTTAAACCCACTAATTAAATTCAATTTTCTTTTACTTGTCTATTAATTAAACTAAATATTTCTAACACATATTTGGAGGCAAGATGGTAAGGCAAACAGTAAAAGGAATCCATATTTGACTGCTTGCTGGAGAAGCGAGGACGGAATAATGCGAGCCACAAGGATATTGGAGTGGAGAAGACGCTGAACCAACATTGCAAATGAGAGAAGACTTCAACTGTTCGGTATGGATGAGAAATTTAGAACATCTGTCCCCAGTTTCTCTCAGCAATGATTTTGTTCATTGTCAGTAAAAAGACCTTTTCTTTTACTGTGAAAAATCTGTTGCGCAATCAATTGGAAGAAAGATGCATAAATAATGAATGGGGGTATCTAATATTTTATACTCAGAAACTATATAATTACTTTTTCTTTCTCTCTTGTTTTTATATCACACACACATATCAAATCAAGTAATCCCTCAAATTAAAACAGAAAAAATAATAAAACTGTTGCCATAAAAGTTTTACAGAAAAATATTTCTGGATACTAGATTAGGGACACCTCTAGGGGACAAAAAATCCCTATGCTGGCTTTAGGTACAAGCTGAGCGGCCCAATAAACCTATGGCATCGGATAGATGCATAGAAATTGGTATAATGATCTCGGAGGATGCATGTTATTACTCCCTGAATCCCCCAAGATGCTTGCATATTGTTAACATTGAAGAAAAAAACTACTTTGTCGTAAACTCTCTTTACCTTATTGACATGATAATAATAAACCTCTATGTTCATGGTTTTCAAGATGTCGTTCTCATGAACTTTATATCCATTAGATGGCAATATGACCTAGTTATGATGATTCTGAGATAGATATCATTGAAAGAAACATGCTGTTAATTAGTTATAAAAACTACTGTTTGCAGAGTTTGAAACTAATCCAAAGTTTGTATAAAAACATGGATGCTGGGTGGTCCATTGAGAATTGTAAGGTTGGGATGTGGCGAGTGGGGCAGATGAAGGTGGTGATATAAGTGAAGAAAGTGGGGTCTTGTAAAGACAGCAAAGTAAACAAGTATCTGGCAGCTGGGGTAGGTGCAGCTGTCTCCAACTGACTCACTAAGCTGAGCAGAGAAAGCCAAGAGTTTCTTTATCAGCGCAAGCCAACTGTCTAATACAATAAAAACTAATATTTCTTTTCTTTTCTGTTCTCCCTGCATCCTTCTCTTCATCACTACCTTTATAATTATAATAATGGTCCTACACCTCTCTTTCAAATGCACACCACTACTCTGCCTTTCTCCTCAACGTAAAATGCTCTTCCTTTTCTTTTTTTTTTAATATCAATTTGCATTACACCAAGAGGTTCAAAACTTCAAGCATTATCTCCATCAAATATATTTTCAAGGTTCAAACTCCTAAAAATTCATTTATTTAATTATTTTTATTCATATAACTCATCACTGTTGATCATGGATAGGAAAATATAAGATTGGTTATATGATTAAAAAAGATTGTTGGTTTGATTTTTCCTATTGACAAAAATTAGTAATTAATATTTGTTGATAAAAAAACTATTCATCATAAATAAATGTTTATGACCTTGCTCTTGGATGGATAAGTTATTTCTTTCCTTGATTAGTCAAAGTTAGTCTTCATGATGGTTTAAGCTAAATCACAAACTTATTTTTCTCTCAAAATTGACCCAAATTAAAGTTCACATGTTACTTAAAAAAATTCACAATTAATAGGATTTAACTCACTTAACCTATAAAAAAACATGTGGAATTGAGTTATTTGTCCTTTCTTCCGTAAATCAAATGAATCAACTAATAATTTGGGTTGGATTTACCTATCATGTTGGTATTTTATTTACATATTTTAATAGATTATTTAATTAAATATGTTAATAAATCTCATAAGCTAGTCAAATATGTAAAATCACAAACTTGACTCATTTAGTAATTCATAAATAATTCATTTGCAATCCTAATCACAACAAGAGTTGGAACATTCCTTCACTTATAAGTAGAGGGTAAATTGGATAGTCAAACCTATTTTAAGGCCCATGTGTTGTAAGACAATTATTTAATGCACCTAATTTTTTGCTTGGTGCACCCATTGGAAATAATAAAGCACTTAGGTCACTCTTTTAGCCTTTATTAATTTTAGCTTGAACCCCAATTTTGTAAACCACTCACTCGCACTCCATTTGTACAAACCCTAACACCTATAACTTTCCTTTTTTCTAGCATCATCACACCCCGCCTTCCCTCATTCTAGTTCTGCTTCTTTCTTACTCCTAGTGCTGCCACACTCCTAATTTTTGTCTGCACCCTATTCTCCCTTTTGTTTGTTTCACGCATTGCACCCCATAGCCCATTGGAATGTCACCTACGTTGACAGTAGAGAGCCATCTTACGCATCCACAACTTCTGACGTATAAACGAATATCTCAACAAAATAAAGCACCTAAAAAAATAAAAATTATTACCTATAAATTACTGACTGAGCAATCCATAATGTATAGATCAGTTTGTAGTTGTATTAACTACATTACTGATCAGTCATTCTATAATGCTATTGATGTAATTATGGATTAGTCAATCCATAATTCTTTAAATACAATTATTGATTAAGCAATTTGTAATAGCATATATATTATGGATTGTTTAATCCGTAATTGTATGAGAAAAATTATAGATCAATCATTTTGTAATTATACTTGTACAGTTATGAATTAAGTAGTATTTATTGTAATGCTATTACTAATTACTTAATCCATAACTATGTTATTGTCCAAAGAAAGGTTAAAAACTTTGAAATTCTAATAAATAAGGATATTTTGGGAATATTCAAATTTATGGATGGAGTGTGATAACCGTTGTCCAATTGTAATGGACAAACTCCACTCAGTCTACATAACAAATGGGTTGTTGCCTACCGCACCTCTAAGTTGCTTCATACACCATTTTCAGAATGTTCTTTTATGTTTTGGATTGATCATTTTCTGAAAGTCCAAAAAGTGATACATTTCTGAATATAATTTTACATTTCGAATATCCCATAAGCAAAAAGAAGGTGCAAGAAGCATCAACCTAACAAATATGTTTTACTTTTTTTTGTTTGCGTGTGTTTTGTGTGGCCTGCGGATGAAGAGTTAAATCAAAGATAAAAATAAAAATCATCTATAAAATAAAGACATTAATTTTTAAAATAGGAAGAAAATCCATTTTGTATTGTAAAGAAATGATAAATTTTACTTCAAATTTTTGTGCTTATATCAACATCTCACGTTAATTCAACGAGGAAGGTAAAATTTATAAGATTTTTAAAAAAAATGAGAATAAAATATGTCAAATTAATTTTATAAGTTAGAATTCACAAAAAAATAAAAAATAATATAAAGTACAATTAAGCTTTTAAATTATAAAGAGTGGCAAAAGAAAATGTTACATAATTATCCTGTAATGTGAAATAATAATCAGTTTTTTTTTGTAAAAAGTGATTTTTTAAAGAAATAAATTATCTATAATTTGAAAACTAATATTATTATTATTTTTTATAACATTTAAGTTATTATTTTTATTTATACAACTTAAATGTCTTGTACCTTGTACGAGTAGAACAACTAGTGTAACTCGTGTTTTAAAAGTGTGAAAAAATATATTGATTTTCTTTTTCTTTTTTATTTTTAGTTGTTAGTTTTTGTTGGTGTCTATTCATTTTCATTTTCTTGCCAAATATATCATAATTACTTTTCCTAAAAAAAAAAAAACTTATCTTTTCAATCCGACTAATAGATATGATTAGTTAGGTTGCATAATATTGATTAAATTAAAATATTAATAAGCGAAGAATAGTGAACCCTAAGTGAGGATACACTATACTCCGGTAGCCGCTGTGTTGGTGAGTGAGTTGTGGTGCTTTTGAAAGATGAGGCCGATTCTGATGAAAGGTCATGAGAGGCCATTGACGTTCCTGAAATACAACAGGGACGGCGATCTCCTCTTCTCCTGCGCCAAGGACCACAACCCTACCGTCTGGTTTGCCGACAACGGCGAACGCTTGGGCACTTATCGCGGCCACAACGGCGCCGTTTGGACCTGCGACGTCTCAAGAGATTCGGCTCGACTCATCACGGGAAGTGCCGATCAGACCGCCAAGCTATGGGACGTGCAAAGCGGCCTGCAATTATACACCTTCAACTTCGATTCCCCGGCCAGGTCCGTCGATTTCTCTGTCGGCGATAAGCTCGCCGTTATCACCACTGACCCCTTCATGGAGTTGCCCTCCGCAATCCATGTCAAACGCATCGCTAACGATCCATCCCAACAGATCGGGGAATCTGTGCTTCTCATTAAGGGTCCTCAGGGAAGGATTAACAGAGCTATCTGGGGACCCCTTAACACAACCATTATCAGTGCTGGCGAAGATGCTGTTATTCGTATTTGGGATTCCGAGACCGGAAAACTGCTTCAAGAGTCCGACAAGGAATCTGGCCATAAAAAGACTGTAACTTCACTTGCTAAGTCTGCCGATGATTCACATTTCCTTACTGGTTCCCTTGATAAGTCTGCTAGGGTATTCTTTCTTCTCTCCCACTTTTCTTTCCATTCATCCCTTCATTTTATTTTCACCTAACCACTCTTGTTTTGTTCTTTCACTAGCTTTGGGATACTAGGTCATTGACTCTTATCAAGACCTATGTCACGGAACGCCCTGTCAATGCAGTTACGATGTCACCTCTTCTTGATCATGTATGTATCTACGCATTATTATTGTAAATCAGTGCTAGCAATTTTCCTTCTGCTTTATTTGGTTGATATCTTTATTCTGGAATTCAGAAATTTATTCCCCGTAATCCACAAACCCCAAACACGGTTCTTGCACATTGCCATTGCTCTCTAATTCATAAAATAAATGCCCTCCTATATGCTTTTGTTTCCTTCCATGTTTTATTTGGGTGATATGTTACTTGTATGGTTTTCTGAATTCTATGCCCTGTGTGCAGGTGGTTATTGGAGGTGGTCAGGATGCGTCAGCTGTTACAACTACTGATCATCGTGCTGGCAAATTTGAAGCCAAATTCTTTGACAAGGTAAGTTTGTTTGCTTTTCTTCCTAGACTATGTTGTGTACTGTGATGATATTGAATGTCTACTTATTTTGCTTCCTTTTTTTTTTCATTTGATTAGATTCTTCAAGAAGAAATTGGGGGTGTGAAAGGCCATTTTGGACCAATTAATGCATTGGCTTTTAACCCTGATGGAAAAAGGTGTATTCACTGTTCTTCACCTCCCTTTTGTGTTGCATCATAACATACTTTTATTCAATGAAAACTTCCGTTCGTTGGAGAAATTGACAACCATGCTTATGTTAAACCTTTTACTTCGTATGATGAATATGCACCGTTTCTTTCACCTAACTGTTTAAAATCTCAATATCACGCCCTGTGGTGTTTACTATGCATAATTGTCTAATATGTATGTGGTATAAATATAAATACCTCTCTGTTCCACTAGGTGGACTGATCAATCTAAACCCAGATTTTGTATAAATTGTTATACAGATCAATATTTGCATGAAATCTAACCTTGAATGAAGATCCTTATAGTTAATATATAGTAGTTATGTTGATATCATTAGATGTAGAAGAATGCATACTGATAAAATGAACTGGTTCTGCTTTTGTCGTTGATCATGAATTGATGAAATAATTAATATTCACTTGTTTGGTGCCTAGTAATATCTCATTTGCCCTTTAAATTAGAAGGAACTTTTAAATTTATGCTAAACAATATATTTGTTCTCTGTAATTGTCTTAGAATGAGTTTCATTCAATGTAGTAAATTGACACATCTATTTTGATTATTGCAAACCTATGTTGCAAATGTATCTCCATTTGATTGGTATTTTGTTTTTGAAATTGTATGTCTCATGTCTAGTAGTGTTTATTTGGTACTGCACTTTAGTTTTACTGGTTTCTGAATAACTTTCAGGCTGTTTCTTTTACTTCTTTACATGTCTTTCATCTTTTTTCTTTTGTAGTTTTTCAAGTGGAGGTGAAGATGGTTATGTACGGTTGCACCACTTCGACCCAGATTATTTCAACATCAAAATATAGTGCCTGATGGTTTGTGGTTAAAATTAGGTGGTTCCTAGAAGTTAGCATTTAATTATTCTCAACCAACATTTAATTATATATTGGTAATATGGAAGAGTTTTTTTTTTAAATGAAATTATGCATTTTTGGCTTATGTTGTATTAACATTATTATCATTTTTGGTTGGAGTGGCACTCTTAATTAAGGAGTTTTTCTTCCCACGTCACAGGATTTTGACAATATTAGAAGTATGGCATATATTAGGCGTGAATTGGAACTCTTTTTGTATGCACAGAAGCTCATTTTGTATCTATCGTAAAATGTTATGAGCTGGGGCCTCGGTGGTAGACTTGCATAATGGGATGATTTCAACCTCCCCTGCCCTTCAAATAAAGGGTGTTTCCCCTTTTTCTTTTCAAAACACTTGTTTTGAAATTAAATAACGTGTAATTAAAGTAGTGCATCACATAAAATAAGGTCTAAAACACCTGTGACCCGTTTAACTAAAATAGTAATTTATTTTAAAAGTACCTCAGCAATATGTCAAATTAGATCAGACCTTATGTACTTTTCATTGAATATTTTCTATTTGTGTTCCCATAATCTGTTTCATGGTATATACCACAATGAACGAGGTGACATTCTCTATCCGTAATAAAAATGTGTTAAAAGTTAATACAGGTTAAATTCTCTAACAGTAATAAAAAAAATATGCTAAAACTGTTTTCTACATCAGGTGTGTAATAGAACATCAATTCTCCCAATTGCATGGCAGATAAGGTAACTGGAGATAAAACAAATGGCAAACCGTAGAAGCTTAGAAGGTCTCCGCCAGGTTACAACAAAATATATCCCTTCTAGGGTTGCAATATGATCACAAATGATATGGAAAAAAGAAACGATGGGCATCATGAAAACATTGAAGCAGTGCTTAATTTTATGATGCATCTTCTTGATGATAAAGGTGGAGGCCCAGCCCAAAGCGTGCACAAGCTCTACGAAAAGCAATTGCTTCTGCCTTCTGTACAGGATCTCCATAACTTGTGTCATCTACTGAAGCAGTACCATAAATATCTAGAGAAAATAAATGGGATAGTTACGGACTAAATGAAAAGGAATCTGCTAACAATCAAGAAATGGCCATGAGAGAAAAAGTGAGGAAAAAGCGGGTGATGAATACCTCCGCATCAGTCCCATAAAGGGTAACTCTGTAGACGACAGAGACAGACTTGGAATCGGGGGAATAGCTGATATTCCGAACCTCACCAGACCACTCTACAATAAACAAGAGCATTAGTTATTAATTGATGAACAGGGTTAGGTTATAGTATTAAATTACCAGGAGCGGTAAAAGAAAAAGTAAGGAAGGGGTATGTTATGTATGGGAAGAAGAGGGAATGTATCTTGATCTTTATGGAGAAGGGGTATGTTTTGGGATTCTGTTGCAGATTCTGTTGGGGATGCAACCCAGTGGCCCAATTCCTACTAGGAAGAACTTCCTTAATCCTACGCTATGTAGTGCCTGCATTGCAACATATATAAACATGTTTGGGCACAGACTGAATAATTAAGAGTAAAGAGACAAATGAATTAAACAAATTTACCAAAATTTATTAACAAGAAGATTGCCAAACTGTTGGGCAGTATAATTATAACTGGAGCCATATAAGCCAGGCAGGAGGTAGTTGTTGATGTAGTCATTGCTTCCAGTTACCACAACTGCTATAGAACTGGCTAAGAACTGATTCAATGCACTTGCATCCATCATTGTCCTATACTGATTCAATGTGTTCTCAAAGTTCAGGACTTGCTGGCTCAGGCTATACTGATGATCACCCTGCATATATTGCAAAATTAACTAGGATTTTATTTATTGCAGTTATATATTAAAGAAATTCTACTGATATGATAAAGATAAAAAAAAATGAATAAAAGGTAGACAGTACGTACATAATGTCTCCCTGACTCGTCAAGAATGCCGGCAGAGCAGAAGCAGATGCATAATTGACACCATAAAGTATTCTGGTTCCAATAGTGGAGGGATCTGCAAAAGGTGAGGAGAAGGAACGCCCAGCAAGTCTCCTGTGAAGTTAAGAGAAGAAGGGTAAGCTCAATATTGATGTATATATATATATAGTAGTTGACTAGAGTAATTTACCAATGAAGTCAATGAGGGATTTGCCATTAGAAAATCGGCCAGTGGAACCCCTGCTGAAGTCGATGCCGTAAGGAAAGTAATTTGCCCTTGCTATGGTGTTTAGGAAGGTATTGTTGCCAACTTCAACCAATGAATCTCCAAAAACAAACAACCCAGGTACCTTCTGTGACTGTGACTTTACTTTTGCAATCCCAACCGAGCATAGCACAAGTACAAGCACTGCTGCTGTGCTCGCATGTTCCCATACACCCTTGTTCCTCATTAGAATTCTCAATAGCCAAGCAAAGATCGATGGGTGAACAGTGGAGATTGAAGTTGGAAAAAAAGATAGTTAAGTGTGCACAATATATAATTCCTGTGTGCCTTTTCTCACGCTTTTGGTGGCTCTTCCTTATAGTAACTACCATTTCCCGGCCGTTTTCAAGTTCTTTATGGTATCTGAGTTTTGTTGTGTCTTCTCAATTTTCATGCACGTTATCCGTCATAATCTTTCGATAGGATCGAGTAACGATTTTCTTTTTGAAAAAGTAAGAACAGGAATTGCGCGCACTGATCACCTTTTGAACTTTTAACTCTTATAGCAAATATATAGAAAACGTATGAAATAACATTTTGTGATATGTACGTAACACAGCTCTAATAATGCATATTTGAGATTAGCACATCAGTTACAACAGTGTATATATCACTTGATCGATACTCAGCCTCCCAACCGCTAAAATGGTGTGTGGCTAGCTAGGTTGCTTAGCACAACTAGTCCTGACGATAGTTTCATACACAAAAAAATAAAATAAAATATTCTTCTCATGTCATAAAAATTTATTTATAGATATAGTGCTTGAATTTTAAAAGAAAAAATAAATTTAATATTTTTAAATCTAAACAATATCCTAAAAATAAAATAATATATATTTGTAATGTGTACTCGTGGCTGCTTCACCCTCAACTTTTCTTTCAAAATGCAATACGATGTGTGGAGAATAAGCTTGTTTGTTTTCACCTTTTAAAAATAATTTTCAGCCTTTTGCTATTTAGAAACTAAAAAACTATTTGTGGAACAAAAATGCTTTAGCGTATGGATACCGGGCTTTCTATTCATATATACATAAACTTTCGATGCCAAGCTAGATGAACTTGGAGGAACATGTTACTAATTGTATTATATCGTCTAGTGTATCTTGAAAGTTTTGGAAACAAATTTATGTCAAGTTTATTTTTCCATCACTAAAACAAGATTCAAAATAAAACCATCAAACATTTTTTATTTATTTTTCTTCTCAAAAATAGTTTTCAAAATTAATTTACAAAATAATTTCTGTTGGAGAGCTTTATAGTTCTAACATCATGCAAATAAATACAAGTAAAAAGTATATACTGTATAAGCAAAGATGGGTTAAATCTAATTGGTTTTAATCTTTTAAACTTGATACAGATCTAATCCTACCTAGGGTAGCTTTGCTATTCTTAGCCGGTCCCAAGTCCGGATAAATGGAGAGGGTTGTGTTAGGCTTTCGACAACCAACGTTAAACTTTGTCGAATCTCTATGACATGGATCAATTACGTAATAATGTGAATGCTAGGTCGTTGCCCGGAAGCAACGCGCTGTATGGCTCGAGTACAGTGTCAAAAGAGCAAGGACCGCTGCATCGCCGCCCGGATGTAGTGAAAAGTAAGCAAGGGTTCCCACATTTTCGTGAACGGGTGTGGGTAAAGAAGCTAGTTCATGACAAGAGGATTCGCTTTGGTACATGGAATATAGGCACACTTACTGGAAAATCTATGGAAATAGTGGATGTTATGGTGAGGAGGAAGATCAATTTTATGTGCCTACAAGAAACTAAGTGGACAGGTGAAAAAGCGAAAGAATTAGACAACTCGGGATTTAAGTTGTGGTATACGGGAAAAATCAGATCAAGAAATGGGGTAGGGATTATTGTGGACAAGGAGTGGAAGAAGGATGTCGTGGATGTAAGAAGAGTAGGAGATCGTATCATAGTCTTAAAATTGGTAGTGGGACAGGACACCTTTAATGTTATTAGTGGGTACGCACCTCAGGTTGGGTTAGCAGAACACTTTAAGGTAAAATTTTGGGAGGATCTAGAAGGGGTACTTCAGGATATACCCCAAGGAGAGAAAGTTTTCCTAGGAGGGGATCTCAATGGACATGTAGGTAGCGTGGCTAGAGGTTTTGAAGGGGTGCATGGGGGTTTTGGCCTAGGGGAGATGAATGGGGAGGGTAAATCCATCTTGAAGTTTTCGGAGGCTTTGGATCTTTCTATAGCCAATACATGGTTTAAGAAAAGAGAGGAACATCTTATCACTTACAAAAGTGGAGGGACATGTTCTCAGATAGATTTCTTCCTTATCAGGAAGTCTGATAGGAAGTATTGCTTGAACTGTAAAGTTATCCCGGGAGAGAGCTTGACTACCCAACATAGAGTGTTGGTTATGGATGTAAGAATTAGAGATAGGGCAAAGAGAAGAAGTCCTATGGTAGCACCAAGGATCAAATGGTGGCACTTGAAGGGTGAGAAACAAGGAATCTTCCAACAAAAGATATGGGAGGGTTGGTGTGGACAATCACAAGGAAGTGCAAATGATATGTGGAACAAGATGTCCCAAGAGATTATTAAAGTGGCTAAAGAGACGTTGGGTGAATCTAGAGGTTTTGGACCTAGGGGTAAAGAATCGTGGTGGTGGAATAAAAATGTTCAGAGCAAAGTTAGAGTAAAAAAGGAGTGTTTCAAGGAGTGGTCTAGGTGTAGAAATTCTGAAACTTGGGATAAGTATAAGATAGCTAGAAATGAAACCAAATAGGCGGTGAGTGAGGCAAGAGCCCAAGCTTTTGATGGACTATACCAAGCTCTAGGAACCAGGGACGGAGAAAGATCTATATATAGGCTTGCTAAGGGTAGAGAGAGGAAGACTAGAGATTTGGATCAAGTAAAGTGTGTTAAGGATGAAGAAGGCAAAGTCTTAGTGCATGAAAAAGATATCAAGGAAAGGTGGAAGGCGTATTTCCACAACTTATTTAATGATGGATATGGATATGACTCTAGCAATCTAGACACAAGAGAAGAGGACCGGAACTATAAGTACTATCGTCGGATTCAGAAACAGGAAGTAAAGGAAGCGTTGAAAAGAATGAGTAATGGTAAGGCGGTGGGGCCAGACAACATACCTATTGAAGTGTGGAAAACTCTTGGAGATAGAGGTCTTGAGTGGCTCATCGAACTCTTTAACGAAATTATGAGGTCAAAACACATGCCGAAGGAATGGAGGAGAAGCACGTTAGTGCCAATCTATAAGAACAAGGGGGATATACAAAATTGTGCAAATTATAGGGGAATCAAGCTCATGAGTCATACCATGAAATTATGGGAAAGAGTGATCGAACGGAGATTAAGAAAGGAGACTCAAGTTACTGAGAATCAATTTGGTTTCATGCCGGGAAGGTCGACCATGGAAGCGATTTATTTATTACGGCGGGTGATGGAGCAATATCGCATGACCCAACAAGACTTGCACTTGATTTTTATTGACTTGGAGAAAGCGTATGATAGAATGCCTAGAGAGATTTTGTGGAAAGCTCTAGAGAAGAAAGGGGTTAGGGTTGCATATATTCGAGCTATCCAAGATATGTATGATAAGGTATCGACTAGTGTTAGGACACAGGGTGGAGAGTCAGACGATTTTCCCATCACAATTGGTTTACATCAAGGGTCAACCCTTAGCCCCTACCTTTTTATCTTAATTCTGGATGTCCTCACGGAACAAATCCAAGAGATAGCGCCGAGATGCATGCTTTTTGCAGATGACATAGTCCTCCTTGGAGAGTCGAGGGAGGAGTTGAATGAGAGGTTGGAAACTTGGAGACGAGCTCTAGAAACACATGGCTTTCGCCTAAGCAGAAGCAAATCGGAGTATATGGAATGTAAGTTCAACAAAAGAAGGAGGGTTTCTAACTCAGAGGTGAAAATAGGAGACCATATTATCCCTCAAGTCACACGGTTTAAATATCTTGGGTCTGTAATACAGGATGATGGGGAAATTGAAGGGGATGTGAATCATCGCATTCAAGCAGGATGGATGAAATGGAGAAAAGCATCGGGGGTGTTATGTGATGCAAAGGTACCGATCAAGCTAAAGGGAAAGTTTTATCGGATTGCGGTAAGACCGGCGATTTTTACGGAACAGAATGTTGGGCGGTCAAGAGCCAACATGAGAATAAAGTAGGTGTAGCGGAGATGAGGATGTTGCGGTGGATGTGTGGTAAGACTTGACAGGATAAAATTAGAAACGAAGCTATTAGAGAGAGGGTTGGAGTAGCGCCTATTGTAGAGAAGATGGTGGAAAATAGACTTAGGTGGTTTGAGCATGTAGAGAGAAGACCGGTAGACTCTGTAGTGAGGAGAGTAGACCAGATGGAGAGAAGACAAACAATTCGAGACAGAGGAAGACCCAAAAAAACTATAAGAGAGGTTATAAAAAAGGATCTCGAACTCAATGGTTTGGATAGAAGTATAGTACTTGATAGAACATTATGACGGAAGTTGATCCATGTAGCCGACCCCACCTAGTGGGATAAGGCGTTGTTGTTGTTGTTGTTGTTGTAAACTTGATACAGATCTAGTCCAATCCACACTCATTCCGTATTGGGCCTTTGTGAAAATTTCAATAGTTTCCAAAAGTTTAAAAACAAAAACATGGTCCAACAAGTTACAAGCCCTTAACAGCATGATTTTTTCGGTAATTTCCCATGAGCAGTTAATAGAAAATACTATGTATCATTCTATAAATCAATATTTTAATCATGACTTAAACATTAAATTTGACCTACGATCTAACGTTATTTTAGCTTATTCTGTTATGAGTTCAACTAACTCATGGGATATGAGCAGATTTAACTGCTTTTTGGACCTCTCGTAGTTGCATCAACCCTTTTCTTTTTGTGGTGTGTGTGAGATAAGGAAAAAAAACACAAAATTAACTAGTCACTCTATAAAAACAGAATTTAGAAGCAGCTCGAAAAGAATTGGACTGATGCATCAACCTATCCATGATCTAATACGTTTAATTTTCTCATTAGTGTAATCAATGCCTTATTATAACAAAATTATCAGAGTATGGCTATAAAAGTTAAATTCTTTTCATGATATAATAAAAAAAACTGACACTTGCTGTGAAATCAAAACTATAATTGTTAACCCGCGTGTAAAAACTTGTGAAAAGAAAAATTGGACAAGACTAATTTTTCAGCTGCTTACTCTGTCACTCATTTCATGTGAGTTATCAACTTGATATATGAGCACTGGCCAATAAATTTTAATTTCTAAGTCATGTAAATATTTTATAATTTGAAATAAGAATGCATTAACGGATAATTGATTTAGTGTACCCAAGTGTGTAAATTAAATGTACACAATAATCTTTTGGACATCTCTACCACAACCAGCAGTTGTTAATTCATTTTATTAGTTTTAACTTAGGAATTTAAACATTTAAAAGCAACAAGGATTGTAAGCACCGTGATTTCTGGCTTATGTTTCCATGCAACCCTAAAATATTTCTGAAATCAGTAAGTTGTAGTATTATGCTAACATGTGCTGCTCTCTTAATCTCATCGACAGTTAGTTTAGGCAGGTAGCCAAACTTTAGTACACACCTAATTGGTGTTAGAAAGTTGCCCACATAAACAGAGGAGTGGAGTTCTTTTGTTAATTGCTGAATTTGTTGCATCATGAAAACCACATGACCAAACTACCATTATTCTGGCAATCAAAAATGCCATATAACTATAATGGCATTTATAGAGAGCTATAGATAGGTACATTGTCAGACATCTCTGCCAATGACGCTTATTATTCTAGTATTTTAAGAATTTTCAGTCAAAAGTGACATGATCCTGCAATCATCAAACACATCTTTTTAAGGTAAATTTATCTCATCCAGTCTAGTTTTATAATATACTCTGTTCATTAATTATTTCATATATCAGTTTTCTATTTTTCATAATTCTGGTCTACCTAAATTGTAAAAAGTAAAAGTTGCTTGAGTTTATTGACATTTTATTTTATTCATCTTAGAAGTAGAGATTGATATATAACCTCCTATAGTAATTCATCAATCTCTCACCCTCAACCTGCTTAGGGAATTGATAAATACTAATTAAATAGCTAGGTAGTTTAGTGATTATACTAGTTTATAAGCAAAACTAGCATTTCGTGAAAAAGTTAATGATTCCAGATCTGTTCTTCATATACGTGGCTGTCGATATCTTTGTGTCAGTAACTGATTGACAAAATAGCGTCAAATGTTAGCTCTCTAGTCTATTTTAAAGCAAGAAAAACATTTTGCTTCACACATTAATTGTTTTTTACAATGAACATCCCACTCAAGCTCACGTGGTATGCTCAAGACCCACCGTAATTTCATGGCTATGATGAGTTGAAAGTTGCATTAAGCATATAAATTGTTCCAATACCAGCAGTTACATCAACAAACGTAGATCACAAGATTTTTGCTTATAACGGTAACCCGCATTGCTATAAAATGCTGCATTTACTTAATTCCTGGGGCCTAACATGGCAAATGCTGCTGCATATCAATATGTGTGCCCATGTTGAATTGTTTTTCCATATAATGTTTCAACGTCTTTTACCTACTAACACTTTTCCATGAAAACCGTCCCCAAGGCTCAATTTAAAAGTTCAAGAGGTGTCATCAGGCGTTGAGATAGAAAAGAAAACATGAGGGGAAAGGCAGGTTCAGGAAAGACCATTTTGTTTGTATGCATTGCATGCTTTCTTGCGGGAACCCTCTTCAATGGCCAGATGTGGACACGCCCCTCCAACCATGAAAATGAAAATACACTACTACGTCTACCACCCAGACCTGATTGTGATCATAAGCGAGTGAGTACATACAAACTGTAGTGCTTTGTTATTACAAAGTATTTGAAATTAAATTTCTATTCTTTCAAACAGAAACTGATTGAAGGCAAACCTGGTGATGTAATGGAGGAAGTCGTAAAGACTCATCAAGCTATCAAGTAAGATATATAATTTAATTGTACTATATTGATTCATATGTTAAGCTAATATGCGATATTTAATAGAAATAATAATGCGACAGTATAGTAGAGTATCATGTTAGCATGAATGATCTAAGGTAACTGTGCATAAGAATGTTATGTTAAATATTTAATGAAACAAAATTGCATAATTAAGCCTCGTTTTAATTTGCTTTGATATTGTATTAGTATATGTGTGAAATGAATTGTTTGTGCACAAATTAAAACAGGTCACTGGATAAGGCAGTTTCGACACTGGAAATGGAACTGACAGCAAGCCAAACTGGTGGGCGGCAACGGTCTTCTAACCACAGTGTACAGAAGGCTTTTGTGGTGATTGGTATTAACACAGCATTTAGCAGCAAAAGGCGAAGAGACTCGATACGCCAAACATGGTTATCTAAACGTAAGTTGCACTGCAGCATGTAACTTTTAATCAATTAATCAATTAATTCACACTGTCTCAAAACAGGAAATCAGCTGAAGGAATTAGAGAAAGAGAAGGGCATTGTTGTAAGGTTCGTGATCGGGCACAGTACAACACCGGGTGGCATTCTTGATAAAGCAATTGATGCAGAAGAGGCAGAACACAAGGACTTCCTCAGGTTAGACCATGTTGAGGGCTACCATGAGCTATCCACCAAGACTCGCCTCTACTTTTCCACTATTACTTCTATGTGGGATGCTGATTTCTATGTCAAGGTCGACGATGATATCCATTTAAATCTAGGTACCTACGTCTGTCTTCTAAATCTAATTAAATGCATATCAGACAATTTTTTTTAAGGGTCTTGCTAACCCTTTTCCGTGCCCTTAAAGCATTGGATAAGAAAAAAGTATTTATTGTATAAATTATAAGAGAGCGTGAAAAAGATTATGGACAACCCAATTTTCCAGCCACTCAACAAATTGCCTTTCTGTAATACCAATTGAGGAATCTCTTATCTCTATGTTAATTGAGTGTGTGCCTCCTGATAACACAAGTACACTAAAAATTACATCATCTCTTTCTTTGTAATGCAGGTATGTTAGTGAGTACACTTGCTAAGTACCGATCAAGACCCAGGATTTATATTGGTTGCATGAAATCTGGTCCTGTTCTATATCAAAAGTGAGGTTTCTCTTTAATTAGTCATTCATTGTTGAAGGAAATATTAATGTTGTTTTGTAAATGAAGTAATATCTCATTTTAATTTGTGTGTGTGGCAGAGGAGTAAAGTATCATGAGGCTGAGAACTGGAAGTTTGGAGAGGAAGGAAACAAGTATTTTAGGCATGCCACTGGCCAAATATATGCCATCTCCAAGGATCTCGCTACTTATATATCCATCAATTGGTGACTTCATCATTCTTTCCCATTGATCAGAGTAGAATTATATTCGCTTATGGGTATCACATGCTAATTTACATTGCAGGCCCATATTGCACAGATACGCAAATGAAGACGTATCTTTAGGTTCATGGTTATTGGGCCTAGAAGTTGAACATGTCGATGAACGCTCTATGTGTTGCGGGACCCCTCCAGGTACGTTTTCTTTGCTAGTTCACATGTTATAGAGCGTACGAATATTTTTATGTAAGTATTCTTTTTAAAAGAAATTGTAACACTATAAAAATAATTTCATTTGTACACACAGATTGTGATTGGAAGGCAAGGACGGGAAATGTGTGCGTGGCATCCTTCGACTGGTCATGCAGTGGTATCTGTAAGTCGGTAGAGAGAATGAGAGATATACACAAAACTTGTGGGGAGGGTGACGGAGCTGTTTGGAACGTTGACCTTTAATTCTCAAATTGAGACATAGAAAATCTTATAGCTTTACTACTTTTGCATTAAGAGGAATTGAATCCATTTTCCTTATATTTTAATGAAATTTGAGGGACAATATCTATACTAAGTGAATAACTTGTTTCATCAAAAGAAAAATCAATACTAACCTTCGTTTTGTTTAGCTTTTCAAGTTCTAATGTAGTTTTCCCCTTCTATGTTTTAAACTTGATCATATAACTAACTACAAAATTATTTTATCTATTTCGGCACATACGAAAATTTTAAAAATAAAAATCGTAAATGGGAACCCTATCCAGTCTACTTTAATTATAATACTTGGTTTGTTATTTCTTACACTGGCTTTCTATTTGTCATAATTCTTTTTTTATATATACAAATTTTTTCATAATTCAGGTCTACGGAAATTGTTGAAAGTAAAATTTGTTGAGTTTATCGATATTTATGCAACTTAGAAGTACATTGATAAACCGCTATAACTACTTTTATTTTTGTTACAACCTGCTATAGCTGATGCTTGATTAAACTCCCAAGTCCCAACCATCAAAAAAGCCAGAAATTATAGTAATTAACTATAAGCAAGTGTGCAAATATAATTTATAAAGCTTCATTAAAGCATGTAGAAATTTTTCAAGAGAACGTGTGTGCATATATATATATATATAAAATAGGGAGGTTGTTTTGTCAAATTTATTGGCATAATTTCTAATTTTAGAGTTGTGAAAATGGGTTATCTGAGTCGGTCTAACCCAACAAGAGGTAAAAGGTAAGGCGTGAAAACTGAAAAGTGAATTAGGCCGAGCCAACTTGATTTTTGTATAGGCCTCTTTTTGGGTTTGACAAAATTGAGCTCCTTTTGCATATGTATATTATAGGAAAACAATAAAAGAAATAAGGGTGTTGCTAGGTGCACTTTTTTTAATTTTTTTTAAAAATATTTGTGACAAATTAATTTAAAATTAATGGTCCAAGCAAGAATTAAATCTATGACTTTCAAGTTATTAGTACAACACTCTAACCAACTGAGTTAATGAGTCAATTACATTATAAAATAAATAATGTTGTTATACATAACACTCAAATTTATAATGTATATTTAATGCGTATGTAAATTTAAATAATCAATTTTGTGACAATTAATTTTAATATAAATCATACGAATTATTTAATTCGTGTATATTTTTTATAAATAAAAAATATTTACTATTACAAAATTTACTATATATTAAATTTTGTAATAGTAAAAAAAATTTAATGCACAAATGAGTAATTTAACATATTAATAATTTACTTTTAGGCTTGCGTTACATGGAACTAGTCAAGCTAATCTAACCCATTGAGATGAGTCGAATTGGCTAGATACTTTTGGAGTCTTGAATAAAAGAGTCCAGCTAAACCTGGCCCATCTAGTCATCATGTTAGACCAATTTCAACTCTATAATTTGCTTTTTTTTTTCTCCCTTTCCCTTTAGGCACGAAACATTTATTCATATAAAAAAGCTAAAATTATAAATTTAGTCTTCCTAGTTGTCTCAAATTTTGATTTTGGATCCCCTCTAAAATTATCCATGCATTTTGTCATCTTTTTTTTTATTCAATCATGCAATCTTGGTCCCCAATTCCAGATTTAAACGTTGACTGTTACAAAGGAATGTTGATTGCCACGTGTCACGTTCTGATTGAACGATGACTGTCACGTGTCATATTCTGATTGACTAATGATAACAACAAAGCATTTCATCGTCCATAGAGTCGACATTCAATCAGAATATGACACGTGACCATCAATATTCCTTTGTAATAATCAACGTGTAAATCTAAACTTGGGGAAATAAGATTGCGTGATTGGATAAAATAGGAGGACAAAGAGCGTGAATAATTTTAAAAGACTAAAATAAAAAATTGAAGACAAATAGGAAGATTAAAAATGTAATTTTACCTAAAAAAATTATACTTTTTTATATTCGTGATGATAGTGGTATAGTAATGACCGATTTTTACATTTTTTTTTTATGTGAATTTAATTAAATATTTTATTTTTATACAGAATGTTATCAATGATGTATTTGGAATAATTGCACGATATTATTTAAGTTTTATAGGAGTAAATGATATTGTTGCTAAAACTTTTTCTAATATCAAATCATCCATATCTTAATCACATTTAATCATATCATAACATTTATTAGCATTAGTAATCGTCAGAAAAAAAAAAAATATTCGCAAACTTTTATTGGCAATAACAAAAGCCAATAAATAAGTATATAAAGAAAGTTCAGAAGTTGGTTCAAATGGAAGAAGCTTATGATGTATTTAGTAGTATTAGTCAAGTTAGCATGCATTATCAGTTATCTAAGTTAGCAGTCTTGCTCATCATCTACGCGATCATGAATCAGGCAATGGTACTTGACAAACATACATCAGTTTATTATCATACAATCAATTAACGCCAACATAGTTGCATTTTTTTAGTTGACACTAGGAGGTACTTGACAAATTAACAATTAAGGGATTGAAATATTACAATTTATGAAGTCTTCTAATCAAGTGAAACATAAACAATCTTAAATCAGTATGAAAATATGTCTTTTTTAAAATGGTTAGAGCCATCTAATTATCTCCAACCTTAATTTGTTTATAAATTTCACTATAAGAAAGGGAAATGAATCATTGTTTCCCATAGGCCCAGAAGTCCATCTCTCCCCGTAATGAAAGTTGATTGATCTGGTGGACAGACGGTGGATTTGCCTCTTCAAACCTGACCCCTTTGGATGAGTCCTCATTTCCAAGATGAGAGGTCACTAGCCTATCAAGAACACCCCATTCGTTTATTCCTTCACCTCTTCCGGTTCCCATTTCTTGATTTGGCTCACACGACCCAACTTCCATACCTGACTCCGAAACTTGATATCTTAGGCCATCACTGCCGCTCTCACAGTCTCTAGGGTTTGTCATGAGTTGCTTTGCCATGATAGGGGTGTCTGATGTATATGAATAATCATAAACCATAGGCTTTTGGATCTGAAGAAGAGGCTGGGATTGGAAGAGTGAGTATGGAGGGTTTTGCAAGTGCGGGTAATGGAGAGCGAGCTCAGGCTTATCTAGCTCAAGCCCTGATGAGTTCCTCGGATTTTGCTGTTGATGTAGTAAGTAATGATTTTCTCTATAGGAGCGTGCATTAGTGTTTGATGAATTGTTGATTTGTTGATCTGGATTATGTGTAGACCCACCTTCATTTACAATCTTGAACAAATTCTTCTTCTTGAACACTCTGCACACCACCCAGCCATCTTCCTACAAATACATTCATATATAAATCATAAGCATTTACGTAGTTTACACCACGTGATTATCCACCCCTAGTAGCTTTGAAAACAAAAATCAAATCCAAAAGAAATTATTTATAAAAAACAATTTTTGGATACTCCAATGGTTATTCAACACCTAGAAAGAGAGGGAGTAAAAATAGAAAAATATAAATATAATAAGCCATATAAAATAATAGCTAAGAAGAAGATAAAAAATATAAATAAATAATGTTGATGAGGTATTTAAAAAAATAAGGTGTTTAAAAATCAATTCTCTTGAATAAATTAAGGAAACGAGATATGTTTATATAAAATATTTTTTTTATTGATATGCTTTTATCGAAGGATAATTCAATATGAAATTGATATTAATGAGGTGAGAGGGAAAAGAGGGATACATTGGCACTTCCTTGAGGATCATTGCCATCTTCTAGGCGGTACTCATGCATGATCCAATCAGTCTTTTGTCCATGAGGAGCTCTTCCTTTGTAAAACACAAGGGTTTTTCTCATTCCAATCTTCTTGTAGCTATTCCTAATGCACTTGTCTCTTCCTGTTGCTTTCCAAAACCCTGCATTCGTTGCTCTATTAGTCCTTGAACCTGTGGGGTACTTTCTATCCTTGTGACTGAAGAAATACCACTCGTTTTGTGGAGTAGATCCAATTCTACATCTTTCTGTTTGTCATGAAAAAATTAACATGAGAAAACACTAAAAATAGTGAAAATAAAAAGTATGTAAAAATTGATGAAAACGTTTTATTTCAATATGTAAAATTTTAAGAATATGTTGTTTTCTCTCATGCATGATATATATAGTTTTGTAATAGTTAATTAATGAGTTTAAATTTTCTGCATTATTAGTGTAATTTTTTTAACACTTCCCATATAAAATTAACTTGTAAATTATATTCATAATCAATTAGCATTTCCTTTTGTTGCTAGCTAGGAAGGGGAAATTATATGGTCTAACCACTTGAGAAAGATTCACAAGTATAATCAATATGAGTTTGCCAGTCATGGATGTGGCTTCTCCTAAACTAGACATCATTTAATTAAGATGATATAAATAATCATATATTAGTGATGATGTGTGTAAACAATAAAGTCTCTCGAGAGAATAACAAGTCACAGAAGAAAAAGTGAGAACTGCGAGGGAATTGAGAACTTGAGAAGGACATCAGTGCTGTAATTAAGAAACGAGATCAACTAATTATTAATTTTCTCTATAATTGTGCAGAGGATATGCTTTGTTTGGTAGGATAGAAATATAGAGGATGGGAGAGGGGAAATTCACTTTTTTAGTGTTGGTCGACTCACGTGAATTCACCCTTCTAACACATTATTTTAATTCAAATATTCTTTTTTATTTCTGTTTTTTCTATCAAATTACAAAGCATAAGCGCTTGACTTACCAAAATTTGAGAGTTATTAAATTCATTTTGAGGACAAAGGCATTCATATCATCAGTACGAAGTTTTCTTAATTAATCGTACGTTATATACATACTTGAGTAACATCCTATGAAGACCACAAAAATAAAAATAAAAAAATAGAATATTTCTTATTTGATTAAGGATGTATTTACAGTAAAGATTGGCATCATCAAAATTGAGAATTCAAAACCAAGTAAATTTAATTTGGATTAAAAAACAAATTGCATAAAGAATGGTACGTACTCGAATGATTCAGAAAACAACATTTTCTTAATATAAGACTGTGTGCTTTACACCCAACGATTTATCATCAAAATTGAGCATTCAAAACCAAGTAAATTTGGATTAAAAAACAAATTGCATAAAGAATGGTACGTACTCGATTCATTCAGAACATTTTCTTAATATAAGACTATGTGCTTTACACCCAACTCGAATCATGTGCTGTACTGAATGATTAATATATATAATCTCCCCCACCTAAACAACGTGCTTGACGGCTAAAACTAAAAGCTACCTGCTGCACAATAACAGTAGCAGGACCAGATTACTCATAATGGATATTTGATTGAAATCCGTTAGTGTTGAAAATTGCGACACTGCCCAACTTACACTATTAACAGATTACAAACCACTTAATTACACCCTGCCCACCAACAATTTGATCCATTTATTCAAAGCTTAATTAGAAGAGAAACAACTACTACAAGACAAGCAAACAGTAGTAAATAAATCAAGTAATAGTTAGCGTACCTTGCAAGTCCCAAGGCTCCATCTTGTTCAAGTCGACCTCTCTAATAACATCCATGTCAAACTTCTGAAAGGACAACTTCTTCTTCAAGTAGTAATGAAGCAGCTCTTCATCCGTTGGATGAAATCTAAACCCTGGCGGCACACCACCATTGGTCGACGAACCCATCTTAGTTTTCTCCAAATTCAAAACTCCCAATCACTTAACAAATAGATATTTCTCCCTCCCTCTCTCTCTCTCTTCTCTATATGAACTTAATCAATTTGAAGAACTAAGCAATCGATCAATTCAATTCGTACGTGGTGTTGCAAGCATGGCACTTATATACCTTCTTGGTTGTCAACGCCACCGTTACACACTGTGACCATATAGAAAGGGTTGACGGCCGGTGACTACGCCGACGGGAATGGTTAAAGCTAGCTATCGTAAAAAACAAGTTTACGGAATGAATGTGACCAGCAGTATGATTCTTATTTTCTATTCTTATCTTTTATTATTTTAGATTTTTTCTTATAGGGTTCCCCACAAACGTACAGGGAGCGTAAGCTACACTCTCCTATTAGTAGTAATTAATCTCATGCCCAAAAGAAAATATATCTTTTTTTTTAAATTAAGAAAAGAAAAAGTTTATTGAACCTAGCAAATAATCTTTTAATCAGTAAATGGAAGAAGCCTTAAAATTTGTCGAAAATAGAGGTTGAGTTATAATGTTAGTACGTATATGTGTGTGCTAGCTTATGCGTGCGCGAAGGCAACATTATTTGCCCTAACTTGAGGTCGTCTTTGCTACTAGTTACTGGAACTTACATATATATCCCGCACTTGTTAATTAGTGATCCCTACGAAGCTGTCCAAACCCCATTATCATGCTGATGACTTAATTAGGTATACAAAATGGGCATGCTTAGTTTGGGGTTAAAGCTAGGGAATGTTAATGCTAGTCAAAACCCTAGCTAGTTGTTTGTAATCTTGACTTTTTCATGGAGGAGGGTTTGTGGTGTCCGTTAGCTTGAATAAAACCCAACCTTGTTAATGAGTCTTATAATAATTGTTGAACTGTCTAAAAGGTCACTAATTAACATCGCTAACTCAGAACTAACAACTTATATGAATCAGTTAGCTACCAAACCTTCTACTTACGTGACACTTCTCCGTTCAAATTACAGAGAAATTAATATCCTTCTGCGTGGTGAGGTTACAGCAAGCCCAAATACTTATCTAGCAAAAATCCACATGGAGAGTTGAGACGTAATATGGTTATACAGTCAAGGATTTGACATACAGATGCAAAATTAATTTCATTTTTCTGATCTGTTATCAGATGTCATTAATTTAAATAACGAATTTCATGTTAAGACTAATATAATATGTAAATATTGCTTGAATTCAAATTATTACCATATATCGAACACTCAGGCGTCCGCATCAAGGTCATTTTAAAAATAAATAAATGAAGATCGTGTTTATGTGAATTGAACAGCAGATTGTCAATAATCAGCCTGTATCATTATATATGCTATTGTTAATTCCACGCGCTTCTCAAAAGACAGTCGACTAACTTGCAATAAAAATCAGTTTACTAGTTTTCTGGAAATATTTAAATCAGTAAATGATCCCGAGAATTAAAAACTAACACAATTTATGGGTTATTTGATTGTTCTTAAAGCAATGTTCGGAAAAATAGCTACTAAAGCTTCTTGGGATTTCCGCATTTCATTGGACGGCCGAAGTTTTATACTAACAAAATTCTTCGTTATAGACAATTGTTTGTGTAAATTATTGACAATCATATAAACTTTTAACAAATTTTGGGTTTAGTCTTAAATGTTCATTGAAACAATTAGAGACGCAGTCGCCATAGCTGGGGCACGCACATGTGGGTATGACCCGAAGCCCTTTCAGATTGCTTTAATTGCTTGACTCAATTGCACGCTTTCTTTCTGTACTTTTCGTGATTTATTATCCTTCCCAATGGGGTTTGAGATCTTGCACATCAATCGTATATCTGAGATATGTTTATAAAAGATATATTAAACTTAATTACGTACACATATTGTAAGTTGAGACAACGAAAAAAATCTTAATCCAGTTAGCAGCAAAATGAATAATTATATAGATTCCTAACATGCGTTGATCACATCTTCTACAGAAATGATTAGGTTAATTCACGGAAACATCAATTCTCGAAGTCCATTTGCATTCATGCATGCATGTTTCTCCTGTAGAGTGGATATTTAAATTCATTGATGACAGCTGTTCGCCATATATGTTGACTCAAATTTGGTGGAAATTTTGTACATTAAAAGCTTATCACTACTAGCGCGTGGACCGTGCCATGCATGAAGAATTTTTTAGGGAGCGGTTAAATAATTATTTTAATGCATACTTCTTTCAATTATTTTAATATAAGAAATAAGAATTTTTTATTTTTTTAAATATAAGTAAATTTTAATTATTTCTGTTTTATTTAATGAAATTCTCTACAAAACTTCTTTCATTTAATAAAATCAAATATTTTTTTAGGTTTGATATCAAGTTCCAATTAAAGATAGTTTAACAAAATGGTTTATTTTTCAATTAAAAATGACAATTTAATAAAATTAACTAATTTTTTTAATAAGTATGAAGTATGTCTTTTTTTATATGAAAAAAATTATGTATGGTTAAAAAATAATTTTTTTTACATATATAAAATTATACAATTTTGAGATACATCAATATATTGGAATTCAAGCCTTATTATAATAAAAATATTTTAATAATACATCAACGTTTTCATAGAAAATAAGTTAATATCATTAGTTGAGTTTCTTTATAGCTACTGTTAAATTTAAATCAGAATAAATAATTAAATAAATTCTTAAAAAGGTGATAAAGAACATAAGCACCAATTATATTATCATGGACTTACCTATAGAAATCATTAAATCTAGCTCATACTCGAATGAAAACATCAATTAGCACAAAAAATAATCAATTAATGAGTATACAATACTGATGTAAAAGTTTTTATATAATAAATTAATCTAAAATTATTATTGATATGTATTTTAAGATAGTTATTGTAAAACAGACTTAATGCATGTATTATTCATTATTTAGTTGAACTTAAACAATTATATTAAATTTGGATCAATTCGTTCATTCTGAAATAATAATTGTTTTCAACTTTGACATATAATTTTTAACTCTTTTTTTTATGAATTCAAAACATAAAATTTATCTTATTAGATTTACTTATATAAAAATTATGAAATTTAACTAATATTCAAATGAAAAAAGACCATAAATATGACCCCAAAAAAAATACATGCAAAATGAGTTTCACGAGCAAACAAAAAAGAATATGATATTATTTTTTAAAAAATTGGTTATCAGTTAGACTCACTTTTTATATTATTTTCATTCTATTTGTGACTTTTTTTTTCAAACATCAATTGAGTTTTATAAGTTATGTAAATGAATTTAATGAAACAAGTTTCTTAATACGGTTACAAATGAGTTTAAAATAAAAAATTATCACTATTAGAAAAATCAAATTGACTTAAATTTAAAATATAAATGTTTAAAATAAATTTAATAATAAAATAGAGGAATCGAGAAAGGAAATATAGAAACGTAACATTAATTTTGAAAAAAAAATATAAAATTTTGTTGACTATTTAAAATATTAAATTCATACATATTAAGAATTGTTGTTGTTAAATATAATATGTTAAATGTTATTTTACACTTATATTTAACTGTTTTTGTAATCTTGAAGTGTAAAATTTTTTTTTAAAATGTTTTGCATTTATATTGTAAATAAAAATAAATTTTATTATTTTATAATATTTAAAATTTATAAACAATATTTTAAGTAATTTAAAGTATAACTATTAGTTAGATTAGATGTAAACTAATAAAATGACATACTACTCAAAAACTTGTTTTAAAATTATTATTTTAATCTTCATTAGATCATTTATATTTCATGTCATTAACTTTTTCAAGGTATTTTGCATTACTTTAATAATAATATGATGTATTACCTCTTGTATATTTATTATCCTCTTTAATTGGCCTTTTTATTTCCCGTACTTAGCATATAAAATTGTATATTTTATTTAAAAATAATTAAGAAAAAAAATTTCGCGCGTGTGGTATAAATAGATATTAGTCATATTATTTAATTTTCAAACACAACTCATATCTCCAATAGAAATGAAACTCTACATTTGATGAGAAAGTTAAAATCAATGGCTTCAAAGAACAAAATTATATTTGGAACTCTTAATGTTCAGGATTATAATATTTAAAAATTAAAACTAGTCATATGTGAAGAAAAAAAATTCTATTCGACAAGAATTAGTTAATACTACCAACCCATGCTAAAAAAGAGTTATTTTTGTCTTAAAGATAGAAAGAAAATTAAGAGTAGTAAAATTTATAAACCCACATTAAAGAAGAGTTATTATTTTAAAAAAAAGATTCTCACTCTCATCCTATGAGATTATAAGATTCTCACTCTCACTCCTTCCCATGGGAATAGAAAGATGAAAAACATATACAATATACATTCATAGAAATAAGTAATGTATGAGAATTTTTTTTATAACTACCAAACACGAAAATGTTAGGGCCGGTTTATATATGCTGATTGACACTGTTATAAGTTTCAAAAACTTTAGAAACAACAACTAGTTTTAGTTGTAGCTTTTTTTCTTTATGTTCAAGTTTAAAAGTAAATTCATTTTAAAAGTTTTTTATTGTATTCATGTGATAGTGATAAGAATAACAACAACAAAAATAACATGATAACAATATTAATGATGTTGCAAGTGATATCAATGATGTAAGGATAATGTGATTTTTGGTGGGATCGTGACAATAATAAGGTTGTCAATGATAACATTTATGATAATAATGTCATTGATGGAAATATCATTTTAAAAAAAATTAATTCATAAACTTAAGGTAATAAAAGTTTTTTTATAACCAAAAACCAAATTCATAAATGAAATCATTTTAAAATTAAATTAAAAATCAATTCAACTTTATTTTTATCAAATACGTTTGTTTCCAATATTTTATTTCAAAATCAACAACTCGCACTTATCTCCAAATGAACCCTTACATTTTCAAACTCACATTCTCAAAAATAATTTTGTAAGACTAAAAACAAACACACTCTATACGACTATATGGGGGTATTCTTAACAATAACATGTTCGCGCAGTAAAAAAAAACCCGTGCATTACGCGGCCTTATAAACTAGTTTTATTGTTTTTGACTAATCGGTTAAAAAAGTGTTGCGTCATGAAACAAGAGACATCCTCTGTTATTCGTTTGGAATTAGGGCGTCTGTAGGCGCTGATTCTGATTGGAAGTATGTTACGCAGTGAATTAAATTTTGTTGCTTTGTCTCAATCTCCTCCCAGTCCTATCCATTAAGAGGTGAGGCAATAAACCTAAGCTTTCTTCTTTTTTCATCTATTTTGTTTCATTTGATTGTTCTACATTCCATGAATTTCAATGCGAGGTTCTGCCTTCTCTGACTCACCAGATGTATATTTCAATTCTTGTTAGAATTACCAGATCCATTGTTGGCACCACTTGGCTGATTATACGACAAATTCTACTTAGATTAATTTGGTTCTTTTATATTTAGATCTAAATCTCATTACCCCAGCATCATTCCGTCCACATAGAGCTCACAATTCTTGACCGACACAGTAATGCTTTAATAATTCGTCTCTATTCATGCTTGATTTGTGAAATTCATATTTAATATTTTTACTTATTTTATTTGCTTTTCTATCTGGTTGACACACGACAGTTAAGTTTGCAATCTCTGGCAAACAATTCTCAAGAGTTGCGTTGCAAGCACACTTGGAAAAGCCGTGCTTAGCTGACTGCTTTGTGATCTCTCTTATTGCTTTTTTCGGATGCTTCTGTTGAACACTATGTGCTCTTGCATGCATATCTTATAGCTTATTGTAAATTATTTTATTAGCTTCATTGCATCAATTTTACTTTACCCATCCAAGTATCCAACCCTTTAAGTGATGAGAAAAGAGAGCAGGAATTGTTCTTGAGAACAGAAAGTGGGGCTACATATTACATAATTTCATGTTATTATTCTGTTAATAATTTTTGAGTGAAGTTGTCTTGGCTATTGCTTTAGGGGAAAAGAAGTTACATTAAGTACAATAAGGCCTTTTCTACCCATTTCATGTCATTGGCTGTACTTTGTTGTTTTTAGTAGGGCTAACAGTTCTTTATGTCTTTGCTTGTATAGAAAGACTCAACATGAGACTTGCTTCTCTCCATCCATCATGAAACACACAGAAGTTGAACCAAAGATTATGGCATATAAAATCTTAAAAACAGTGACGATATCTTTTTTAGAATGACTACTGCATTTTGTAATAGAATTTATATAGCTACTTTAAGCAAAGTTGTTGTGGTAAATCGTAATACTGTCGAAGTTGATACTGGCTGTCTACTTCATGTTTTGCACCTAAGGTCTTTTACTTCATTTTATTGGAAGGGAGGTTATCAGCTTTCTGTTCACGATGGTGGATTTCTTTTTCTTTTTTCTTTTTGTGTAATTTAAACATTTGTCTACTTATGTGCTATATCTGCAAGGTTTAGAGAAATATAAAATGACTAGATTGCTCTCCTGGACATTGCTGCTTCCCTGAAGATGCAGATTGTTAATGAAACCTCAGAAAAAATAAGCTTGCTGTAAACCTTTTTGAAGCCTAATATTTGGAAATACCAGCATTTATTTGTAATGAAGCTTCATGGCTGGTATTCGTTATTAGGATTTATTTGTGCATTTTAAACTTTGCCATTTTGGTATGTGTTTAATTTCTACTGAGTGATTACATTGGAAGAACTTGCTAAAATCATGTAGGCTACTGTATGCTACCCTTTTCATTATTGAATATATATATATATATATATATATATATATATATATATATATATATATATTAATGCATCCAATAAGTCGTGAATGTCCTGCTTTGCATGAAAAGAAAGTAAACATTTCTTCTTACTTGTTGTTTTCCTCTATAATTTTTTTTTGGTATAGATCGTAGTCAGTTTTTTTTCTGTTAATTTGGGATGTCGGAAGATGGATTTCTTATCAGAAAGCCTTTTGGTTTGTCATCTTCAGGCCAATTCTCCCCCTTTCGTTCTAACATTAAATGCAAACTCATGGCAAGCTAAACTCATCTCAGAAGTTGCATATTATTTCACATATTGTGTCAGCCATTGCATTTATAGTTGACTTATGCTGTATCTCTTTCAATGGATTAAATCAAATATCAGGAGAGAATGCATGCAGCCAAATTGTTCAGTAATGTAACATGTGAATACTCTTCTCAAGTGAGCAACAAAGGTGGGAGTGAGTGCTCTCCAAATGTACGAGAAACTTGAAACTGGAGGTTAGTTTAACATTTCTCTAAAATATTGGGTTGTTTGACTTATTTATTACTTGCTGAAGTTACCAACCCCCCTAACAATCATTGTAATTGATTCACCAAGGTCTCTGTCACCTTGGTTCTTTGTTATACCATATATGGAATGCTTTTTGATTCAAGCGGCACAACTAGAATAACAGCCATAAAAACTCTACAAATGCACAAACCAGGGTGAAGCTATCGGTGGCCTTTCAAGTTCAGCAAGAGCCACCCCGTCTTTAACAAATCCAAAGTAAAAGAAAATCTGCTTGTTATAGTAGCCATTGAATTAAACCCAACCAACCACCACCCAGATGAAAATAATCGTAGAGTACAGATATCTTATAAACAACACAAGTAGGCTACCTAATTCCTGATATTTTGTAAACTAGTATCACGTTATTATTTCATTTTAGTCTAGAAGGAATTGATGTTGTCATAACCAAGATGCTTATTTACTAGTATTTTTTTAAAGTTTTAATTGATGCTACTGCTCTAAATAATTGCAAGATAGAACGAACATAGAACAAAGTTGTCACGTCGATTCATATTTTTCGTTGAGCTTGATAAAACCTAGCTGCACTTACCCTGGCCTAAGCTCTCAAAAACAGAGACTTGCAAAACAATCGACTTCTTCTGGCCTCATTTGCTATTAACATAAAATCCTAGCCGAAGACAACCAAAAACTATACAGATACATACAAAAGCTATACACTCAACGTACACCAAAATTCACAGCTATGTTACATGAAACCGTTGCACACTCCCTTGCTACTGCCTCATCTCTGCAAGATGTGGTGAATTTACAGGTCTCGTTAGCTTCCTCACCAGGTGTTGGTAATTTTTTAGTCTCCTCACGGTACGAGTTGACACATCTCATACAAACAAACTTAGACGGCATTCCATCAGTATTATTATCAATTCCAGCACATCTTGTGTGCTGCCAAACACCACAGGTATCACATGCTAACATTTTCTCTCCATCGTCATCCTTAGCCCCGCAAATGCAATCCACCTTCCACACCTCTGTTCCTCGTTCCATTCGGAATCGGCTTAGCCCATGTTTAGCTGGACATCTACCTTGAATTTGAATTGATCCACTTGTTCCAAGCAAGAACTTTATGGTGAGCGAATCACTGATTGATCCATACCCTAGGAGTTCCTCAGCTTGAAACCTCTTATACATTGCATATACCTCTTGAAAAGCACTAGTGGCTTCACTCTTGAGGTCAGCAACAGTAGCATTCAAAGGAAGCACAATTAGCTCTGGCGGTGGGGATGGATCATCCTTGGGCTGATCAGAAAGCTCCACATGACACAACAGCCTAATGACTGAAGGCAGTTCAACAGCCATTTCATATGGCTTGTAATCCTTCATGAACTGTTTACAGTCAAGGAGCTTCCTGGCTGAATCCGCCACCCTTTTCCTCATATTCTTGGGTCTGTAGCACACCATTTTGTCAGGGTGAATAATTGAATCAAATAAAAATGTCAAATCAGAGATCAGTTGAGCATCTGTTGGATAGCCTGAATTTGTGCTTAATCCATTACACCAAGGTTCTAACCTGTATTAAGGATATATAACACAAGCGTTAGTTACATTGGTATAGAAGCAAATTGACAAAAGCCACAAATTCAGTCTTACCTGAATTCGATGGCACTGGAAATTGGATTGCATCGTGAACAAACTATCATTCCATTGGCAGCTAATTTTCCCGGCAAGTGCTTAAGACAGTAGTCTAGAAGTTCTGGAGATGAAACACCCCTGCATACTGCACCCTTGAGAGTACGCCTTGTCACCCATTTGGCCTCAGTACAGACACCCGATGCAAGCAAAACCTTGATCAAAGCATGTTGCACGTCTTCAACATCATTTCCCGTCCAAGCACACAATAAGTTACTGGTCTGCTTAGATGTCCTCATGGCCACTGGCTTACGACATTCAAGAATCAATGTCAACAAAAAGGAAAATAGATCTTTAATCGTCAAAAGTTCAGTTTCTGCCAAAGACTGGTAAAGAGAAATGACACACTCCAGGCGGCTTCTTGGTCCCCGACCATGGAATGAAAATGAGGACAAGAGCATGCTCGACAGGGTATTCACTGCATTCTTGTAAGCATTTTGGGTAAGAGCATAGCTGCCAGTTCCAAATTGATAACCCCAATTGCCATACCAGGAATGCCCGTTGGTGATTGCATGAAGCAATCGGTATTCCAGCCCAAATTTCTTGGACAAATCCATCACACTAACCTTCCTGCTCAATTATAAACACAATTACCTAATAAAGGGGTCAAGTCAAGCTCATCCTGATGCAAAATATGAGAAAGTTGAGTAATGCAGACCTAACAGAAATTGCAGCACATAGCCTATCCCAGAAATTCATGATATCAAATCCAGAGAGAAGCTTCGAGCCACCTTCTCTTCCATTGAGAGTGAGCAGGTGCCCATAACCATTGGCATGCACGACACCATGCAGAAGATGGGTGTTATCTTCAATCTGAAGATACACCCAATCCTCAAGGTCATCAACGGTGATGGCAAAGTTACACGATCTACACCTGCCAAGATGTCCAATAACCGAAACGACTAGGTTACTTTGCATGCAAAAATAAACACGAGTAAAAGTTTTAATGGAAAAATAAAAAGTGCAGAACCACTTACCTTGTTTCAGATAATTGGAGAAGATTTCCACATCTTGAACATGGTCTTTGATATGCTTCGACGGCATCACTCGCAGCCCTTATTATGAAATGGTATCGTTTTCGACACACCGGATGCCCACTCCACCCTTTGTTTTTACCCCAACAAAAAGTCAGCATTAGAACACAACCATATATCCACCAAAGGTCCCATAAATATCTATCTCACATGCTTATTATTCTTATCTTTTCACACACCCACGTTATTATTATTAATATAAATAATATTGTGTATTATAAAATGATAATAATAATATAAAAAATTGGCAAAATAAGTATATTATATAATTTGAATTTAAGCACACAAAAAAAAAAGAGGGAAAATAACACAGGTTTTTGCTGAATTTTCAACCAAATTCTAGGAGGGAAATCTGATGGAGTTCAATTCTTACACTACTCAGTGAATTAAATTAAAAAAAAAATAAGAAAGTATAATAAATTTCCCTCAACTATGTAAATTAAATTAAAAAAAAAAGTATAATATTTTTCCTTCTACTATGATCCGTCCTGTTTTTGTGTTTTAATTTTATTTGAAGTTATTGAGAATGCATGGAGTCTACAGTCACTGAGTCACAGACTCGGCGAATGTGCTCACCAACGACTCGGCACTGGTCACAATAGACGGAAGTACGGCAACGAGTGACGTCCTCCTCAACAATATCGAGAGTGACCATAGCCGGCGAGAGATCGGGCCCACTGACGATGTCTCCGACACGGAACAAGATCTGCCACGTCATGAGTGACGGAAAGAGCGAGGGAGGGAAAGTGATTCGCGCATGGTCAGAGAGGAACCGCTGTACACAGTTCCGGAAGGGTTGGCCGGAGGCAGTGACGCCAGGCTCGGGAAAAGTAAGAAAATCACGAAGATCAGCTGTGACCCTTCTCTTCATCCTCTTGGAGGGTCTCTCGTTGACGACCATGTTCCGCTCGGGCGGGAGGGTTTCGAAAACGACGTCGAATCAGTAACGATTGGGGGAAAAAAAAACAGATCTGATCTAGAGAAGAAGGAGAGAGAGATTGTGTTTGTGTTTGAGACTGAGCGTATGAGTAAAATAAAGAGCGGAAGGATGAAACAGAGAAGACGACGGCGTTGGGGTGTAGTCGAAGGCGCTAGTTGCTAGTTGCTAGGGTTTGTTTGTTTTTTTTAGCATATATCCACTTTCGCCGAGGGCATAATTGTCATTTCACTTTAGTCATGGCGGTTCACTTTCCCTTTCTCTCTCAACTGCTCTTTTAATCTCCACACACCTTTTCACTATTTTCTTTTTATTTTTACTTCTTCCACCCCAAAATAATAATTTTCCTAAAGTAATTTTATAAAAGGTTATGGTTGGAAAAATTAATTAAGAGTTGAAAAATTAATTTATTAAATTATAAAAATTTGATAAAATCAATTATTGAATTAATTAAAAATATAAAATAAAAAAAAATATTTATTTGTCTCGCACAATAATTATAGTGGAATGGATGAAATTTTGTTTAGTAATCCACTTTTGAATAAAATTTTACTTATAATTCAATTCAAATTTATAATAAAATCATTCTTTTTTTATTTCTAAATATCTTCAGCAAAAAATAAATTAAATATTCAAATCATATCATAATTAAAAATTATAAGTAAATTATGATTTAAATTTATAATAAGTAAATTGCCATATAAAGCTATTTTTAATTGGAATCAGATAGAGAAAGAAAAATCAGATATACAAAGTAAGAAAATCATTTATATATTAAAAATATTTAGTTTGTAAATTTTAATCGTAATAAAACTTAAATATTTAAAATATCTATTTATTACAAATTTTTAATTATATAAAAAAACTAAAGGGTAAGATGAGTCAAAACAATCTGTAAAATCAATGCTAATATCCACTTTTTAAATTGATGATTAAATTAAATTTTTTTACTTTTGAATTTTTATTGATTTTAGTTTTATATTTTTTTAATGATTTTATTATTAGTAATATAACATTATCTTATATATTATTTTAAAATAATCACTAATATGATATGATATATATTAAAACAATTTTGATAACACAACAATGTTATCCGATTTAGTGTGTATCAAATATTAGATAAAATTAATGCTTATATTTTCATTATCCTGTCATACTCTTATCTTATTTTCATATTCTACCATCATTTACAAGGAGACGTTTGTTGCATGACATAATCTTGCATTTATGGAAATATTAATACATAAGAATGTTAATCCAATTAACATGTTTGAATAGTATTTAGTAATTTTAGAAAAAAGTTTAAAAAAATAATTTAAAAATGAAAAAAATAAAAGTGAAGGAGAAAGGTAAATAAACATAGTGAGAATAGGTAGTTTATGGTAGATAAGAACTTTCATTTCCATGAAAATATCATATACCTATCCTCTTTTTTATGGGAATAAAATATAAACTACTTACAGGATAGCACAACTTTCATGATAATAAAATAAAAGCTTAAAAATAATTCTGCTACACATATTTTAAAATGGGGATATTTGGTTATTATATTTTAGAAATTTTACTATTTTAATCCAATTCTAAAATTTATTTATATTTTATTTCTTTTATTTTGATGCGGATGATCCCTAGACCTAATATGTTTATTTAACATTCATTCATAAATATTTAATTATTTAAATATAAGAAAAAATAATATTTTATTGTATTAGTTTATAAAAAAACAAAGTATTATGCCTAACTAAAATATGTGTAAAGAATTAAGGATTATTCACTATGATCGATGGAGTTGTGGAAACTTTGATAGTTGGTATCAGACTTTAATTTTAGATTTGAATCTCATGGTTGAAATTGTACACCCAAAAAATATATGTAATATTTAAAAATAAATATAGAAATACTAAATAAATATTAAATAATTAGAATAAATAATGATCAAAGTTGTACTAGACGTACGTGTAATGAGTAAAATAAAAGATTCAATTATCATAACTCCCAAGCAGTAGGGAGTGACGATAGAATCGGAAAGGCGGTTTTCCTTGGCTTTGAACAAATTTTTTAATTTTCATTTTCGTTTTCGCAATAAAACGTTAACTTTTTTAGAGTCAACTAGTTCTATTGCCCGCGTTTTGTACGGCTCTGGAAGAAATTAAGTATATTTTTAATTCCGACTAATGTTTTAACTTTTAAGTGGTACATCATTACACAAAAATATTTTTTATATTATTATTTTTAAAATTTATACATTATATTTTATTTAAAATTCATTACAAAAAATATTTTTGAATATATAAATTGTATTCTAAATTTATAATAAACAATTTAAATTATAATATAAGATTTTTTTAAAAATTGAAATAAATAATTGATTAAGAAAATTAAGTATAATAATACTTTTAAGATAATTAATAGTGTGTTTGATTTCACATTTAATGTGTGATTTTAATAAGCTAATATTTTAGCTTTCACATTTTAAATATGATTTCTTATTCAAAAGGTACATGAAAAATGAAATGCACCTTCCAATGAGTGGAGAGACAATGTGTTTAAAATCCTTAGTGACCCTTTGTTTGGTAGAAGAAAATATAAAAGAAGGGAAAAGGAAGAAGGAAAAAAGAAGAAATAAAGGGACAATATAATTCATGAGTCATTTGGTAACGCCAAAGTGAAGGGATGGAAAAATGAAAAGGAATGGATCCCTCACCATTTTATTTTTATTTTTTGCAAACCTCACCAAACTTTACAAAAGAAGGTGATGCATAACTAATGGCATTTATGGGGATTCAAACCACAGATAAATGCATAGTTGATGACATTTATGAGAGTTGTAAAAATTAATTGTCACAAGAAGGCGTTGCATAAGTTACGACATTTACGGGAGAGTTCAAACCACGGGTAAATGTATAGCAAATGACGTTCATGGTAGTTTAAAAACATCGGTAAATGCAAATATGACATTCACTTGGGTTTAAAATCGACTTTCTATTTAAAAATAGTCGATTATGCTACAAGAGATAATTAATTGAGTTATTTTTTTTCTCTCCCTATTTATTTTCCATTTCTTCATTATTTCTCTTAAATTAATTAAATACACACATTTTCACTCCATTTTTTTACCTACCTATGTTCACATTTTTTTTTCTATTTTCTTTTTGTTACCAAACATAACATGGCGTAAAAAATAAAAAAATAAAAGAAAGATTTTTACTCTACAAATTAAATATTATTCTGTAGTTTATAATATAGGAATATATTGAAATTTTATCTTAATGAAACACTTTATTTTACAAAGTGATACAAAGTTAAAAACTAGTCAAACTCTAGATGGGAGAATTGAAAAGAGATGCTATATGATAAGCAAAGAAGAATATATATACAAGATAATGAGAATTTGTAAACAAATTGATTAAAAATAATAGAGTAAATTACATTCACACCCCAAAGTTAGTGCTTATTATATTCAATTTCATTCTTTTTTTATTATACACCATACTTTTTTGTGTTTTTTTATCTTTCATTCCACTTTGATTCCCTGACTCACTGTAAAATGAGGATTTAGTAGTGCCGCTATCACGTCCTTGACCCATTAGAATTTATTTTACCTTATTGTTTTTGTTTTCTCTCTTGTATTTTAGGAAAGGGAGAGATTGTTAGGAGTTAGGTAATACATTTACTTTTCATAACTATGTAGTTAGTGGAAGTGTAGTAGCCTTTACAAGGCTTCCAACTAACACCATTAATAGATATACAACAAAAACTTATCTCCCATTAATTCTCTCATCTTCTCCAAAAACTCTTGATTAACCTAGGTGTTCCTTTCTTTTCAATACCATTGTGTAGTATCTGCTTAATTCATAACAACTCCGATGAAGGTAGCATTATCGTACTTGATGAAATAGCTGTCGAGCTGTAATGCGTTGTCACAGGAGGTGAAACAGAGGTTGTCGAGTTAGGTGACTGCATGTGACACACAACGAGAGCACTAGTCACTGGTGAGATCATCATGATACTGAAAGAGGTTGTAGACAACGTTGAAGGAAGTAGGGACAATGAAGTTGTTGTGGTTGATGAAGGTGACAAAGTTGATGAGGAAGGTGAGGAGTGAGTTGATGGTATTTTCGTAGGTGAAACCCAACGTGAACTTGGGTTAAGAGCAGACTTGCACAAGAGTGATAAGAATTCTTAGGACATTTTCACAAAAAACTAACACCATTAATAACAGTGATGGTTAAGGAGAGACAAAAGAAATGAGATTTCAGAGAGAAGGTGTAAGTATAACAATCACTAACTTGGGGGGATGAGTATAATTTGCTCAAAACAATAATAATTGGACAATCCAATCTAAATTGATTGTACCATTAGCTTTTTTATTTTTATTTTTAATGCCAATGACATTAGTGTCGAATATTTATCATTGATAATTAATCAACTATTGGGGAACCTAATTAGATCACTTTTAGTGAGATATTTTTCTTGAATCATATTTTTTCAATTCAAGGCTCAAGCACGAGATTTTATTTAAAGAAATTGAACTCAGTACCACTTGAACCAATTATTTATTAATTAATGCTTTCATTGACTTCTTTATATTTACAAGAGATCGTAACACCGAGGTTATTGGACCACCAAGAATAAATTTATTGGATAATACTCTACATGAGAGGATTTACCCTAAAAAAAATACTCTAGTGAGAAGAGAAAACCAACAACCTTTTAAAACTAGATAAAAAAAATCATGAAGTTTATTTCAATCTATACTTAGGTGTTAGCTTGAGCAAAGCACTCATAAATACAAAGATCACATTTGAATGCAACTTTATACTACTAGTTATCGATAACATGAACTTGAAATCATCAAATCCATTTGGTCCATGACTTATTGAAATATAATTTGTAATTATTTTTTTATCTTTGCTACGTAATGGTGCACAAAATAGCATGTTCGTTTCCAATAAATTAATCAAAGGATGATTCAAAACGTGTGTACCTTAAAATAATCCTTAATCATCGGCTACAATCTTGATGTAAAATAATCCAAAAATGAATACATAATCAGAGCTTTTATTAATGATATTTTATGGAATAAATTGATGTATTGAATAATAGTAGCAGTATATGTGCATAAGATTAGTTGAAATGAAAAATCATCCTATAGAAGTCCACAATGATAGCGGGAATGCCAATCGGGGTCTCTAAACAGAATGGCCATGATTGCAAGGATAATGAATCTGACTATGGATGATTTGGTGTCAAGCTTCTTCCCAACAAGGAAAGAATGCAAAGAGAGCCAAAAGATTCTCATCTTCCTTTCTTTGAGATATTGATCAAATGCTTCTTCTGCGTCTGCGATGTTCATCCCTTCCGCAAATTTCTTTTGGGCCAGGCATCTAGCCAGAACCAGGGCATCTTCTATGGAAGCTGAGCCACCCTGTGCAATGAATGGGCCTGTGGCATGCATTGCGTCACCAGCAATTGTCACTGTACCTTTCCTGAACTTGTTCAAGACCAAGTCCCACGGTGCTCGATACTTCAACTCAGTCAGATGCAAGAAGCTCAACTTGCAGTTTTGTATCATCTCCACAGCCCCTTCTGGGAAACCTTTCATTGATTCTATTAATGACTGCCTAATAAGAACTGGCTCTTTCCAAATTGTTGAATCTGCTTTTTAATTCATTCATTTAATAATTCTCACATTATAAGATCAAATTAAGAAGTGAGTTTTAATTACTAGAGACTAAACCTTTAGAAGTCCTTGGCCTTGTGACAAACCAATAAACGAGCTGGTCAGACACTGGGATTCTTCCGAGTTGGACTTGACCTCTGCTCATCACAACAAACTCACTGGCAAATTGATGACCATTTGGAAAATTTGTGAAGCCTCGTGCAACACATGTAGAGAAAAGCAAGAGCTTCGTTCGGTGTAACCCAAACATATTTGCAATGGCAGAATTCACGCCATCACATCCAATAACAACCTGAAGTATAAACATGTTACATGCATGCACCTGTGTAATTATTCTAATCCATTTGGTGTAGCAACTCACGCTTTCACAACTCAATTTAACTTTCTGACGACAACCATTTTCACCCAAAAAAAAAAGAAGCAATGTTCGCTATGTGGACATGAGAAAAGATACACACAAATATTACCTTAGCTTGAAGGATGCTTCCGTTGCTAAGCAGAAGCTGTGGAGAGTGTGTTAAAGGATCTAATTCAATGGAAACCACTTGACAGTTCGTACGTATAGTCCCCACCGGTAAATTATCGGCCATGGCTTTCACCAGATCAGTACGCTTTAAACAACGAAGTTCCTGATTAACCCTGTTTTTTTTTTATTATTATTATTAACAAAATCAAGTTAACTATATATATGATGTTCCATTCCCACGATTTCTACTTGTACAAAAAAAAGTACCCTCTAACTCACCCAAATGGAAATTCCATTGGCTCAGCCTCGTTGAGAGATATAAATCTTCCCCTGAAATCATTCATTTTGTTTTTATCAATTAAAAACTACATATCATTAAATTTTATCTTCTCTCTCTATGTATTAGGATGAAATATCGAAAGATGTTACATCATTGTTACCCTTCTATTTGAATAGCAGTTTGTCTAAGTGTTGAGCCAATGCCAAGCTGATCAAGTGCACGCCAGCCATTTGCCTGCACTATTATAGCTGCTCCTGTGGCTCGCAAATTCTCTGATCTTTCTAACACCAGACTTTTAATTCTCTTCCTGAAAGTAATTAAGTTAATATTGCAAATGGAATCTCATATGGTATGGAAGAAACAATAAATGCATCACATCATGATTCAACTCGTAAGTTACTAACCTAAATTTTGAGTCATAAATCGTACGATTCAGTGATGAAATAAAAGTAGTGTGGAATATATCATTAAGTAATTTCGGTGCAATAATTTTAAATTAGGAACTGACAAAACAAGCCAAATAGAGTATGTAGAATAAACGAGTGACAATGTGGATCTTCCATTTCAGAAGAATGATAAAAAAGAGACCACTAGAATTCTTAAATAGCATTATATTTCTTTAGTATCTTTTTATTTAATAATTTAAGCTTATGCAAAAAAAAATAAAAAAATCTGGGATCGAATTTGCAAAAGAAAAACAAAAACAAAAAGAAGGCAAAACAACAAAATTCTGAAACATCTAATTCATATAGGTGATATGTAATGACTCATCTAATTCTGACACAGCTTATGCAAGACATCACATATATAATATAAATTAATTGTTGAATAGCTGAATCGTATTATATTGCGCGATTTGAATCGCAAAATCATAAGATTCTAACAACCATGAACAAGATGATGTGGAGGAAGGAAAAACTATAGATCATTTGCATGCGTAATGAAGAAGAGAAGAGGTAAAACAAAACCTGTGAAGGGCAAGGGCTGTTGCAAGGCCACAAATACCACCTCCCACGATCACAATATCGGCATCAACAGTTCTATCCATCCTCTAATTGGCCTTCTCTAGCTAAACAATTGAAATATATTTTCAAGACAGTTATATGTTTATTTGTATTTCTAGTTACTTTTTATAGCATGAAATCACAGAATCGCATCAACTCTCTCACCTATACATGTTAACTCAGAATAATAATTGGGTACGTAGTTCCTTTAATTAAATAGACTAACAACCAACATTCTACTTTGCATGATCTTGCGTAAATGAAACAGTAAGAAAATTATTTCATTTTAAAAATCCATCAATATAATATTTAATTAGTTTACAAAATTAATATTTTTTTTACCCGTCAGAATATACTTTACATAAAAGTTTATTATTAAAGTATTATTGCTGTAAAAAAAAATTTAAACTGTCTTCTAATATTTTGTTACTATATTATTATTTATATATCAAATTCATATTACAGCCTAGTGCTTGTTTAAATTGTAGCACTGGTGTTGTCTTGGAGTGATGTGTTATTCTTAAGTAGTTATGTGATGCAGGTAGTTCATGTATACCTAATGCATATTTTGTTTTTACTCATGCTGGTACTTCAGTACTTCTTGTACCTGTCTTGGTTTCATATTAATAAAATCTATTTAATTACTTTAGTTTTTTAAAAATATATTATATATATAATGATTTTGATATAAAAATTGTTACTTGTGTATCAAATTCGTGAAAAGATATCACAACACGTTTTTAAATTATTGTGTAAAAACTTTATTATACTTTAATTGAATTCTTTATATAAATTATAAAGTGTGTAACCTGCTTAACGGCACCGGCGCTGTAACTGGCCATAGAGGCCACCTTCCAAAAAAAAAAAAAAGTGTGCAACCTAGTAAACGAAATGACAACATACATATATTACCATTATTACTTTTCAAAATGTGAAAAATTGTGTTAACTGTTTTATTTAAATGATAACTAAGAATAATTAATTGCGGTGATTCTTAAATTGATCTCAACAACCGGCAGTGTTCATTGCATGATCTAGGATGAATGGGAAAATAAACAATTATTTCATCTTTTAATCCATCAATATTTAATTAGTTTTACAAAGTCAATTTTTTAATTATCTTTTTTACTTTTAGAGAATAAACTACATATAGTTTTAAAAACACAAATATAGATACGGGTAAATTTACAACTTACATGCATACTCAACTAAGTGCATTAGATTCCTTAATAAAATTATAACACTTCAAAATAAGTTTTTATTCATAAAATAAAATAAAAATGTATATATAACATCATATAAATATATATATATATATATATTATTTTTTATTTTTCAATTATTTTAATAACTAATTTTACTAAATACTTATAATTTAATAAATTAACTTAAAAACTTTCAACTACCGATTAATTTTCTTCCTTCCTGTTAATTTTTCAACTAATTTTTCAACTAATTTTGATAAACATAGTCATAAATTATAGAGAAGAATGATTAAATTACAATAAAAAGTTTGTTAGGAAACAAGTGAAGCTTGTGTTCCTTTTGCTAGAAAAATGTTCTATAATCATTTTCAAAAAGTAAACACTTTTTCCAGCGTAAAATGTTAGTTTAGTTAGAAATGTCACGAGAGATTCGAACCCAAAATTCCTTCTCCCTTCTCCAACCACTTGGTGAACTTTATATCTGCACCACTTTCAATCCTCAAAAATAAAGGGAAACTGTCTATATATTTTTAACAATTTTCTTTTTCATGTAAGTGTTTATACATATTTACAGAAAATCCATTTCTCCGCCACGGAAACGAATACCACTTCCAAATTATTGAACCTGCTCGGAAATAAAAACCACTTCAACAAAAAATACCAGATTTTTCTTATAACTGCTCGGGATAACTATAATTACTGAACCTCTAATCAAATGGATCAATTCGTGGATCATGTTCGCTTGCCATGGCCATTCCAGTGCAAAGACATGTTGGACACATAACCTGCAATCAGAGATTCAGAGTTGAGCATGATAGAAGAAAAAACACTCAACAACCACTGTGGTGCTGTGGACCTAGCAAGTAACAACTTGTACCAATTTATCTGTGTTTACGTGGGCAGTTGCAAACTTGATTTCCAATGAATTCGACTTTTAAAATTGATTTTGGTTAAAAGTGAATTTCAAGTGAAGTGGTTTATTTTTGTAAAATTAAAAGTTTATAGTAAAACTTGGTATGGAATTTTAACTCTCAAAACTTAAAATTGATTTTAAAGCTAAAATCCTGTTTTAAGACAGAATACATACATAAAACCAAACATCTTGAAAAATAGCTAAACATATGTTTACTGTTGCAAAAGGCATCCTAACGTAATATTTTGCACTTATTACAGTTAACAATTTCAATGTTTTTTTAAATGAATGACATTGAGCTTTAGTCATGTAGATTATGGCTGTTCTTTAATATAATTAGTGTAAAGGTAACAGACAATGAAGTCAATACTTCTAATAACCGACCTTGCCAGATCCAGAGCAATTTGAACATCTCTCAGTTTTTGGTGGTGAAAGAGGCTTATCTCCACCTTTGACTGTGGATACTGGTTCAATCAGAACAAGTGCTCCTGTGCTTGAACAGCGAGCACATGCAAGATATCCTGACAGCAAAAGCATAATACATTAGTCAACTTTCTTGCAGTTAGCTTCGAGAGATATATGATTAAAATCTCCAATTGGCTGAAAAAATGCAACCCAAACTATGAAAGCTGAGTGAGAAGCAATAAATAGTTCCAGGCCTCTCTGCATTGCGTTTCACAAGGACATAAGCTATGCATTTTATGCTACAATAATTCTCTGCAATTATGTTATTAAAGAAAGTAGAGGTGTCCCATTTTGACACTTAACATCATGGACAAGGGATCAGAGTCAGACAGTATCAGAAGAATTCTCTGATACTGCGAAGAAAGAATGATTATTATTGTGAATATGGTCTGGAATGATACAGAAACACATCCAAGCTTCATTTTATTTCGTGATTTAGATTTCCCCTTTCTAATTGCAATAGTTCACCCCGTCTTCCTTTGCAACTAGAAAGTAGAAATGGTCCATGATGTGCAGTAAGAAGAGGAAAGGATAATACCAAGAAGCATGACAAAATCCTTCAGTTCCACCATTAAGACGTTTGACTCCAAAAATGCAGATAACAGAAGAGGTTTTGAAATCTTACCAGTACCAAGACAGTATTTGCATCTTTTCTGCTCCTGCTGTTTTACATTGTTTATCTCAACCACCATTAATGCCGAGATTACTCCAACTGCTCCTCCAGAGAATGATGCCACTATGGGATCAACCTGACTAGAATATCCAACAGAATTGAGTCATGATAGGAAAGAATAAATGGAATGCACTGAGATTCATTTTAGCAGCAGTGAACTAACACTAATCAAATATTCATATACAGACAAAGTAACATGCAACTCTATTCATAAAACTTCAATACTATCAGATTCTGGGAATATTGCACTACTTTTCAATGCTCCTTCTGAGAAGTATAAAAGGAAACAGCAGATCAGGAAAAGATGCTACCTCAGTTGCATAGGAAGATGTAAACTTTCAATAAAATCTGCATAAGATGTGCCCCCTAGTCCAAGCTTAAGCTCCAACTGAGAAATTTTAAAAAAAAATAAAATGAAAAGACTGAAAGTTGATAAACTAATTGACTTCATGTTTTACTAAAATCTCCACAAAAGATATAGATAAAAAGAGAAAAAAAGGTTATGCACTGACAATGTAAAATGTTTTACATAGTCATCTAATCACAACCCACGATATATGAATAAGGTTGTTAACTGTTAAAATAATTATCTTAAAGTAATTCAAACAATATTTTATGATTTGATGATAGTGTAAAACTATTTTATATTGTCAATGCATAAGCATTTAACCCAGACAAAAATAGGAAATGTATACATCAAAATTCAGTTCTTTTTAATATCAAGTATGCCTTTCGTCTGTGTATATATCAATAATGGAGTAGAATATGCAACGGAACATTTCTTGCACCAGTACAATAAGTTAGGTTCACATTGAGGATGATGTTTTATTATAAAAATAAAAGCAATCGTAGTCAATTCTTTCCAAGTTAATTAATCCATAGAAAATTGCAAAGGTAACAACCAACAAAAAATCCTTGCTAATTTCATATTTGATAGCGTATTCAATCATCAAAACAGAGAACTAGGTGCAGAAGAAATCTTACACTAGGTGCAAGGAGACCACCAAAAAGAATTATCCCGGCAATAAGAGAAAAACAGGTTGCATAATATTGCTTGAGATTTGCTGAAGTCTGCAAATAATAAATTAATTACCATTTAACCAAAGCCTTGCTATGAAAAGTAAATTCTTCATGCTCATAAAAAACAATGACAGAATCGCTGTGATTAAGTCTAACTCCAAGAGACTTACCAAAGGAGGCAAGAAAGGAATGAATGATGGGAAGTTAGGGAGTTCATTCTCTTGCTCTTCGTTTAAAATTCCAAGTTCGGCACTTTTAATTCTTTGCTGTATCCTAAGCCTACGAACCTACAAAATAAGAGGATGTTGTTTGAGAAAAGGACTTCCCAGAGAGTAAGATGCATGAATGGCAATTTGAATTTTGAACAGGTTTTGTACTAAATTTGGAAAGTCAGTGAAGAAAAAATAGTAGATCAACATAATTTTGATAGAGGGAAATAGAACCATAGCCAACAAGACCACCTCAATATCTGATATAGTGCTATACAAAAATAAAAGTAATGAAATATCCAACTGAAGAACCCTTTCTCGGAGAAACAGCAGCAGTATATAAGATGTCATAGGAAGGTGAGACCTCTTCCATGTGTAAGAAGATTTTGTTCCTCCGACTTCGAATGTTGTCCTGAATTTCTTGAAGTTCCATCTTGGCAAAATCCTGTACCGTTTCTGGGCCTTCAATGATGCAGAATCTGCGGATAGAATAGAATGGAAGAATGAAGAAAGGAAAAAAGAGAGAGAGAGAGAGAGAGAATAGAAAAGGGACCCAGCAGAGGCGGTTTTGTCGGAGTCAAGAGAGGGTGCAAAAGAAGAGTCGGATTCCTGGGCGGCCATCAAACACCATCTGGGCCTGTTATTGGTGTAGTCCCTCCGACTCCAACCGGATTTGATTGGGTAGTGAGAGACCCCGCCGAATCGACCCAGACACAGCATCCTCCCAATTCACTCACATAGAATTTTAGGTTGCAGACCAGAAACAAATATTTAATCGGATATTTGGAATACATGGTATTTTTAGTGGAGTGCACACCGTCCTCATCAACCTTCACTAAATCCAAATCAATTAAAAAATAAAAGTGGATAAATGGAATTATTACGGGAAATACATGTCATTGTCATTGTGTCTTGCTTTTTATTTTTTAAATATCTCATATCTTTTATATCTATTACTCTATTATCAAAAAAATATTATGCATTATTATTATTATTATTATTTAAGCCTTAAATTTATTAATTTTCTTAGAAAGTGCTTTTCATTTATCGTAAGCAAGGGACATGTGGATGACCCGGCCCATAGCTTCCGCCGTCCCCCAACTTGAGAGCTGCATTCTGCTTCCGATACTCAAACTCAAATGTATCTGTCTCTATCAATATCATCATGATTCCTCGTACTTTGTCAAATTCTATGTTCCTTTTGATTCAGTTTGCATTCTTAATTTTGTTTGTAAAGGAGACGAGACATGGCTTATGCTGCAATGAAACCCACTAAGCCCGGCTTGGAGGAGTCACAGGAGCAAATCCATAAGATTAGAATCACCCTTTCCTCTAAGAACGTCAAGAATCTCGAGAAGGGTATCTTTCCGTCATTCAATACTCAAATCCTACTCTTCTGTTTGTGCTGACCTGGTTCGTGGTGCCAAGGACAAGCATCTCAGGGTGAAGGGACCTGTTAGGATGCCAACTAAAGTTCTTAACATCACCACCAGAAAATCCCCCTGTGGTGAAGGTAATTTTTGTTTAAATTGGTATTTATGAACTTCATTTGTATGGGCTTCTTGCTTCCTACATTCTAATCACAATTGTAGCTTTATGATCTTATTTTGTATTTACCTGTATTCCCTCCATATTGAATTTTATGTTTCAACTTTGGCGCTGCCTCTTGTGGGTGGTTTTAGAAATGTCATCAAGGTTGTCAAAAAGCATGGAATGTAATAAGAGCAATGTTGTTTTATTCTTAGGTTTTCTCATTGTCCCTATCTGTTTGCTGTCTTGGTGTATTTTGTTTTGGATATTATTTTTCACTACTGCTTTTTTCCCAGGCACCAACACATGGGACAGATTTGAGCTGCGTGTACACAAAAGAGTCATTGACCTCTACAGTTCCCCTGATGTGGTTAAGCAGATAACCTCGATCACAATTGAACCTGGTGTCGAGGTTGAGGTGACTATTGCAGATGCTTGATTTTGTAATTTAGCCCCTTGGCTAGGAATATGTTGAGTCAAATACACCAGGGTTAATGCATTTCCTTTTGCCTTTTCAATTTTTGAAGTTGATTATTGTGGAAGGGGTATTGATTTGATCGATTATCTTTTGTTTTGTGTTTGTCGACTTTGAAGAATACCATGACAAATGTCATGAATCTTTCGTGTCAAATATTTTTAGCTTCAGATCGAGACTATGTGTTTGTTATATCGCAAATCTTATACTCAGGAAGAACAGCTAGTGTGACTAATTGTACTTTTGAATAAAAGACATAATAAGAACAGTGCATAATGTTATCGGATTGTTGCTGTAATTTTGGCCATTTTCTGTTGAATAACTATTGTATTTGGTCTCGATGATAGGTAAAGGCACATTTTTCTAAATATAACTAGTAAACCCAATAATCCATAGTAATTTGATAAATATCTTAGTAAAAATTGTGTTGTAAAATATTGTTTTAATTTTTGCTTTTTAACATAAAAGTTTATAGAGGAGTATTAAATATAATTAATAAGGTAGCTATTAAATGTTTGTTAATTTACCGCTTAATTAAAAATGATCTTGCCGAAATAATTTCTGTAATTTAGTGTTCAACAAATATATTGAGGTTTTGGATTGAATGTTATATTGTGCATAGGTGTCTAGAGCTATATAGATGCAACTATTAGAGGTGTTGGAAGATGGTTTTTTTGAACCCAACAAAACTCATGTCATTGCACTTAAAATCAAGACTTGAATACAATTTAGTATCAAATCATGAACTTGTGGGCTTAGACTCCCTTGCAAGGCAATGATCTACATGATTAGCTCGCTTGACTGATACTGGCTGCAGTCTCAGATTGATGGAAGCTGCAAGAGTTGTTAAAGTCAAGCTCAATAGAAACATTATGCAGAAAATTACTGTTTTTGAGCCATTTGACAGCAGATAACAACGCCACTGCTTCAGCCTCTTGTGCGGGAGGGAGATGGGTTAAACATTGGTTTTATGCTTGCCTTATACACAACAACTCTAGATGCAATCCAATTGTTCGAGGTATTTTGCAGATGGGTTAAAGATTGGTCTTATGCTTGCCTTTTTCACAACTCTAGATTTTATTTGGGACAATGCTTAGAATTCAAATACCATGCCAGACTCAAAGTTTTGAGTAAGTTCAGGTTTTAGTGAGATGCGACTTAGTTGGCTTGAAGTTTTGGTTAGCCAAAATAAGATGGATTTGGTGCATTTTGTTTAGCTTATTTTAATGAAATAATTGTATGTTTCCTTCAGTTATTTGAATGAACTTTTAAGATAAGTAGTTTTTTTTTTTTTTAAAAAAAAACAATTATGCTGAATCACACTTGTTATTGAGTTGTCATTTCATTTAATTAGTTTTTACATTTTATTTGAATCAATCATATTAGGTGTGGCAATAGAGGGCTTTAGGCATAAAAAGCTCAAGGCCGCTGCTTCCTCCAAAAAATTGTTTCCTGTACTTTTTTTACTTTTGGATTGATTAATTTAAAATGTAAAATTATATTTTGGAGGCAATTATTTAACGCATCACAGTATTTGCTTGGGAGGCCATTACGAATGCAATTGGTATGCATCAAAGCAAATACGGTGATGCATAAATAATTACGTATTTTGGATTGGTTAAACGTTTTACATTTCATATGGGCCAATCTAAAAGATAAAAAAAAAAAAATCCAAAAAGGTGCAGGAAAAGACAGCCTACCGAAGCTCAAATAGAAGCATACTGCTAGGGGCATTGCTACATGCACCCACGAAATTGCTGATTTCATAATTTTCCCATTTTGTCCTTCCATAAAAGGGATACGGATCAACTAATCCGTAAGCCTCACACGGATTAGCTAATCCGTGTGAGGCTTACGGATTAGCTGATCCGTATGAGCCCAATACGTAAGCCTTATGGATTAGCCAATCCGTATGAGCGTATAAGCCCAATCTGTAAGTTTTTTTTTTATTTTTTTTTCAAAAATATGTTTTACAAATTAATTTAAAATTAATGGCTCAAGCAGGAGTCAAATTTCAAGTTAATCAACTGAGCTAATAGATCAATTATATTATAAAATAAATAATGTTATATATAACACTAAAATATCTAATATATATTTAATGCACATGTAAATTTAAATAATAAATTTTGTAATAATTAAGTTTGATATAACTCATACGAATTATTTAATTCATATATTTTTTATAAATAAAAAATATTTACTATTAAAAAATTAATTTATTAATAAATTAAAAAAACATACGAATTAACTAATTGAATTTTTTTATAAAAAAAAATACTTACAGATCACGTCTGTATGAATTATCCGTATGAGTCATACATATTAACTCATATAGATTATGTAATCCGTATGACTCATACGGATCACTTAATTCGTATGAGTTATACAGATATAATTCGTAAAAACAAAAAACACTTAAGGATATTTTTATAATTTTGTTTTAATGTTGGATGCACAAGCAATATATGCATGGTGCACCTAGCAAAGCCCCTATGCTAGTTTGTTCCCACCGTTTGGCCCATCAGGTTGACCCAGTAATGGGTTAGGTAGGTACAAGCAAATTTGGGTCGAATCATTTACTTCTTGGGCGCATCAAATTTCTGAGTATCATTTTCTTTTGCAACTCATGCTTTTATTGTTCGTTTATATAAGAAAAAGAGAAGAAAAAAATTAATAAGTTTTATTATCTTTCGTAACTTATGTTTTTTATTATTCGTTATAAGAAATTATATTGAGTTATGCTTGTATGAGATGTAAAACGCGAGTTTTAAGGAAAGGTAGGAGTTATAAGAAATGACAAGTTTTTTTTAGGACAGAACTTGTAATTTTACTTTGCATTTTTGAAACTTGAAACTTGCACCTAAGCAAAAATAATTTTGTGAAAAGAAAACAATACTATTAACTTATGTATTAAAATAACGTCTCAATATTACACGCATAAGAAATTATGTTTATATTATAAATAGATAGGAGGAAAAGTTCATGGTTTCGTGTAATTAAGCAATCCCGCAAGTGAAAATTTGGTGAGATATACATGGAAGGAGACAAAAAGGTCTCCCTGAATAATGTTTTTGCCTATTCACCGAACTGAACTGAACTTTAAAATAATCAGTGCCATAACGTGCAAACTGACATCTCAAAACTAATAGAAGTTAGCAGTAATCAACAATCATGCCCATTATCAACTTCCTTATTGCATATCTTAAGATAGCAACGCCTATTAGTTTTGGGATAAGGATATTTCTCTCTTTTGTCAGAAACACTTAAAAGTATATTGGTAGATTTGGGATGACTTGCTTGAATTGGAATGACAATTGAAATATGAGCTTGAGCAAGGGTTAGTTTTAAAATTGGCAGGAAAGTTGATGCTTAGAATAGAGTATTTCAAAGGTAGGATTTGAGGGGAAAGGGGTCATGTGAGGCAGCTTTTGCCCTGCATGAAATACTAATTCTACCATGCAGATTGAAAAGGAAAAATCATTGTATTTGCTGCATTGGAATCATTAAAATGTGATAATTTTTTTAAGAAATCTTTATCATTTTACATATTTGCTTTAAAATTTTTATAAATTTAAATTGTTATTCAAGTGTAAAAATTTGTCGCTACAAGCACACCCCTGGTTTTAGGCTGGGGGTTCAAAGTCATGAAACATATTGAGATTTAATGAAATATTGAATGCTAGCTCATGTCATCTCTATTGAATTTGTCAACTCTTTTTTTTTTTCTCTTTCTTCTTGAATTTATTTTGTTTAAACGTTTGATATATCATCAATACCATTCATTTGTACCCAGAAACTTACTATCAAACAAACTCATTCCAATTAATAATTTGTTTAATACATTTTATATCATCAATCCAGTTAATTTGTACCCAGAAAAGAAACTTATTAAGTATTATGAAACAAACTCCTTTCAATTAATTTGTATTAAGAAGAATTCTCTCATCTCATAAATGACAAGTTCAGATGGACACACCTACATATATCCATCTAGCTCTATTCAGGAACACACTCTTTCTCACTTGGATATATCATCACATCACACTTGGAAAATTTGTTTTCCACATCCTCTACTGTTGTTTCTGAAAAAAGTATTACAGTCATGGAAGTTCTGATTGCCATTTTCTTCCTATTATACTTGGTTTCGCATTGTTCTTGTAGCAGACTACGCGAAGCTGCTATAAACCTGAACACTTTCAATGTGATGGATTATGGAGCTATCGGAGATGGCCTCACAGATGATTCTCAAGTAAATCATTTTGTTAGACTTTTTTGTTTAAAATTGAATAATTACTTTTTTGGCAAAGTGCACTAGTTTATCGTATCCATCATCAAATTTTGCTTGTTACTATAATACAAGGCTTTTCTAAAAGCTTGGAGTATGGTTTGTGCAATGAAAAATGGTGCTGCAACCCTCAAGGTGCCTCCCGGGAAAACATTCATGTTGAAACCTCTTCAATTCAGTGGTCCCTGCAGTTTCTCTTCGGTTCATTTTCAGGTAAAACTGTGTGCCCACATATAAGATTAAGAGAGTCACACAAAAAAGTATTATCCTCATGCAATTCCACTAGAGTCATTGTTGGATTATTTCATTTTCTTAGATATGAATCTTTGATTTAATGTGTATAAAAGCTTGAAGGAGATGTTGTTGCACCAAAGAGCACTGAAGCATGGAAGGGTCAGGACTCTAGCAAGTGGATTGATTTTTCTAACGTCGATGGCCTTATAATCGATGGAGGTGGACAAATCGACGGCAGTGGTTCTGTCTGGTGGAATTCTTGTAAAGTGAGTTTTACTTTTTATTGTATTTCTTACATTCATATTCAAAATTGGGATACAAGAAGCATCCTTGGAGTTTTTTTTACTTTATTAATGTTGTTTTATTTGCAGGTGAAAAGCTGCTCAAGACCAACTGTAAGATATACATGTACTCAATTTTTGTGGTGTAATGGAGTTGAAATTTTTCTGCATAAATCATTTATTTATGTTATGCAGGCCCTGTCTATTCACAACTGCAACAACCTCCAGCTAACTGGGACTCGTCATCTCAATAGTGCAAGAAACCATATATCTATAAATAATTCTAATCACACACACATATTCAATGTCACTATCACTGCACCTCAAGATAGCCCAAACACTGATGGAATTGACGTTTCTCAATCAAGCTACATTCTAATTCAGCGCTCAACCATTGCAACGGGTAAGAGGCATTGAAAACATTCTCGACATTCAAGGCCATATATAGTAATGAAAATATATGCCAGTTCATATACTAATTTAAAGCTTAATTTCATTTTAATAGGAGATGACTGCATCGCCATGAACAGTGGCACGTCATATGTTAACATTACTGGTATAACTTGTGGACCCGGCCACGGTATAAGGTACAAATACATTTTCATCATGGAAATTTGATTCAATCAATGGAAATCTGTCTCATCTCTCTTCCTTTTGGCCATGTGTTCAGTGTTGGAAGCCTTGGGAAAAAAGGAACTTGTCAAACAGTGGAGCATGTTCATGTAAGCAACTGCAACTTCAAGGGAGCAGATAATGGAATGAGGATAAAGACATGGCCGGTACGTACAAATATATATTGATTAAAGATAAGATATTGTTTTCTGTAAATACACAGTTAGTTAAGGAATTAATTCCATTTTCCCTTCCTACAGGGTGGATGCGGGTATGCAAGAAATATCAAGTTCGAGCATATCGTACTTACAAATACCAAAAATCCTATAATTATTGACCAGGATTATGAAAATGTACAGAATGAAGACAAAAAACAGGTTACACTTGGTTGCGTCATTAGCATAGCAGTATCCCTACTTAATTTTGTATAGAGAGATATCTATAACAAAGTTTTATTGTGTTTTTGGAATATGATCATACAGACATCTGAAGTTCAAATAAGTGGCGTGACGTATCGTTATGTCAATGGAACTTGTAATAGTGAGACAGCCATTATTTTGAATTGTGGCGCGGGTGCAGGGTGCACTGATATCTTCATGGATCTAGTCAACATAACCTCAACTTCATCAGGATCAAACGTTCTTGCATCCTGCAACAATGCTCATGGAGTTGCTGCTTCTACTTCACCTCCTGTGTCTTGCTTGTCACTGTAACCTACCTCGGTTGTTTTCGTAGCTGCATCGCCCATTTCGGTTTCTAAAATGGCCCGCAATTTCTTTTTCTTTAGTAATCATCTAGGAGATTATGTTGCTTTTATTTCATCAAGAATGTACAATATAGAAACTCAAGACTACAAAAAAAAATAGAATGTTTTTCTGAGTTACTAATGTTAACAAGCACTCAACATGTCTTGTTTTATTCCATGTCAAAAAAAAGACCAACAAACATCTGAAGAAATATTATTATTTAAGAACACAATATTACACAGCACAGCGATAAAGATTTTCTATTTCTAATTTTATCTATGAATAACCAGTTCCTACAATTTTTTTTTGGCAGCGTCCGACAATAAAAAGAGAAGAGACAGACTACAAACGAATAAACTGAGCGCTTATTGCATCGGCCATAATAGTATGATAGACGCCATTGTGATTTGTGAGGCACTTCCTAAATCTTCACATCACGATTCACAATCCTCTTTAGCTTCCAGTTTGGCGAGAAAATCTGCAACAGCTTGCTTTAATTTCCCTCCCAGAGAGTGTGAGGAAGATTAACATTCAATTTATACTAAATCTAATATTAATATTATAACATCCCCGTACTAATCATATGATTATAATAAGTTCATAAAAAAAAAACATATAAAACATAAATTTGAAGATTACATGAGAAGTAAAGCAAAATAAAACAGAACGGAACGGAACGGGGCCTTTAGCAAAACATGAGTGACGCATAATGTTGATCTTATGACTTCAATAAATTCACAAGAAACAACATGTGAAAATAAATTAAAATAAAATGGAACAAGCCCTTCAGCCCAAACATGTGAAAACAAGAGTGATGCATATGAATCCAACTCACCATGCAGCAAAAAAGTACTCGCATCAAGTGAACTAAAAGAATGGCCTAAACCAGACAGTAGAAAAATCAAAAGAAAATTTAATCGACATGATTCTTGTCCCCATTCAATGAAACTAGCATACTTTACCTCAACAATCTGCCAATCCTATTTCAAATATGCTTATCTAAACTATATCAATGTTAGATAAGATGATTAGTCATGAGCCTAATTGATCGTCTATTATTGTCTTCAAACAGAGCAAATAACCAACCATTTTCATCCCTTCGAAGAGACGGCATATAAGATTAAAATAATCCATTTCAGTTATCATAATATGTTTTCATCTAGTTTAGCATTACCAAGCACTGATCTTGTCTCCAGAGGCAGAGGGAGAGGCGGGGGAGATCCCAAGAAGAAGAGCACAATGAAGCTGAGTGGGAGAAGCGACCAGAAAAGGAGCTTGGTGATCGAGAATGCTCATTGTCGATTCCCAAACAGAGAAAAGAAGAAAGGCATAAAATAGATAGGTGATGTGCTTTCTGAGTACAGTCATGGCTTTTGTTTCGTTTTGGATATCAGAAACTAATCAGAAAATTCATCTCCTTAATCTCCCTTTTCTGGAGATACCTAGACCTCGAACGCTAGGATCTTATGAGTAGAATTTCTGCTCATAACAATTTCGTGCTCCTTTCCTTAGGTCCTGTAGAGGAAATAGAATAACAAACTCAGCATTTCTGATTATATTGCTTGCATTCCTTTACATTTTGATTCATATATACAGGCACAGAAATGCTGAGTTTGTTATTCTATTTCCTCTACAGGACCTAAGGAGCACGAATGGCAGTGGAGCAAGAATCCTGGTCGACAGAGGAATCTCTCTTGACCAATGAGAGCCTGTCAGCTCAGCATTTGGGATTTGTGCTGGTCACAAAAATCCTCCAGGTAATGCGATCTGCATGTTTTTCTTTTAGTCCCGAGATTAGTGTCTGTCTGCTCTTTGTCTGTTCTTAATTCTTTTGTGTTGGCTTGTTTTGCGGTGAGTTGCTCCACCTTGGGCTGATTCATAACAGTTTTGCTCTCAAGTTACGTATGTAATTGTTGTTGCAGGTGGGTAACTTTCAGAGAAAATAAAGTTTGAAGACTAGTCCAATATTGTCTCCATGTCTATCTGGGTTAATTTTTGCTATTCTACTTATCATATAAATAGGTGATTTTGCTGTATAACCTGAGAGGTAATAGAGAACTTAATTTAACTGAGCTTGTTTTGTTACCGTTCTTCCCTTAGATGCGTTAGATGAAGGCTGCTGATCTACCATGTCACGAGGGTTCACAAGAGACTGTTGTTTTAGGATTCAAGTATTATCGTTAGCCTTCGCAAATTTGGGACTTCTGAAACTTTGTATCCTCAAAAATATTTATAGAATCATTATTCATTTTGTATATTCATCAGCAGTTGATCGCCTTCACTTAAAACTTTTTTTAAAAAATAAAATAAATCCTCAACATATTTGCCATGACTGTAGATTGTTAAGATGGGCAATTAAAGTGACCTCGGAAATTTTCAGTGTTGATTCAGTTCATTCTGGAATCAGGCCATAAAAGTCAGTAGTCACCATATTATCTTGAACTTAAAATTTTTTATATTTGTTGAACCAGGAAAGAAAGAAAAAAATATTCTTTGAAAATGACGATTGATAATTGCAACTCTTGTATTCTTTGACAATTAATTAAAGATTAGATGGCTGCTACTACTACTCTATAAATGACCAGGGTTTATTTTCTTCTAGAATATATTCTTTATTAGATTGTTTGATTTTGAAATTATAATCTTAAAGATGGATTTCAGATTTTTATTATATTCAATAAAAAAAATAATTGTTAGTGGTTTAAGATTATTAGTTTCAAATTATATTGTTAGGGAGATATAATAGAAATATTAAATTTTACTGTTTGTTTGATAAAATAAGATAAATAATTACTTTTTTATTAATGTAAAGTGACGATAATTAAATCTTTAAAAAATAAAAAATATTATTTAGTTCATAAATATATAAAAAATTTGACAATTATGTCTTATTATTAAGTTTTATGAGTTTATTCTATCATTAAGTTATATTAATTATTAATTTGATATTATTTTATAATTTTTTATTATTAATTTGACATTAAATTATAAAATTAGTATATCGATTTATATTAAATTATACGATATAATTTAATTGTCGTACTTTTTATACATTTATAAATTAAATACCATTGATAATTTATATCTATAACATAGCAAAAAAAACTCACACTACTCATGTAATAAAAGTTTTGAATGTGTTTGACAATGAAGAAATAAAAGAAAAAAAAAATAGAAGGGGAGACAGGAAATAGAGAAAATAAAGTGAGACAATAGCGTAACATTGAACGGGAAGACCTATGGAACAATAATTAAAGAGCAATGCGAATCCATAACATTAGGTGACAACCTATATGGAAGCTTGCGTGCAACTACTTGATGGGAATTGATATTGGCACTACTAAAACGTTTGAAAATACTTACTTACCCTTAGCACCATTTCCCCACACCACCTCTTCTTCCTCTCTATTCGTTCGACCCCAACTCTCCATTACCATTTTCTCACCCCCCAAACAACTTCACTGTCCATTAAGGTCGTCTTTGTTGTCATCACCTCCTTTTGCATTCGTTGTTGTCTCGTGTTTTCTAGATTTAATCTTGGAAAGGCAAAGAGAGATCATGGAAGGGTTTTCAAACCTAAATCCCCACGCGATGACAACGGTCAACACCGCCACAGAGTGGTTTCGAGCACAAATTTGTGTTGCATCAGCCACCCCCATCATTCGTGTCAATCACCCCATCGAGATCTAGTAGCGCCATGTCGCACGCATCCTGCCCCTTAATATCGTCAAATTGCTTCCCTTCCTCTCTCTCTTAAGTTTTTTTTTAACTATCCATCTATGTTTGTATTGGGAAATTTTTACTTGTTCAAATATTTCTCACAAGTTGCTTTTTTGTTCGTTTACATTTTCATGTTTGTGGTTGTCATTGCTTGATGGTGTGGTGAAAAAACCAAACCAGGAAAATATGATTCTGTTGAACATTGTACAACAAAATTGTGATATGATTGTTTATAGAAGGAGGGGGAAATAAAATAAAATAAAATAACACAAACATGATTTTGTTGTGCACTGGATAATGGAATCATGTTTTCTTTATTTTATATTTTTTTACCCCTTCAGTCAACAAACAAAAGATGGTATTTTTGTTGTTTAATTTTTTTAACCCTCCCATGCATACAATGGAAACATGATTCTATTGGATAGTTTATAATGAAATCATATTTATGTAAAAAGGGTGGTTTTGGAATTATTTAAAAATCCACCCATGTTGATAGTGCCAATACTAACTCCCAAATGGCTCACCCAAAATATATTTACTCTAAGGCCCAGTTGCTCTGGACTACTGAGCTTTGCTTCCTACACCTCCATGTTTGCTTCCTGTACCCTATTCTATTTGCTTTCATATGCTATTAGCTTTAACTCTCCATAGTCCTACAAAAGTTTATATTTTAGTATTCCATCATGAAATACGAATCAATTTTAAAAAAATTAAATATTAGATTGTTGTTATTGGTATACCAAGCCATCCCACAATTTACAATTGTTTAATTTTTTATGGGTTTTTGAATGTAAAATAATTTTATTTTCAATTTTTGTTATTTGATAGGCAGGCAAGTTTGATCCCAAAGATTATCCTAATGCTATAGACAGGATGTTGGGTAAGAAGTTGGCTTTCAGGTTTAAGGCTATACCAAGTAACACCCGTTTTTCTGTATCTCAGATATCTTAGGATGAAGATGTTATAAATTCAATCTTGAAAAAACTTCTTGCAGCTGAGGTAAAGCCTTATCTTTAATTAGTTAAGATGTACGTGTGTTTTTTTCTGAGGTAATTTTTATGTTTTAATAATTTAATCTTTATGATTATACTTGATATGTCTAGGTGATTTCAAAGGCTAGGAAAGAAATATCATGCTTATCTGTCCGAAAAAATTATTATATGGATGGTAGCGTAAGCAGAATCCTAATCATAAAAATTAATTTTGAGTATTATTTTTAATTTTATAAATCTGTTAAATATCTCTACACTGAATATATTTTTTCTCAAAACTTCTCAGCAATGCTTCTTTGCAACTGCTGAATTGGATCCTTATAATGCACAATCTGTCACCCCTGTTAAGCGATTATCATCACAATCAAATTCAAAGTTAGATCTGAACTCAATTCATTTGTCTTCCTCAAGATTGTCAAAGCATATCAAGTGTGACTGAACCATTAGAGGTCTACGCTGAAGGAGTATTTTTTTTGCTATTGTCCACTATTTAGTTTGGGTTTGTCTATGTTGAAGGAGTATTTGGATATAAGGTGCTTCTTATCTACTTCATTGATAAAACTCTGAATTCTGAAATTTCCCACTCAAAGCAAAACATTGCTATTATTCACATCTAACAAATAAAATATATTAAGTAACGACACAAATTGGATCCTTTTTTTTTTTCTTCTGGGACAGCAATTCAGGTTATCGTTTCATCCCTAACAAGCTTGAAAACGAATCCTATTTGCAGATTTATCAACCCTCACCATACTAACTGATTCTAGGGCTATGGTCGCGGGCATTAAAAACAGAGCAAGAGACAAAGCATCGGCTAGAAGGTGTGCTTAAAGGCTGCAGGTATTCAGTTAATGTTGGAAGGCGTCCAATATTTGGAACAGATCATGTAAAGAAAGTAGCAGAAGCTGATGTGAAGGGTACAGAACTGACATTCCCCTCCAACAGCGTTGCGTCGGAGGGTAACATGACCTGGTTTTGGTCTGATGGGCATAAGAAGGGGTGGGTTAAGTTGATGAACAGGGCAACGGGCAATAGGTGGGTTCGGACCACACTTGTTTCATTTGCGGTCCCCATTCCCTTCATTTTCCCGCGCAAAGGATCAGATGAGGACAACCACTTCCTTGGGCCCCACACCCCTCCTCCTTCACTTTAAGAATCTCACTGTCCTCCATTATCCGCAAATCAATGTCACCAAAAATACAAACCAAACTATTTTTCCTCTTTTCTCCAAATTATCACATTTTTAAATTAATACTAACCTTGGTAATTTCGCCGCTCAAGTTAATCACATTCACATTTCACATTTCACTGTTGTTTTTTCTTTAAATAAAAAGTTTATTTTGTTGGGGGTGTATAAAGAAGCTTCACCCACTGAAACATGACGTTTTGTACTTGGGAGCTCTCGGCTCGCTAACCCCAGCTACTTCTCCCTCATCCACTCACAAAATGTGCCAGGCCCTCTCCGCCCCATCGCCTCCGTGTACGGCTCTTCTCTCCTTCCTTTTCTTCCTCCTCACGGTGGTGGGCCCGGTCTCGGTCTCGGCATGGCGGCCGTGGCCCCAGAAAAACAATATGAACACCACCGATTACGCCTTCGGGGACTCCAAGAAATACGAGGGGTCCTCGGAGTTCGTGAAGCTGAGGTACCACATGGGACCGGTCCTCACGACCAACATCACTGTCCACACCATCTGGTACGGCAAGTGGGAGCGGAACCAGAAGAAGATCATCCGCGAGTTCATAAACTCAATATCCGCGGCGAACTCGGCGCACCCCTCCGTGGCCGGGTGGTGGCGCACCGTACAGCTCTACACGGACCAAACCGGGGCCAACATTTCAAAATCGGTTCGACTCGGCGAGGAGAAGAACGACCGGTTCTATTCCCACGGGAAATCCCTGACCCGCTTATCCATACAGACTGTGATAAAGAGCGCCATCACAGCCAAAACGAGGCCGTTGCCGATCAACCCTAGGAGTGGGTTGTACCTCTTGCTCACGGCCGATGACGTGTACGTTCAGGATTTCTGCACGTCGGTGTGTGGGTTCCACTACTTCACGTTTCCCTCGTTGGTTGGGTATACTCTTCCGTACGCTTGGGTGGGTAACTCCGCTAAGTTCTGCCCCGGTCAGTGTGCTTATCCCTTTGCGGTGCCCGCGTATATCCCTAACCGGAAACCGTTTAAGTCCCCGAACGGCGACGTTGGGGTCGACGGCATGATTAGTGTGATTGGACACGAGATGGCTGAGCTGGCCACAAACCCTTTGGCCAATGCTTGGTATGCGGGTCAGGACCCTTCTTTCCCCGTCGAGATTGCCGATCTGTGTGAGGGGATTTACGGCACTGGCGGCGGTGGATCCTACACCGGTCAGGTTTTGGACGCTCGAGATGGCGCCACGTATAACATGAATGGGATCAGACGGAGGTTCCTTGTTCAGTGGGTGTGGAGCCACGTTCTCAATTACTGTACTGGACCTAATGCGCTTGATCATTGATCATCTCGTCAGGACCAGATATTTCTTCTTCTCTTCTTTTAACCTTTGCTTTGGGCTTTGTTCTTGTGGGTTTTGTGGGAGTCTGGTAATTTTGTTAAGGTAGTTAAGTTTGTTCATTGATGCAAATAATGTAATTTTATTGTTATTGTTATATCATAGTTATTATAAGCCTTTTTTGGTGTCACGGTCACCGTATATGGGAAGAGATTGCGTTGCGTAAGGTTTCTTATGAAGATGGGTTGCTAACAATATTGATGGAATTAAATAGGATTAGGTGTGTGCATATAAATTTGTTTCATTTCTGGAAAGAAAGAATAGGCATTGCATTGCTAGATACTCCTATGGCTATGATTGAATGCGACGGACACTACACTAACTTCTGTTGCACCCCAGTCCCACTCTTTTGCCCATTCTCCTGTCCTTCAAAACCTACCAAGGACCCTTCTTACACAAAAAACAAAATAACTGAAATACGAATAATGCAATTATTACACTTACCAGGGGTAGGCTCTCAATTGCAACTATATACCCTCATCTCCTACTACTTCTACTTTCTAATTCATATTATAATCCCAATTCTTAGAGATTAAAAGTACTTTTCTTTCTTCTTTGAAATTTGAAAATGTGTTGGAATTTGTAAAAGTATTCCATTTAAACATAGTTTTATTTTCCAGAAAAAGGTGATACTGTACTGTTCAAGAATATCATGAACAATAGTAAAAGCTTTTTCTTTTTTCCTTTTTTTATACCGAATTTAATTCAATTTTATACTTAGATTTAAACATGAAATTATTAGTTAAAATTAAAATAATTTTAACCTACTGGTTCGCGTATATAATTGTGTTAAATTTAACTGATATATCAGTCTTTTTCTTACACAAACATGTTTTTTTATTACAAAATATATATTCGCCCATGAAAAAGACTCATTTAACATGATTGTATAATGTGGTGTAAAAAAAGATGATTTGTGCAATGAAACATGTAAATAGTGGTGAATTTTGTTGATTGAGTCGTGTAGGTTAGTTATTCTAAATTTATTGAGATAAGGATCTGACTGTTCTTTTCACAATTTTTTTGTTTACTCTTTCCTTTGAATAAATAAAAAATGTGCACCACTTAGATAAATATATAATATTAATAAATGTCCTTGGGACATTATTTTTCTGTTGTGGAGAGCTCATGTGTATTTTTTTTATAGGAGATTTGTTCAAATTAAATAAAATTATTAGAAACAATAAAAATATGACTAGTATTTAACATAATTATCTTGAATTCAAAATTACTAGTTAGACTGAAGTGACTTATGTTATTTAATTTACATATTTAGTAATATCTTTAGGATATTAATTAAAAAATTATTAATATTATTTTGTAAGAAATACCTAAAAACACAATAAACATGATGACACAAATTTATTATTATTTTATATATTTTTAATTCATTAACTAATAATTTTAATACATTGAGTAATAGCTTTCTCCAAACTCAATTATAAAAAAACAAAAACGATCAAGGAGATCTATTTCAACTCGTTGAGCAGTGTGTAGTGTTTGTGAGTTATTATAAACTCTAATATTATCTTTAATTTCTATCGATAAAAAAACGACAAAAATCAAGTTTAATGAATTAAATATAAACAAATTTTAACTACAATCATCTTATTTAATGATATCATTCAAAAATATTCTTCAATTAATTGGGATTATATTTTTAGTGACTTTTTTATATCAAATTTCAACAAATGACATTTTAGAAAAAATATTTATTTTTAGATGTAATTAGTGGAATTAAATGATATTAATTAATTTTTAAAAAATAAAAAAATAATTTTTCTTATATATGAGTAAAAAAGATTTGTCTAAAATATTTTAAGTAATGAGTTATATAGCCTTAATGCGACACCAATGCTGTCTTGTCTTCGAGGAAATTATCATTAAAATCACTTTTGGAATCTTTAAAAATAAAACGAGTGTCGTGGAGGACTTACATTGGAATCATCAATCATGCTTTGCTACTTTAATTAAGCATCATTGCTTAATCCTTTGGTGGAAAAAAAAAGGCATCAATTATTGAAATTGGTGTATTATTTGACTGTATGCTAATTCATTTCCGTTTAAATTGGTCATTAATTGCAGATACAGATTAACAACTTTTTTCGTCAAGTTAAATGCAGTATAGATATTTGTTCAAATAAATGATTTAATTAAGCATTTATTTAATAAGTTTAAGTTATAAACTTAATAATAAAATTTATTAAAAAAATAAATTACAATTTTTTTAAACGTTCACATAATATCATTTCTAACTTCAAAGAATTATGGCAATGGCAATCCTCGTGGAAAAATATGTAGGCAGTTTGATTTTTTTTCTACCTATCCTTAAATCAAGCAAATAATTCCATTAATCGGTCCCACGCATGAGAACTTCCAAATTCAGCCATTGATTAAATTATATTCAAGCTGAAATGCTGATTCTCGCCATGCCGCCCCAAAAAAAAAAAGATAAGTTGAAATGTATTATTATTCCATAGAGAAGCTAGAATTCTCGAAAAATCATAATCTAATGACATCTAAAATACAAGCCAATAACTTATCCTACAGTGCTATTACCTATTAGAACTTATGTCATAAATATTCCTGCTTATCCTTAAATTGAGGAAAGATTCCACACATTGAAATACATTTGAAACTAAAAATTTAATTGTCGACACATTAAGCATGTTATGGAAGCTATATAAGCTTATCACTCGAGTTGTTCTTTATGAAAGGATAAATCTGATTTGATATTTTCAGTACTCATCTGAATATTGGCTCCCGTATATAAGCTTGATAAAGATCATCGAATCAGACATGTAATGCTCAATAATGTGAATAATTTAAATGTTCATGTAGTTTTTTTTTCTTCCTTTATTTCAGTATTGATACAACAAATGCAATGTAATAATTCTATACAGTAGACACCTACCATCCTCAGAGGAAAATTAACTGTAGCAGACACGTGAATTTGTACTTAATAAAATAGTATGTGTATATACCTGTCGATTTTGATTTTCCTTTGTCTATACTCTATACGCAAGCAACATATAGATTACCAAGTCATTTTTTCTTAATTTCTTATAATACGCACTAGTGATAAGTTTTTATAAGCATTTTTTAAGTTGTAAATTTATATTCATTTAGTAGATGCTTTCTTACTATACCATCAAACGCGTGAATTAAACAATTATAACTAATAGGATTATTTTAAGTGAAGATTACATGTGATGTAAAACAAACAAAAAATGCTTTCCGCCTTTATTGTGTATAAATTCCTATAGAGCATACGCTGTTCATGGTAAATATTTAAATCCTAAGAGGAGTTAATAGAAATATAGTGCTAAAGTGCTACTCAAATATAAACGGTGATATGTGGCTCCACAGATGTTTATGAAAGAGTAAGGATGCGTGTAATGTGAATATTTAATAATTTTAAATATTTTATTGATATTTATTATTTATCTTTTTTATTGTATCATTTATATTTCTATTTTTAAAGTCATATAGAATTTGACATTGAGTATTCAGTGGTCAATTTCCTTCCGTAAGGGTCTATTCGATTTTGAGCATCGATCATACTACCATACATACATTGACATAGATGTGCCTGAGAAACCACAAAAACCAACAAATGATGAGGTGTGGGCAGGACCCTAAGGACCTACCCTCTGCCCCTTTCTCAAATTTTTTAAGATAGCTTTATGGGGATTTGTGAGATGAGGCTTATGATGACTCCTTTTTCTTTTTTGAAAAATCACTCTTGAAAATGCTTTTGGGGATCTTTTTTTCTTAAAAGTGGGGCACGTTTTGTTCTGTACTAGACACAAAAAAGCACCCGGTTGCTCCTTAGAAACCCAACCAAAAAATGAAAAGAGAACCGGCTGCTCCTCGTTTTTACATCAGAAAATTTACATTTCCATTTGCATTTTGCAACACAGAGATGCAATTGTTGAGCTTTTTCCTTTTACCTAGCTACGAGATATTTTGTTGTTGTAGATTCTACTCGACACACAACACTAGTTTGCCATACCTGCATGTCCACTGTGTTTTACTTCATTCAGTTTTACCTAGAACCCAGTAAATTGGACTTTCTGGTGACATGGCTCCTTTGCCTGTTTTTGCATTCAAGTTAACGATGAAAAATTATTGGTTCAAGTTTACACACACCTTAATTATGATGGAATGACTTGCCTTTATAATTCACAAGCTTTTTTTTATAACAATAGAAATTACCAACAAAGAAAAGGACATGCAAAAAAGAAAAATACATTTCTCTGTACATCGTTTTTTTTTATATTCTGAAAATGAAAACTTAGAAGGCCTAGACATTTATCAACTATTTTATTTTATTTTTTCTAATTTCTTTGTCAAATTAAACGTAGAGTTAGTTTTACGTGTTTCATTATGAACTTAAAAAAAAAATTAGAATATGTTTGTTTAAATTTGAAAAAATAAATTATGTATTGAAGTATCAAACAATTTTCTATTCTTATTTTATCATAAGTCATTACATATGATTGAGTAGTAACTTTTATAATTTTTATATTATTTATCTTAAAGGTTAAGTTAAGATTGGTCTACTATGATAATTTATGTATGGTATACATAAATTTATGAAAGTGTAAAATGTTATCATGATCATTTTTTTGTCATAACATTTCTTCCACGGATTCTTCTTTCCTACATCTTTCACAATACAACAACATCTCCAACGACTGACATAGTTTTGCCGCTATCACAAATCCATCTTCATCACGACTCGTTGTTGTCATAGACTCCATGATGCTCTGACAAATGGCTGCGTTACCCTTGGATAGAACAAAAACTAAGGGGGATCATGAGTTCCAAACTCTCGATTGCGGCCTAGAATCCCAATGGTTTGGGCGACGTTTTCTTGACCTTTTTTTTGCCTTCTTTGATAAGCTTTAGCAAAGGTCCGACCCTGCCTTTTACGATGAGTGACGCGAGTGAGGTTGTGGCGACAGAGTGGTCATTGGGCAAAAGCACCAATTTAGGTTTCTTTTCCAAACTATTTACCAAAAGGGGACTGTTTTTAAACTATTTACCAATGAAGTCTGTTTTTATTTGCATTGCGCTAAAGGCAGGGACGCAATTCAATGGGGAGCTGACATGTGACATTGAGCTGTTGTGCTAAAAGCTTTGCGCAATGGGTTGCTACAGCTGCAATGGCACAACCACTTTTGGTCAGCATAGGCATAGGGTAGGCACAGGGTGTAGGGCCCAAGTGCTACACAAGCACAGTGGCGCAATTACGCACGTGAGGGTGTTGTGCCAACCCTCCTGGCACAATACTCCTTACTCTTTCCCCCGCTTATAAATTGAAAATACATGTTATTCCCTCACTTCCCTTACTTGCAGCAAACACCCCCTCTTCCAGCAGCTTCCTTCTTCCCTGTAAGTATTTTGTTGCTCCCTTCCATCCCAACTTGCTCTCTCTCTTGTAGTTTGTTCTCTCTCATAATAATTTTATTTCATATTTTTTGTTATTACTAATGACACTTATATGTATTAAAATATGTGATATTATATTTATATTTAAAATATTTTATGAGTACATTTAATGACATTAAATAACACTTACATGTTTTTAAATAATTATGATTTTGGTTTAAAATTTATTTGGAATATTAGCTTTTTACAATTTTTTGTAATATATGATATTGTGATTTTTTTAAGTTGTTATGTAACTTAATTATTATATGTGAAATTGTAAATGAAAATTTTAAATTGTTTGTGATATTTTTTGTTATTAATAAAGTTTTAAATAAATTTAATTATGTTTGTAATATGTAGTGTATTTGATATGACAAGTTCATCATCCTCCTCATCTAGTGGGAAGAAATAAAACCTACAGAAGAAATAATTTTCATTAACAATAATAATATAAAAAAATTAATAAATATATTACTGATTTTCACCCCACAGGAGAAATATCAAGAAAGCTGTAATATAGAGAGAAAAAAAATTTGGAGAGATGCGGAAATGTACCAGAAAGTGTGTCTGGATGAAAGGGGAACAAAGGTTTATATAGATATGTATTGCGCCGGTAGTAATGACGCAATATGTTGTACTTAGGTCATTTGAGCAAAAGGTTACTCCAACTGACATGTCATAATACCTTTTCAGCTGGTCACACGCTACTGAAAGCAGTCAACACTACACACGCTAACATAGCCTGTCGAAAAGTGGTTGTGTCACTACAGCTGTAGCAACCCATTGCGCAAAGTTTTTTGGCACAACAACTCAATGTCACATGTCAACTCCCCGTTGAATTGCACCCTGTCTTTGACACAATATAAATAAAAATAGATCCCCTCGATAAATAGTTTGAAAACAGTACCCTTTTGGTAAATAGTTTGAAAAAAAACCCTAAATTGGTATTTTTGTCGTGGTCAGTGAGCAACTCCATGTGAAGGATCGCACTTGCTCCCATTCGATCATTTTTTACACTTTTAGTATAATTATCTTTCTCAAATAATATAGTTGCTCTGAACTCATGGAATGGAAGAAAAAATAAATAATTTCACAAATTAAAAAAATTAATTCAAATAATTTAATTTTATTAATCTGAAATAAAAAATAAGGTTATTTATAAAATATTTTTTATGGGAACTTAATATAAATAAAAAATTTCATTGAAAATATAATTAAAATGAAATGAAGGATGATTTAAGAATGATAATATTAAATATGATAAAATTAATTAAATTTATTTATATTTAAGATCATTTTTTATTTATATATGAGTCCTTGGGAAGTACTATTAAAATAAAGAATTTGACCTTTATGTAAAGGTAATGTAAAATAGTTTTATATTATTATTCAATTTAAATTATTTTAAAAATTAGTAAAATTTTCATATGTAATAAATTATTATTAAATTATTTTACTTTATAATTTTTCTCTCTCTAAAATAAAACAAAAAATGGAAATGGAAAGAAACCTATTAGGTTATTTTTGAGTTGATCGAGGGACTGCATTAAATATGGAGGTTGACCGAAAAGTGTGAAAATTAGGAGACCATTGGTCATCAATTAACGCAATTTCCGGATTTCACTTTGGCTGGCATTTGACCCCAAACTGAAACCACATAGTCACGGAGAACGATACTATAGAGTAGGTGTAAGAAGACTCTGTGTTGTGACATGCCAGAAAGGAAAACAAACAAAAAACCGTGAAGTCCCTCCCTCAATCCACATACCTTTCTAGCAACTCAATGCCACCACATACTCATACTTAAAAAACCCAGATATATAAACACCATACCTCCATATCCAACACATTCAACAATGCCCAATTCCACAGCATCATCCGCCTCGCCACTTAACATTTCTAATACTCCAAAAATATAGTATTATTTCATTTCAACAAGGTAATGGTAAATGAGAAGGTAACCATGTCCAAATCAAAATAGCTTTGTGGAAAATCAAACACACATTTATAAAGAAGATACAGAATTAATTCGTCTTTTTTAATCACTGGTATCAACCTACGTTAGAGTGCTTCGTGTTTAACCAAGATGATGAGGCAAAGTAAAATTTATTTTTTAAACATTAGAGTCGTATAGAAAAAGAATTATGGGTTTGTCGAGGATGTTTATAAGTAAAATACTTACAAGTTTGATGCTATCTTAACTTTTATTGGACGAGAGACTTTAGTATCACAATCATAACGATTAATTATGTATGTTACACTAATTATGTATCTCTTTTACATTTAAGATTGCCCACTTTCTATTTTCTTCACTTAAATCTTAATGTTGTTGAAGGCAGCGATGAAAAGGTGGTGTTAGCGGCGCCTGATTTTTGTGTCTTTGACCTTTAAGTTTTTCATACATATTAATACGCAACTGGCTACATAGTCCATACTTTCTACCCTGTGACTTTGTTGTTATTATTACAACTATTCATTATTACACGCCTAGGCAATGAGCTTTATTCAACCTTGTCTGCTTTTTCTGTCAAAAAAGAAAAGGATGTATATAAAAATAAGAGTACATTGTATCATTTTAATATATATATTTTTTATAATTTTAATTAAAAATTTATTGCTTTTCTTATATTATATAATATTTTTATTTAACATTAAAATATCGAAATAAAATAAACACAATACTTTCTTTCTCCTTCGATTTTTTTTTGGAGAAAGTTTTCTTAAGTGAGTCTTATCTTTTTTTTCTCTTCTCAAACGGTAAAAGAATAAGAAAACATAATAAGGAGTTGCATTATCCTAGTCCTTGTGAGCTTATTTATCTCAAGTGAGTCTTATCCTAGTCATTGTGAGTTTATTCATCTTTATTGATTTTAAATGCTGTGTATTAAATATTTGCATTACTATTTGAGCAGGATATTTTATAAAGGGCACACCACATTTTCTTTTAGTATTTTTGTCTTTTTAGTAGATAGAAATTTTTGTTCTTGTATTTTTATTTGTTTACTTTACTACAAAGTTGGCTTGTCATCTCTACTTTTATTAGAGTCACGTTATTTGTGGTTCATGAATTATTATTATTATTATTATTATTATTATTATTATTATTATTCACTTTTACAGTAATTCAGATTTACACCATCAAACTTAATTCATGACACCTTGAAATGTTAAGGTTTTCTTATCAGGCAATTACTTGTGACAATTGAAATTTTAAATATTTTGATAGATAAAACAAATTAGATGCATGAAATTGCTTTTACTTCAAACAAATCATTTATATCAGTCATTAATCTTCATCTAAATAAATTTATCATATTCTTTATTGGTTATCATTAAAATCAAGTACTAGATTCTCTTAAATCTAACACAAAGTAACAAGCCATTAGCTAATTAAACACCTCATACAAATTCCTCAAAGTTGCTAAGCCATGGACTAGTAACGCAACCAATTGACAGTTCCAAATAATTATTGGAATGATAAAATGGGTTGAACGTGTTTATCAATCTCCTTAACCTGTCATTCTTAACACGTGAAAACCTATTAACTCACTACCATTGAATTGTTTGTTTTTATTTTTTATTTTCTAATTTTAGGATTTCAAAGACTTTAATTAACCTAGATTAAAAGCTCATTATTTCTTAATTTGTACTCTCATTTCTGTTTCCATCTTTTTAAAGAAGTATTATATTTATTTTCTATTTATTTATTTATTCCAAAACTTTAAGTTAATTATGAACTTGCTTCCCTACCGTAAAATGGATTGGTTTTCTCAATCCACTTTTAAAAATGAATCAATTCCTTCCAGCATTTTTTTTGTCGGATGGGAGTTGGGGGTTAAAACTAATTGACCACTTTACAATCCATATAACATTTTATCGTAATATCTTATATTTTTAAAAAATTTGTTTGATGTTTTTGTACTTCGAGAGGCCAAAAACACCATAACATAACACAGAAGAAAAATTATTCTACAAAGAGTAAATTGTAAGATGTGTGAAGTATTATATATATAACATTTGATTTATATATAGCAGTAGTAATTTATGTTAAGTTTGTATATAAGAGTATAACCATGTTGTTAGTTAATTGAATTGAATAAGTTATGTCACATTTGTTTCAAATGTTGTTAGTGAACACTTGACGGTGAAGATTAAAAGGATAGAGATTAAGAAGAGATGTTTTAAAATGAAAATTTGTTGTGATTAACGTAATTAAATAGTATTTTTGAAAAGACAGGGACAGACATGCCTTTGTTTTTTGCTCCCGAGTTTGCTTCCCTGATCCTTAGCCAAGAATTTGGTTTTTCAAGGTCCTTGAATTCGGGGCTACATAAAAGTATTTAAATTCCGTGTTGTCCCAGCCACGAAGCTGCTTAACATTATGGGCCACATTTAATTTCATTGATGGGGACAACAGCCCACTAGCTAGTAGTTATTACAGCATAAATACACTGACCATATGTTGGAAATCCAACAAAGTAGTATGTTTTTCCCCCCTTTAATTTTACTAGTGTAGGAGTATTAATACTCCACCAAAAATGGATCAAAATCTAATTCAAATAAATGATATTGATAGGTTCTGGGGAAAGAAAGGTAGACTCTGGAACCAATTTTATGAACAAAAATACAGGACTAAGAAATTTCGAATGATTTATAAAAGAACCTTGGAGAAGCATATAAATAAATAATGTATGTGAATTAGTCAATCCTAATATTGAATCACATAGTACCGGTAAAGGGGAGCTTTTCACATATTGATTTCATTCGGTAGTATTCATTATGAAATGGTACATATTACCGGTGGGGTTAAAAGAATGTGGGACCTGTCAAAACTGTGTTTGTAATTAGTATCACCCACCTAAAGTTAGAGACATGAAGAGAGAGTTACTGCGAATATTTTGGCGTGAGTTGAGGAGGAGAAGGAAGAGGAGCAATAATTAGTGTAGTATATGGGATGCATGGGAGGAACTGGTTCATCTGAAACTTCACAGGACTTTGATGGATGAATATACACGCAAAATTTAATGAATTATGGCATTTCAGTCATCTAAGCTACTTGTTTTTAAAACCAGCTTAAGATTGAGTGGTCCTCACATCAACGACCCAACCATTCCAATGCATTGCATTTCTTTTTCTTTAATAAATACTTTAGATATTTTTCTATACTATTTTCTAAAGCACAACAATAATTATCATTAACATATGATTAAATATATTACTAGTATCATGCATGTTATATAAATTATTACCAATTCAATTAAATTGTTTTATTATTAATAAATAGTTCTTATAAAAATACAATTTTAAAAAGAATGTGAAACACTTGAACTGATTATTAGGTCATATATAATGCCATAAAGCATAACTTAAGTGATTAGGAATTTGATTTACAAATCTAAGTATATAGAAGTAATCTGTTAGAAAATGTCATCTCATTAAATAGATATAAGTAAGATTGATTCTTGGCATTTTACCAGGATATTGAGTTCACAAAAAAATAATTATTATTTTTTTCTTTTTTGAGGAAGTTTTGTTTTACTTTTAAATTACTAAAACAAGCATAATTAAAAAAATTAATAAGTTAATATTTATAAAATTTTATTATTTTAAAGTGCAGAGTATACTTTAATGATAATTGTTAATTTAAAAATTAATAGTTAAATTAATTATAATAAATTACGAAATTATGAAAATTGAAGCAGCTAATTTTTAAACTAACACTTATAATTTTGCATTTAAAACTCTACATAAACTAAATTCGTTATTAACTATTATAAAACGAGAATGTTAATTTCTTAGGAAAATCCTGTCCTTTTGATATTAATGGAAAAATAGTTTATTCTAAATTAGAAGTAATATTCATCTTGCTGTACGAATGATTAATTAATTAATTTAATAATATCATAATATCATGTGTTATTTTTTAAAATGAAATCATGCACTAATTTCATGGTGCGACATAATATTCTCAATATTTTTTTTTCGATAAGGAATCTCAACAATTCTTCTAATTAAATTATCATCATGATAATAAATTAAAAAAAAGGAAAAGTTTATGATAACTCTGACAAGAAAGAGAAGAATAAATGATTAGAATATAAGTGTGAGATGAAGTCTCACATTTAATAAAAATTAAAAAGTTGAACATTGTATAAGTAAAGAAAAGATACATAATTAGAGTGTTTAAATTTTTGAATTAAGATATGGTATCGAATTCACTTATGTATTCTTCATGACATATTGGTATAAATCTACTTGTGTTTATCACTTAGATTTTCCAACAAATGATAACAAAATAAGAAAATGACAAAGTGAATCCTAAGAAATAAAACTCATGCATTTATAATTCACTTTTTACAGTTTAATAAGCTCGATTGATTCGAGAAAACTAAATGATATTCTTTCAACTAGTAACCATTTTCTAAACAAATGAATTATCCCTCCGTTCCTTTTTCCCCCCTACTATTTAAGAATTATCTACAGAGTAGTATTTATGATAACATGTGGATATCGAAAACATAAAGACGATGCAATTAGAATACAAACAACATCATCCATATCCTAAACGAGGGATACGTATATGATGAGGACCACAGGAATCTTCCTTTGCCTATCGGCCGCACGAAAGGGTTTGCATGGGATGTGAGTGTAATGTTCTGGCAATATGTCGTTTATCAATTATCCTTCCTATGGCTATACTTTGTTGCACATGTACCTACGGATACTTAAAACTCAGAGTAAATACTCACTTTGATCTTTGAAATCAGCCAACGCTATCATATACCGTAGTACTATTATGCATTGTACATCTTTAATGCAACTAATTTTACCAAAAACAAGGAGAGCGAGCAATTGAGAGCAACAACGAGTGAGAAGAATTTGAGGCCTAAGCCATTTGTCACTGCCCTGGCATGTTGGCAACATAGATTCATAAGAATCATAACAAAGGAAGCAGTATCAATGACGGTAAAGACAACTAATTCATCATATTAAGAAGGAAAATGCTGAAAGTTATGAAAATATTTTCGTAAAAAGTACACGAACCGTTGATTCTATGAGATCCCATTTTTTATTTTCTGAATTACTGCATTAGTATTTGTTTTAAACAAAATCCGTCCGTTCAATGTTACTTTGCTGCTATTCGTGCAAGTGGCTTTTCGTGCTGAATAGCATCACTCTATTAAGAAACCAGAAGTTAAAAGATCATTAAAGTAATACATGCATGCACAAAGTCAAAAGTAGGAACTGGAATTCTTGATCGCAAGACAAAATAATGTGCAAGAAATTATTAGTGCATAAAGGATAAGATGAGGCTCAGTACTTAATCATAATTTTATCTTGTGTTTGTGTATAATGGAAAAAGGAAGCCTCCAAGTTCACAAGCATACCAGCAACCCTCTGCCTTTCTCTTTTATTTTAGCATAACCAGTCTGACAAAAGGCCCATTTTTTTAGGGCCAAGCCAAAAGGTCCAGTTGAACTGGATAGAGAAGTTCAAGGTCCAGTATCTATAATAACTATAAATACCAAGGTCCAAAATAAACAACTTTTTAAAGACAAATTCCAATAACCAGGGGGAAAATTGATTTAAAGCACGATGTAGTACCTGAGAAATGTTAAAATCCAAATATCACCAAGGTAGAAAGTAAGTTTCATAGCTAAAAAAACATTTAATTACAAGGAATCAAGCCATTTAAAAAATCTCTATTACTTGGCCATATAATGCAATGTCGTGTTGTTACTAGGAATCCAATAGAAATGGTTCTTAAAAGGGTTTTCCAGAGTTCACATAGCCTTTTTGTCATCTTTCATTCCGACAGCAAGGGGGAACAGAATGAAACTGAAGCCAGAGTACAGAGTATGATTGCGGTCACTGTCACTTGTAAGTAGGGCGTCATCAGGTGTTTTATACTAGTGACATTATTTCTGCTCTGTGATTTTTTCATTCTGCAAATATTTAAACACTCCATATGCAACTGCTCCGCCAACAAACAAGAAAACTGTAGGGGTAAACGATGGATAAAGAAACTTGACAAAAAACTGGTCCCATTGTTCTGGTAGGAAGCCTGCAAGTTAGTAATTAAAAAGTCAGTCACAATATTCTAGATGTTATGAGACACAAATTTCCAACTACAAAAAATGACAGCTCCCTATATTCTTTTGTATTACATATAAATGTCGCAGAAAGAGGCTTGTGATATTGCATTTTAAATTACATATCGCGGTTCACACTTTATCAATTGACAAAAGCCTTGGGCATCTTGGTCCTGGGAATTTCACAATTTTGGGTTGCATGATCTGAGTGTTTTAGAATGAATATAGAGAGAGTGGTCAATCATGTAAAACGAGTAGTAAATAAATAAGACCGGGATTTGTAAACTTGTGGAGTGTGTGTGGATTTGATGTAGTGGGAATCTCTGGTACGTGCATTTAAGCATTGAACAGATTGAAATCTATTGGCCTTCATAATGAGACGATGCCCAGTGTACAGGTTGCATGCTTTGAAGAATTTTGGGGTGCTCTAATATGAATAATTGTGATTAATTGTGATCTTAGGGGCTGGCAAGGCCTGAGATATTGGATCAGAATTCTTGAACCTCTCTAGAAGTAGACAAGGCTTTCTTCTCATGAGCGTATCAGATTTCCCCTTATCCAATCTCAATAGATAACATGTTGCTTGAAAATGCTTAGTGGCGCTACAAATTAGCATTGAATCCATTTTCACAGCTTGAAGCAAGTACTAGTACTCACTGTTGTTTGTTTTTAAAACAAGTCTCTGGCTAAGGTTAGTAAGAAAGACTGAAAAGTAGAAAGTTTTAAATGAAAATCGTATTAAACATGCACAAGAGATAATGAGAGTGAATTAAAGGAAAAAGGAAGAGAACGAGAATGACCCAAACCCCACCTGAAGCCTTTTAGAGGGAGCAGAATCATCTGAAGCCTTTTCGGATTTGATACTGATTCTGAAGAAGCTGGGTTTCGTTTGGGTGGGAGAGCAAAAGAGGAACATTGTAACAAAGCTAGTTGTTTTCTGGAAAACGGGCATCATTGCCGGGATTACGAATAATTAATGTGCCATCGGTGTGAATTTTGAAGGGGGAAGGGTAGGTTAGGAAAAAGAGAAAAAGAAAAGGGGAATGTGAAAATAGCAATTTCCTTTGGGCTTTGGGCTCTCAGTTATCACTCGTATTTGTTAATTTCTCGTGCCTTTTTCTTTTCCCCTTACTCAACCTAAACGACGACCACTGCGTTTTCAGTTTCAGCACCCAAAAAAACCATGGTAATCTTTTCTCTTAATTCTATTTCCTTACTTTTTCTGCGTTCTTTTATTCGCTTACTCCGATTTTCTTCTCTGCGTTTTTTAAATTTAGTTTAGATCGTTGCAGGGAATAATCCACCCTTTAATCATTCACACTAGTAATTCCAAAATTCACCATCTAGTTACGTAAATTTCCTTGCGACAATCGTAATGTCATTTCGCTAGTTTAATTTTTATTAGTTTGGACTAGGATTCAGCTTTGTTATCGTGATCTATAATTTGTGAGTATCATTATGATTTTGTTAGTTAATGTACCAAGTCAGTGGTGTTTTCCGATTTGAGTAGAGGAATGGATGTTTTTGAATGACTCTGAGACAAGCTACTTGCTGTTTTCCGGTTTGACTAGGTTCTTCTGCAGCTAGATCCGTTTCTCAATGAGCTTACCAGCATGTTTGAGCGCAGCACCAAGCTTGGCTCTGTTTGGGTTACTCTTAAACGATGTGGGATAATGTTGTCTACTTTGTTAGGTTTTTTGCTTAATATGTCTCGAAACTGATTCTTGCTCGTGTGCCTCTTTTTAGCATCTTTGAAATCTAAGGTGCAGAGGAATAAATTGGCCACTGCTGGTGAAGCAATTGAGTATAGATGCCTTATACGTGCCACTGATGGGAAAAAGACAATTTCTACTTCGGTATGTATCTAATCTAAGTACATATATTTTGAGCTTGCTATTTTCAAGTTTGCTTTTAATTGATGATGCTTTGTCTTTTACTAGTATACATATATCAGAGATTATCTTCTGATTAGTTGGGAATTAAGCTCCTAGTCTGTTTCGGACATGCAATTTTTCTATTCTATTTGTGATGGTTATGAGCTCTTGATTAGAATTGGCTAATTTCAGCAAAGGGGAATAAGTGAAAAAGAGAGAATTAAAGACATGCTACTTGGGTTTAGTCATTTGAATTTTTTCTTCCCCATATTTTTTGGGTGACCTTATTACCGTTATAAGTTTGGACAAAGCTTATATGTAGTATAGTACTGTAGGTGTTATATGTGCTATTCTCTAATAAAAAAATCGAGTTACATCTTGGTAACCTGTGCAATAAAAGGTTGATGATAAAGATCAGCATTGGTTATCGAGGTGAAACTCCAATTTTTATCAAAGCATGACACTAAAGGAACCTAAGAAGTTTGTTAGCATCACAGCAGACCAACACAGGCCCAAGAGAGAACGCAAGAAACCAGCATACCTGCAGGACTTCGTATAGACACCTGCAGCACTTGCAGCTTCACGAATTCAGTTACTGACTCACGATAGCCTTGAGGAACTTTCTAGAATTCCCGAATCTGTATTAGCACCTAGTTAGTTACGATTCCGTTAGGATTCTGTTAGCTTGAAAGACTATAAATGTAATAAGAAAAGGGAAATAAAGGATATCAGAAAAAGGACTTATCTTCCAGCTTTATCTCTGCTCTTCTTCTTCTTAGCTTAGGATCGTATCAACTGGTCCGACCTGCCTCGTTCCTCTCCGCCATGCCGGAGCACCACACTCGTCAAGTCACCACCGACAAGCTGGAAGAGGCAGTCAAATCCCTCTCCCAAGACAATTCCACCTTGAACACCAAAATCGATACCATCCATGCTTCTCTTACCGCCAAAATCGAAGCTCTATTTGACCGATTTGCTTCCTTTACCATCAACTCTCCGCCACCTCCCCCGCCAACACCACTCCATGCGTCCTTTGCTCCCCACCGCCACCATATGAAATTGGAGGTACCACGCTTCGACGGCCACGATCCCCTCGGGTGGATCTTCAAAATATCGCAATTTTTTGATTATCAGGGCATACCTGATCATGAAAGGCTCACGGTCGCCTCCTTCTATATGGAAGGACCCGCGTTGTCGTGGTACCAATGGATGTGCCGAAACAGATTCTTCCCGTCATGGCCGGCTATGTTACAAGCCTTAGAATCCCGCTTCGCCCCGTGCTTTTACGACGACCCGCAGGGAGCCTTGTTCAAGCTTCAGCAAACCGGTAGCGTCAGCGAGTACCTCACGGACTTCGAGCGTTTGGCAAATCGCACATTGGGCCTTCCTCCGTCATGCCTGTTGAGCTGTTTTGTCTCAGGCTTGATCCCGGAGCTTCGCCGGGAGGTCCAAGCACTCCGACCAATGTCCCTTCGCCGGGTCGTCGTATCAAAGTTGCACTTATGTTTTCTCTTATAAGCCAAGAGCTTGGTTGGGTAGGTGAGTGGAATTTGATATCTTTGCTAAATAATGCTAACATCGGAGGGGAAAGTGAATGGAGTTTTATGATTTCAATCATTATGCAGAATATAATGCTGATACAGTATTTCATCACTTGATTTCTGGTCTGTTGGGTGGGTATGATTGCTGACATGTGACTTGGAAAAAATGGAATGTGTAGCTGTTGTATGCTAAGTGCTAACTTGGTGGGACTGGAGAGAGCAAACAAGGAATGACTCATCAATGTTTTAGGAAGTGAACTAGCAGTTTACATGACACTGATTATCAGTAAATAGTATGATGGAGGTTGGGATGTCACTAAATCCAGATTATTGTTTCAACACTGGTGCTGGCTTCGAGAATCTGGCATGGGGAATTGCTATTGGTGGAGAGAAGGTGATGTTTGGATATGGGGAGCTTTTTTTGAGTGGTCTGGGATCAAAGGCCTATTTACTGTTGGTAACGCAGTTTGATGCTGAAGTATTATGCAGAAAGGATAGGACATACTGTTGCAGGGAGTGATAGTTTATTTTACTTGTTATTAACATTTTGCAAGTTGGGTTCTGATATGGGAATTTCAGTTAGTTTTGTGATTTAGTTCTTCATTTTGATGGTAGAGTATAATTAGTTAGGATTAAGGTCTGTTGAACCATCGTGCAATGTAATTCAATATGTATGTTGATGGGAGGTACCTGTTGTACCGAGAGAAATGAAATTTATACATTGTTGGCTGATTAAAAAACACAACAAAACTATGGGTCTGTTTTCCAAACTTTATAAACAGGATATGTAGGTAAAATTGGGGTGTTTTTAAAATCCTTTACGTTTGGTAAGTAATCTTTGTATAGAAACATAAGTTCCTTATTTATGTCCTCTATTCCTTTTTTATATTATTTCTAAAATTTCATAACAGATTCACCAAGATTGACTAAACATAAACAATATTGTTAAATTGGTTCAAAAACGTGTTGTAGACATGATTTCATTAAAACCAATTCTAATTTATATGATTTTATGAAACTGGTATTAACTTAAATATTGTTTTAGATATGTCAAGCCCCTCCTATCAATCTTTCCTGTATCAGTTCTAAATTCTAATGAAGGTTGCTTGATATCTTTTATTATTGGATTGAACAGAACAGTTGGAGGTATTTTTTTATTTGGGGGTTGGGGATTTTCTCAGTTGTGAAATTAGTTTAATTGATGTGTGGAAAACTTTGCAGTTTGCTCAGGTTGTGAAATGTGTTGCCCTAATTTCTGCCAGATTTCTTACTGTTAAATCTTTATGTTGTTTGTGCTACACTTTAGTGATCAATTATTCCCGGTACTTGAATGAATCACCCTGTCTGCCCTGGCTGATTTTCCTCATGGTTTAGGTCAACATAAATAATTATTTGGCATGTGATTAAGGGAGTTCATTAATGCAAGTTTTCAGATATATCAATTAAGGACAAGTTGCATTGTAAAACAGCAGTGACTGAGTAATTGAGTATCATTTTTCATACCCTATCAGGAATACTAATTTATAGTAATTCATTATAGATCAAGGCATGAAATGAAAGGCAATAAGAGTATAACCTGGCAACTCTAGTTCATATTGCATTTAGCTGTGTCAATTTCTTCTGCATTATGATATTATATATATGCTTAGATGTGGATTAATAATTTAAGATGGGAATTATGTCTAAATGATGAATTTTTGTAGAATTTTTTGTAGTGAATGCCATCTGAGTTCTCGGAGACTTTTTTGGCTGTCTTTGCTTTCTTTTCATGTTCATATAAGTTATTAATGTGGATTAATATAATTTGGACAATTTTCATAACTTATTACTACTTCTAATGTTTTATATTACTGGGTTTTCATTGGAAAGGTTGGACCAAAGGATCATCAGCGCTTTCAAGCTTCTTATGCAACTATATTAAAGGCGCATATGACTGCTCTAAAGAAGAGAGAAAGGAAAGACAAGAAGAAGCCTGCAGAGGCAGATAAAAGAGAAGGGAGTTCAAAGAGACCAAAAAAGTCTTAAAATAATCTGCCTTTTGCGCCTGATGTTCTGCTCAAACTTCGTTTCCTACTGATTCTGTTTATGTTTCCCCCAATTTTTTTTTTCATTAGTAAAATGTGATAAATGAAGGTGAAGGGGAAAAGAAGTGAAGGGAAAATTGAAATATTCTTGGATTTTAATCTTTAGAAAAATATTCATTGAAGTGGCAATTTGAGAAAATTTTCTCAGTTCCCCAGTTGGTTATAAAATGAATCTTCAGGATATATTTCTTTTCCCCAATTTATTTATTGCATGGTTAAGCACATTCTGAGTTCATATTCTGGCAGCAAAATTCTTGCTGAACCATTGGGTTTCTTGCTTCAGGTGTATAGCTACTGCTAAAATAGAATGGCTACTCTGATTGACATAATTTTTTTTTTATATAATAGAGTTACTTTGTTTGACTGCAAGAATAGAGTTACTTGTGCAATCTATTTTCACATGTTCCCGAATAAATGTTACAGTAGCATCAGGGCTCTTGCTCTTCTTTCTTCTATCGTCTATCACCCAAGGAAGTAGTTACATTACGGCAGTGGATGACCCAACTTGACCAATTCAGTTTGGGTTAGCCCAGAAATTAAAAGAGGGGAAGAGTTTCTATGTTTTTTCAAAGGTCATGATGTCCGAGTGGTAAAGTTAAAACTCTTAACGGGGGATGCTTTCAATTGTGGGGAACAAATGAAATGTAAGTTTATACATGCAAAAAGTTGAACTTCAGAGATGTCACTTTAATGTTGGCCGGGAAGCAAATTGCTAATTCATATGATGAGAGAAAAGAAGAGAGGCTATATGTATTTTTCCGTGGCTTCTAACGTAGAGGAAGAAAATATAAACACATTAGAATAATAATTGATATATTTGTGTCAAACACGTATTGATATTAGATGCTTTCAATATTTTTATCTGTATTTTATAATTTTGTTTTTAAAATTTATATACTAATTCCAATAAAAATGTTACAATAGTTAGATAAATTATAAGTAATAATTAACAACAACAACAACAACGCAATTGATCCATGTCATAGAGATTTGACAAAGTTTTACGTTGGCTGTCGAAAGCCTAACACAACCCTCTCCTTTTATCCGGGCTTGGGACTGGCTAAGAATAACAAAGCTAACCTAGGCAGGATTTATAAGTAATAATTAACATTTTATTATATTTATAATGGGTTATGATAATTTTCAAATATTAAAAGCTGCATTTAAAATTTGTTTTATATTATTTTTATGCGGTTATTATTATAGGATCTTGTGTATTATAATTTAAAATACATGTTGGCTAGATTAATCATTATTTAATTTATCACATACTTAAACATAGATACGAACTTCTGTAGGAAAAAAAAAAAATATAGATACGAACTAGTACCCAATAACTTTGCTTTGGCCAAGAGCCAAATTTAGTTCATAATATGATGGAGATTTGGAAGCGGATCAGCATAGACACGTAATATTGAATAGACTTAGTTCGCGGGAAGCACGTTGACTTCATCTTCTTTCTTTAACGAACTAAGCCTTCCTTCCTTTCCCGCTTCGCTTTGCTGTCTCCACTTCCCGCGAAATTCTCATCACTCACACACACAGGCGATTCATCTTTTCTTCATTCAAGTCTCTCTCTCACCGCACACACGTACTCACAATGCCATGTCGTCCACCACTCCTCCGCTGAAACCCGACCAATGCGATCCCGTGCCGGGGACACCGTCATCGCCCGCCGGCAGAGGTAAGCTCCAGAAGATTCCGCCGATTCCTATTCGACGGAGTAAGGTATCATCATCATCAACAACAACACACGCAGGCAATGCCGACGAAGAGCAAGAGGAAGATTCTTCTTCCATCTTGCTCGCCTCGTCTCTTGGTCTCAATCACATTCGAACGCGTTCTTCATCCTTTCCTCTTCGCTATTCCTCCTCCCTTGGTGCACCTTCCTTCTTGACACAGGATGCTGTCACTGTTAATGACGCCAGACTTAGATCCAAATCTAATAATTCCCATCCAAGAAAAGTCCTAGGTCCGCATTCTTCACTTTTAATTAGGTTTTCTAACGTCAAAACCAAAACTCAATTATTCTTATATCTCGCTTCAGTTTTATTTTCATTTCCTAACGAAATGGTTAGTGATTATTTCGTGCTAGCTCTTTTAGGGGGAAAAGTTCATTTGGGTAAATCCAAAACGTTGAGACCTCATTCGCAACTCATTCCCGGGCTAGAGGTGAGGACGTGAGGTCATATATAGTATACTATTTACCGAATTAGTATTTTTTTTTTATGTTTAATTATTATTTCCTTTTGGTGATCAATAGTTGGAGAAATGTAGGTAGCTCAGGTTCATTGCATGTGTTTTGTACAGGGTCATCATGCAGCTTTCACCAAAGAAATGCAATCCCCACGTTTTCAGGAAATCCTGCGACTTACCAGTGGACGCAAAAAGAGAAACCCTGATATTAAAAGTTTTTCCCATGAACTCAACTCCAAAGGAGTTAGACCATTTCCAATCTGGAAACATCGTGCCTTTGGCCACATGGAGGTAACTTATTCAACTTTCCTGTCACTGTTCATTAATTTTAAAAATACCTAAAAAAATATTTCGACACTTCTTTTCCCCAAAAATCAAATATTGCAGGAAGTCATGGCGGCAATCAGATTTAAGTTTGAAAAACTAAAGGAAGAAGTTGACTCTGACTTGGGTGGTTTTGCTGGAGATTTGGTGGGCATTCTTGAAAAGAATTTAGTGGCTGATCGTGAATGGAAAGAGAGGTTGGAGGATCTGTTGGTTGTTACTCAACAATGTGCAAAGATGACTCCTACCCAGTTTTGGATCAAATGTGAATCTATTGTTCAAAACCTAGATGACAAACGTCAAGAATTACCAGTGGGGATACTCAAGCAAACTCATACACGCCTACTGTTTATTCTCACTCGTTGCACTCGCCTAGTGCAGTTCCAGAAGGAAAGCGGATATGAACAAGATCACATTCTAGGTCTTCACCAATTCAGCGATCTTGGGGTTTATCCTGAGCAAATTTTCAAGGCTGTACAGCAGAAATCCAGTATTCCATCTGCTGGACATGAGATGCCTGAGAAACAGTTAAAAATGTCACATGGTAAAGAGAAAGACAAACCAATAACAGAACAAAGTCAAGCTGACCAACACGTAAGTGTTGCAATTGACAATGAAGAGGTTGCTACAGCCAAAAGTATCGAATCAACTCCTGGAACATATAAGATGTCTTCTTGGAGAAAGCTTCCATCTGCTGGTGAGAAAAAGCGAAAAGATCAAGATGCTGTAGATTTCCCATCCAAAGGTGAACTGGATCACTTGCTAGTCAAAGACGAAAATTGTGAAAATTTGGATACTTTGTCATGTCATCCTGAACATTCACAATCATCATCAAGAGCACGAAAGGTTTCTTGGGGATTCTGGGGAGATCAGCAAAATCTAACATACGAGGATTCCATGATATGCAGGATTTGTGAGGTTGAAATACCAATTGTACATGTGGAGGAGCATTCTAGGATATGCACAATTGCTGATAGATGTGATTTGAAAGGCTTAACTGTAAATGAACGGCTTGAAAGAGTTTCTGAAACCATTGAAAGGATACTGGAATCCTGGACACCAAAAAGCACACCAAAAAGCACTGATACTTCTGGAGAAAGCTTTGAGCTTGCTGCAGTGTCAACATCAAGTGTGCATGAAGAGTTCAATGATTTATCTCTAGAGAGAAATAACCTGACTTGTAGATGCTCTGAAGACATGCTTGACTCGGGTGTGGAGCCTGACAATACTTTTGCCATGGAGGATCTGAACCTTTCATCTGGAATATCATGTGAAGCACACATCTGCTTAAAAACTGATCATGGAACAAAGTTATCTTCCGCTGGAAGCTTGACACCCAGATCACCATTGATAACACCACGAACCACACAGATAGAAATTTTATTAAGTGGGCGAAGAACACTATCTGAACTTGAAAGTTGTGACCAGGTATGCACTTACCAGTAGTTGTTATTCTTCATGTAGATTATTCACACAAAAAAAATATTACATTAGATGAAAACATATTGTCAACACGTATACAGTATAATCTATGTACTTCCGTCATATTTTCTTCAGATTTATTGTTTTGATTTTTTATATTTTTAACTAGACTGTCAAATTACAGATAAGCAAGCTAGTTGAAATAGCCCGTGCTGTTGCAAATGTGAACAACTGTGACTACAGAGCTCTGGAGTATATGCTTGATCGCTTAGAAGACCTGAAATATGCCATTCAAGACAGAAAAGTGGATGCACTTATTGTGGAGACTTTTGGACGACGAATAGAGAAACTTTTGCAGTGAGCACCTGTAACATTTCTGTCGTGCTCTAGTACAGCCACTTATTTTTTTTGTGATTTCAAAAGTTTCTGTAAGATTTTGCTAGCATCTCTATATAACCACTGTTATTGACAGTAAACTGAAAATATACTGTCTTTTCCCCTTTTTTTCTGATTTATTTTCTTGTACTGGCATAATGTTAAGCCTTACCTTGAATCTGCGACTTCATTTTGCAGGGAGAAATATCTCTCACTCTGTGGGCAGATAGAAGATGAAAAGGTGGACTCATCAACTAGTATGGCTGATGAAGAGAGTTCAGTGGAAGATGATACAGTTCGTAGCCTTCGTGCTAGCCCTATTAATGCTTGCTCCAAGGACAGAACCTCTATCGAAGACTTTGAAATAATAAAACCAATAAGTAGGGGCGCATTTGGACGAGTTTTTCTTGCCCGAAAAAGAGCAACTGGGGATTTATTTGCTATAAAGGTCAGCTTCCTTACCAAACAAAATGATTTCTTTGCAGAAAGTTAAAACGAGGTTGAGATAAATAGATTTCATGAATTCTGCTGTTAAACTATACTTAGTAACAGCATGGATACTTTAAGTTATAAAGCTGTATGAGCATTCTTTTGTCCAGCACTGCCAATTGGCTATTGATGGCTATAGAAACCACTCAAAAGTCTTGCCAAATTAACTGAGTAATTAGAATGAGTTTTAACCAGTTTTTGATATTTTGTAGGTTCTGAAAAAGGCAGATATGATCCGTAAAAATGCAGTTCAAAGTATTTTGGCAGAGCGAGATATCCTTATATCTGTTCGAAACCCTTTTGTGGTAAGCAGACTTGCAATGTCCTGTCCATTTGTGACGTTTTTGCATACTGATACACTAATCTAATCATGTAACTCTGATGAACAGGTCCGATTTTTCTACTCTTTCACATGTAGGGAAAATCTTTATCTAGTTATGGAGTATTTGAATGGTGGAGATCTTTATTCTATTCTGAGAAATCTAGGTTGCTTAGATGAAGATATGGCTCGTGTATATATTGCAGAAGTTGTAAGCATATTAGCCTCCACGTTTTGTTGATTTTTCACCTGGATATTTTGTAAGTTATCACTACAATTTTGTTTATGTTCTTTATCCCTTTTCCCCTCTTTCTTCTTGGTAACTCACAGGTTCTTGCATTGGAGTATTTGCATTCCTTAAATGTGATTCACAGAGACTTGAAGCCAGATAACTTACTGATTGGTCAAGATGGTCATATTAAGGTCAGCATTATGGATTCCAATCACCTGTCCTCTTCCTTATTCCTCCAATTGAAAAAGGACACCTCAACACAAATTTTCTCTATTCTAAATGACAACATTCCCTCTTAGTTGTTGATTTTTTTTACCCATTTACATGGAATGAAATCTCTTTATTTTCCCTTCATATTGCATTTTTACTTGAAAACAAAACTTAATAGAATCATTTTATTAAGCTCTTAATGATGTTAACAAATTAGTTTATGAATTTGGTATTTATGTATACATGACTTGGGGCTGGAATACCTGCCTTTTAAATTTTAGTTCTTCCCGAACTTTTATGTTTTAATTTCTATGAATGGCCTGGATTATTAGGATCAAGAATGGACATGGCTTAAATCTTAAAAGCTAACTCGTTTATACTAATTGTCATAAATCATCATACAATATTCCGATGAAAATATTATTTGTCTCTTCTAAATGTTTAATCCCTGCTATTACAGTTGACAGATTTTGGGCTCTCCAAGGTTGGTCTTATCAACAGCACAGATGATTTATCAGCGCCATCATTTTCCGATAATGGTTTCCTAGGAGATGATGAACCAAAATCTCGACATTCTTCAAAAAGGGAAGAACGTCAAAAACAATCAGTAGTTGGCACCCCGGATTATTTGGCACCTGAAATACTTCTTGGCATGGGACATGGTTTGCAGTTTATCCGCTGATTAAACTGTACATCTTATACGAAAAATGCTTTTACTTAATAATTTATCTGTATAAATAATTTATTTATTTTATTTTGCTTTCAGAACTCTTTTTGTATGATTTACATTCTTATACATGCTTGCTCTCCTTGTAGGTGCAACAGCAGATTGGTGGTCCGTGGGTGTCATACTTTATGAGCTTCTTGTGGGTATTCCACCATTTAATGCAGAACATCCACAGGTAGGTCCTTGTGATGACTGCATTCTCTTGGCTTCTCATTTTCTTTGGCTGTTGAAATCATATTTAAAATACTTCTAGGCTTAAAGTGGAGCAGACCATAGCTCAATTGGGTCTCTCTCATCTTTAATAGAAAGCCGTGTTTATATGGTGGAGGGTTATCCCACACATGACATCCGATTTCCCATTCCCCCTTATTTCTAATAGAACAGCCTTTTGATCAGGGTATTGCTGATGGACATCCTTATTTAGCCTTTTTGCTCAGTGCTCTTTGTATGGTTATGTTTTTGTGGATTTTAATTTCATTATATGTATCCCTTGGATTTATTGGAATTTAAAGAGGTCAATGATTTTTTTTAATTATTTGGAAATATGGACGAATATCTGAACACTTTCTCATTTGTGTTTGTTTTGCAGCAAATTTTTGATAACATAATTAACAGAGACATACAATGGCCCAAGATTCCCGAGGAGATCAGCTTTGAAGCATATGATTTGATAAATAAGTAAGCATTATCTAAGTAGATGTGCATAATAAGACTATACAATGAAACTACAAAAGTAATATGAACATTCTATTCGTATTTACCTGATCAAATCCCAACCCAGGGCATCAAAATCCTAGTGAAAAATGATTTGTAGTGAATTTTTTGGTAATAAGAAAAGGCTGGTGCTGCTGGTGTACACTCTGAAAAATTATGAACATAGTAAACATTGTGTACATTTATTGTTTTTCAGTGTTTAGCATGTTCACTGTGAAAATAGTTTGTTTGTGTGATCATTCTTTTGGCTATGCTATGCAAAGTTTCTTTAAAGCTAATCAATGTAATCAAGCTTAAAAATGGAAAATGTCCCTTGCATGAAACTTCCACATGGACCAAATGGTGTAAAACACCAATTATAAACCAAGATATGTGGCAGAAGTAATGGCTTTCAAAATTAACATAATCTGGCAGGACAAGCAAGATCAATTTGAGTGAACATGCTATTAATGAACAGGATATACAGTTTTTTCTAGTGTTCTTCACTTTTATGATACCTCCAAATGATTCTATAATTAGTTGGTAAAAGTCGTCCTCTGTTAACTTAAATATTATGATTCCTTTCATGTTGGTCATGGCTGACAGTGTGTTCTCTTTTAGATTATTGAATGAAAATCCAGTCCAAAGATTAGGTGCAACGGGAGCTACAGAAGTGAGTTATTTGCTTACTACTTACAAGTTGCAAATTATGATATTATTACATAAAAGGCAACTATAAATATATTTTTTCTGGCAGGTTAAACGCCACGCTTTCTTCAAGGATATTAATTGGGATACCCTAGCAAGGCAGAAGGTTTCATTTTAATTTTATTAGAGCTTTGATATGTTTGTGCCATATCTTTTGTTTAGTCACTTGGGTTTTACCCTGATTTTCTGCAGGCTATGTTCATTCCAATGGCTGAAGCTCTTGATACAAGTTATTTCATGAGCCGGTACATTTGGAATCCCGAGGATGAACATTGTCTTGGAGGTAGTGATTTTGATGAGATTACTGAAACATGCAGCAGTGGTTCAGGCAGCGATTTATTAGATGAAGATGTAAGAATACTTTATAGTTTCAGACACCCATGCGCTATACCTTAGCCTTTTAGGTCATTAGGTGTAATACTACTTATATCCAAGTATTGCTTGAGTTTAAGTAGATGACATGTTTCCATTTGTTTGAACATAAAATATGAATTTTCATTGCATTCATTTATGCCGAATGGAAGATTACATATGAAAGAATCAGTTAGCCTGTAAGCCCCAAGTCTGTCCATATCAATTGCTATTTGCTTCCTTTTAAATTAAATTTGTAATTTGGCGTGAAACAACAATTTTATCTTTTGTTATTTTTCTAGCATCCTTGTTTGACCATATTTTTTCTGACTACATACTTTGAACTTGTTAAGCAGGGTGATGAATGTGGTAGTTTAGCAGAGTTCAGCGGTCCACCTCTTGAAGTGCAGTACTCATTTAGTAATTTCTCATTTAAGGTAATACTTGCCATGCCTGATGTTCTCTTTCGTCCATATAATTCGTCATGTTAAGTAAACATCATTCCATTTGTTGTATCAGGAAGTAACTGATTACTTCTATAATACACTACAATTAAAATGGATGAATATTTTATAATATGTCCGCTGTTAATTTTTTGTATGTACTCATAGAGGATAGTTAAAATTTATATTTGTATCATTGATTTTTACATAACCATCAACATGTGAATACAGAATTCCATGGAAATGATAATATGATATGTTAATTAATGCACTTTTATTTTATAATGTGTTTTGGAGTCGGTCCACTTATCCTAAATTGGTCTGCTTATTGTGTGAAGAAAATGCCTCTTCTGTCTTTTTTCATTCCGCCTTTCCTTTATAGTTAGTTACTTATCTTCAATTTTTATTGCTAGAAACTTAAGGTTTTTCTTATTAAAAAAGAAATATAAGGCTTTACCAGTGGATATTTGTTTAGATTGTAAGGGAAAAGGAGGTTGTTCGTCATTTGCTTTCTTGAGTTCAAGTTTGCTGGGAGATCGGGGGAAGTGAAAAGGCTCATGAATTGGCTAAAGGTTAAGAGCATTGAAGCCTGGCCCAAAGAAGACATATAATTTAATACAAAAAAGAAAAAGAAAAAAAGAGAACACATAAAATCCTTCCCTTAAAGTTAAACATTGAGGTTCTATAGCAATCGCATTGGCTAGATTCTCGCGTCACATTACTTTTGGCCAAATACCATATAAAGATAATTTTGTACTTTTCCATGTGGATTAAAGAAAATTCTTTTATTGCTTGTTTTCTTACAGAACTTGTCTCAGCTAGCTTCTATCAATTATGATCTGGTGATTAAGAGCTCCAAGGAATCAACTCAATGACTCCAACCCATCTATTTCAAGATATTGCTAAAGAGGGTTATAAGTTTCTCCAAGCGATTATATATATATATCACCAAAGACAAGGCTCTAAATAGGTGGATTTCCAGAGTAAAAAAGTATTGGCATGTTCAATACTAACTCTACTGTCGTGTGTTCTTTACCACTGTATTGAAATAATTTTAGATGCAATGTGATGTGGTTCGATAGTTGTTTTTTGTTACCTTTCAGTTTAGAATGGCAATTATTTATTTAATTTGATAAATAGAAATAAGAGCATATTGGAGCATGTCTTTGTGCTTCTAACAAGGGGAGTTAATGAATAATGTTGGTCTATAGTGCGCACACATGCTGATGCTGTAGATTGACGAAGAAGCAGTTGGCCAACCGCGATAATCTCTACATATTAATATAATCTTTCTCGTCACCTGAGAGAAATAGAAAATGTGGAGTCGCGCAAGAACCCTTTTCCTTCGCGTCCTGGTAATCTTCTATTCTCCTTTCTCCCTCTCTCTCCATCTCTGACTTTGGATATTGTTTCTTCTCCACTCCAGGAACCTCCTAATCACAACAACGCTTCGCTTTCCCAAACATTTACCCCTGGATTCTCCTTCCACACGCTCTCGCACTTCCAGGTAATCATCTTCCCATACTACTTCTAGGGTTCTAAGTTCGTCAAGCTTTTAGGTTCTATTATTCGATATTCCAAGTAACCGCTGTTTCTTTACTCTCTCTCTTCTGCGTCAGCCACTTGTATTACTTTCTGATTCGTCTCTTCTTTCACTCTGCTCTTTTGCTATTTACAACCACGCGTTTTTTCATATATTCCATACTTTAAGTTGCTGTGTCGGATCACTTATCATCTTTCTTCATTTCTTTCATTCTTCTCAACTGATTTGCTGTTTATATAACCCGACTACCAGAGAGCTTGCAGTCTTTTCATATTGTTCTCTCTTGTTCCCTTTAATGCAGGAAAAGGATGGCATTTGCCCCAAACCGCTTATAACTTTTGTTTTAGGTAATAATCATGCATTTATTCACAATATTGCTGTCAGAACTGAGATTCTGAGAAAATAGTGTTCGTAACTGAACACTAATTTTGTGAATGACTCCAATTGCGAGTTCCATGCTGCTCTCTTTCTGCATATCTGGTGTTTCTGTGCTTACCATTAACACTAAATATATGGATGGCTTGTCTTATATTTAACATTGGCTTGTCTTTTAAGGAATGACAACACCCAGATATAGTAGTTAAGCTTATGTATGTTGAATTTTACTATCTCAAATCAAGGATATTGAAAATTATAATCATGGATGGTTAATAATGGAGTTGAGGCATTTGGGATTTGCCTTTTTAATGATGCTATTCACGACTTTTTATTTTTAGGGGTTTGCCTTAAATAAATGATAATTAATATTGTTCTTTCACTCTCAGGAGGCCCTGGTAGTGGAAAAGGTACACAATGTGCAAAAATTGTTGAAACCTTTGGATTTAAGCATCTGAGTGCTGGAGATCTTTTGAGAAGGGAGATGGTTTCTGATAGTGAATATGGGTGAAGTTGTCTTATCCTAATTTTGTGTTTGTTTTGTTGCTACATCTTTGGGATTTTAACAATAAAAATACCAAAACAGCTCAATGATTATGAATACAATTAGAGAAGGAAAAATTGTTCCATCAGGAGTGACTGTCAAATTGATTCTAAGAGAGATGAAATCTAGTGACAATCATAAGTTTCTTATTGATGGCTTCCCTAGAAGCCAGGAGAACCGTATAGCTTTTGAACAAATTGTAAGTTTGGCTTTTAACCTCGTTTCTCTTAAATTTGGGTTGAAGTTATGTCCCCTCCTTTGGGCTCTTTTTTCTAATGATAAATTGATATAGTATTGAGTTATTTCTGCGCCAGTACCTGTTTTTCTATGTATTTAATTTACTATGAATTTGCCTCATCCTCTGTATTGAATATCTTTGCAAATGACAATATCTATGGATGAACAAAGTAAATTGTCATGGCAGACAACTGTTTTTGAGCAAATAAATAGTTTCATGTAAATTCTTTCTTGTATTCTTCAACTAAATAAACACACTCATAATTATGCAGATTGGAGCAGAACCAGATATGGTACTTTTTTTTGATTGTCCTGAAGAAGAAATGGTGAAACGTGTGCTGAGCCGTAATCAGGTTCTCATTAAATTCCTGGAGATTTAACTTCAGAAGCTGATTAGAAACTTCTGTCTGATATATGCTACACATTTTATTGCAGGGTCGAATTGATGACAACATAGATACAATCAAGAACCGTCTTAAAGTATTTGAGTCATTAAATCTTCCTGTGATTGACTATTATGCTAAGAAAGGGAAACTTTACAGGGTAACTCTATATAGTTTCGTTAAGTTTTTTTGTGGGTTTGACTTGAATGATGATTGGTCTTGGAATTCACTTGTGTGCTTGTTATACTCTATATATAGATGTGATGTATAGGCAATGAAAATTAAACTTGTGTGCTTGTTATACTTCATATATAGATGTGATGTATATGCAATGAAAATTATTTGAAAAAAAAAACCAGCTTCTGGTCAAAAGTATTTTATGCCTCTTTCTTGCTTAACACTGATTTTGGTTTCGCCTTTACATAGTATGCTACTTGAATTATATCTTAATTATATGACAACCTAATCTCTGCAGATCAATGCAGTGGGAACAGTAGATGAAATATTTGAGCATGTTCGGCCAGTTTTTGAGGCATGTGAGGTATATATATTTATTTCATGTTATTTCTCTAACATTAGTTACAAATGCTTAGGACGCATGATGCTCCGCACTCAGTTGCCTCTTCATGCTCATGCTTACTAAGAGTTATTGGTAATTGGATTTGACGCCATTTGCTAGGTTCACAAGTACACACAGCCATCAGCATGTTAATGATGATATGCTTTATTAACCATAGTTTTATTTGTTTCAGTTTTAACTTTTAAGTAGGTGTTAAAAGGAGAAATCCAAAACACCATATTTGTTGGGTAGATGTACTTCTGAATTTCATATCCACCTTGGCTTCCCTCTCTTTATCTGGATTAAAATATTATATTTTGTTATTTAATAGCTCTTATGACTTGCATCATTCTATGCAGCACGAGGCTAGATGAAAGCTGTTTGAATTGGATGAGAGCACTGTAAAGTTGGCTAAAGTTTGGATTTAGTGGGGACCCAACATAGCTACCAGTTGATTACAGAATCTGATCCAAATTCATGGCTGATTTGCTTTGGAATTTGGTAGTTCTCTAAAACTCATCCACTGAAGTATTTCAAATTGATATTACACATGCCCACCATTCACAGGAGACGGCTCTTGTTGCCTTTTTTCCTTTCCTTATGCCGTCGAAAGAATGGCCTATAGGTGGAGCTAAGCTGTCTCTAGCAACATAGGAACTGCCTATAATGCGCAGAATATAGGATAAAAAGTATATGTTGTGTAACATTTTTTTTTAAATAAATTGAATTCTATATGTTAGTCCAACCTCTATCTAGAGGTGTTGGGGGCTCCTGACCTTAGCATCGCAGATACTGTGAACTAGTTGGTCTCTCGCAGTAATGGGAGAGTTGGAAAGCCTTTTAGACCCCATGGAAAGCCTTCTCTAAACAAACTTGCTAGTAAGCACCAAGCACACAAAAACGAATGTTAGACAGGGTATAGAGAAGAACCTCCATAGGATGAAGTTGACTGAAGATTAATATATTGAAATTTACGCATACATGAATAACTGAAGGATTCTAAGGTTACCGCTGCAATTTCATCGGGTTTCTTGGCGTAAGAAGCGCGACTTCCGTCAGTAACAACTAAACTTTGTCTCATTGTTATGCAGGCTGCAGCCTGCAGGTTGTTACATAAATTAATTGCGTGATTGAGTTGTCCAAAAATATTAATTTTATCATTTTTGATAGTATCCCGAACTATGTATGTTTAGAATGATACTTTGAATAAGATTATCATTTGATTATGATACTTTGAGTAGTATTAAAATTACACATAACTTTATCATTTTTTCTCTATCCCTAAAGTTATAGTTTATTTTTTTGAAAGGCCTTAAAGTTATAGTAAATAGTAATAGTAGAGTTTAGCGTCCTTTTGAATTTGACTCAGTATTTTTCGTGACATTCTGACATTGGTCGAGCGGAAATATGTAACTATAACATGCTATAAGGAAAATAATATGTTTTCGCAATAGTAACGGAAAATATGTAATTATTTTTTAGTAAATCATCACCCTTTTAATCTCTAAAATTCTAACTGTTAATTTAATTTCTGATTTTATAAAATTCTACTTTAATTCTATAAAATATCTTTCTTTTTTGGAAAATGGTAATGTAAAATAAAATAAAAAATGACTAAAATTGTAATGTAAAGTCAAATGTTAAAATAACCAACGCTTACAAAGTTAAGAGACAAACAAAAATTTAGTTGTAATTTTTCTATTATGATCATAAGTTCCATTTTAATAAATTATAATGATCATTCATTAATATAATTATATGTCAATATCTCTTTATAAATATCGTGTATTTTTAAAGAAATTTAAGGAATTTCTCGTAGTATTCACGTATTATATTATTGAAATGCAGATCTATTCCTCTTATCCAATAATATCTTCGATGTTGAAGTAACTGTGAAGAAGCGTTTATAAAATAAGATTATGATATCCGAATGCCCAATTTCCCGTGTAAGAAATTAGAATGATAGGCACGCTGGTAAGGTTCCCTCCAAATCCAAATCTCATGAGCTTGTGCTCCCAGAAGAAGACTAAGAAAAAAAAAACAGCAACGAAAGTAAAACTTGGAAACAGAGACGGTTGGAAAGCCAAGAAAGAAGAAACGCTCTTTCCTTCCCAAAACCCAAATCAACCCCATTCCTTATCCATCACCGACCTCATCCCAAAACTAAATTGGAAGCACTTGAACAAGTCATCAAAGACCTTGAAGCCTCTGTTGAAAAGGGCATCAAAATTGACCCTGAAATCTATGCCTCTCTGTTAGAAACCTGCTACCGCTCCCACGCCGTTCGTCACGGTATCCGAGTTCATCGCCTCATCCCAACATCCCTGTTGCATAAAAATTTCGGCATTTCCTCCAAGCTTCTTAGGTTGTATGCTTCGTGTGGGTATCTCGATGATGCCCACGACCTGTTTGATCAAATGGCTAAGAGGGATACGTCTGCATTTCCCTGGAATTCACTCATCTCAGGATATGCCCAAGTGGGCCACTACGATGATGCCATTGCACTCTACTTCCAAATGGTGGAAGAGGGTGTTGACCCTGACTTGTTCACCTTCCCGCGGATTCTCAAAGTTTGTGCCAGAATTGGGTCCGTTCAAGTGGGGGAAGAGGGGCATCGCCATGCTGTTCGTGCTGGCTTTGCCACTGATGGTTTTGTCCTCAATGCACGTGTTGAAAGATCTTTGATAAGATGCCTCATAGAGACCCCGCCTCATAGAGACCCCGTTCCGTGGAATTCAATGCTCACAGCTTATGTTCATCATGGTCTTGAGGTTGAGGCAATGAAAATTTTCCGCCAAATGATTTTGTAAGGGTGTGAAGCTGATTCTGTTAGCATATCCACCATTCTTACAGGGGGGTCATCACTAGGTCTTGGGGTCCAAATTCATAGATGGGTAATCCGGCGAGGACATGAACGGAACTTGTCCATTGGTAATTCGTTGATCATGATGTACTCCAATAATGGTAGGTTAGAAAAGGCACGTTGAATATTCAATCTAATGCCAGAGAGGGATGTTGTTTCGTGGAATTCTATAATATCTGCCCATTGCAAACGCCGAGAAGCCCTTTCATTTTTCAAGCAAATGGAGGAATCTGGTGTTGATCCTGATAAAATAACGTTTGTTGCAATATTATCAGCTTGAGCCTACTTAGGTTTGGTGAAGGATGGAGAGAGATTGTTTTCTCTAATGTGTGGAAAATATAAAATAAAACCAATTATGGAACATTATGGTTGTATGGTTAACCTTTATGGAAGAGCAGGACTGATTAAAAAGGCTTATAGCATCATAGTCGATGGAATGGGCTCTGAGGCTGCTGGTCCAACTCTGTGGGGAGCTTTATTATATGCCTGCTTTATGCACGGTGATGCTACTATAGGGGAGATTGCTGCAAACAGGCTTTTTGATTTAGAGCCAGACAATGAACATAATTTTGTACTTCTTATGAGGATTTATGAAAATGCAGGCAGATTAGAAGACATGGAGAGAGTTAGAATGATGCTGGTTGACAGAGGATTGGATTATTAGAAAGCTGTACATCCAAAGACTTGTCACCACAAGTACAACCCATTTGTTTTCTCTTGATTCATTCAGTTTCCATTTTGTCCCACAAAATGTGATTACGATGAACATTCTTTGTTGTACAGCATCAGCACATAGCTTCCTTGATCAAATTCTAACTTGGCATTGTCTTCCTTCCTCTCTGCCGTCAAATACCAGAAAATATATTATTTTTTCACATGTAGTCTATCTTCATATCTCACATAATTACTGGGTTGAGTACCTTGCTGACTAGAACAAGAGATTAAAAAAGAGTTATTCCATTCATAGCAGTTGATTTTGCCATGCCTTTCTGGATTGTATTGTGTGGAGCTAATGATTTCTAGCACAACAAATAGGAAATTCTTTGACATTTTCTGTTTTGAAGCAAGGAATTTCGTAAGACATGCTTAAACGTAACATTGTACAAAAGTCTGTTGATCAACTAACACTCCATCCAATAAATCGATCATTGCAGCAACCTGCACATGCTGCAGCCAAGGACGTGTAAAATAATGATAATTGTTGAATGTGGTATATGATTAGAGACGTGCATACTGATATTTTATCAGGTTCTGCACCATCTTTCTTGAGATGAAAATGGAGATCCTAAATTTATGGCTCAATTGTATTATAGTCAATTGAAAGTTGTCAAAGAAAAAATATAACTGAATGGTACCTGTGGCCGCAGGGTTTCAGATTCCTTGCTACCCTCAACTCTTCCGTGCGCCAAATAAGAAATCCTGCCATCATTTAAGCAACTTATTTATTGTTCTCTATGTATAACTATCCTCATCATTCACAAATAATCTCTTTTTTTTATCATGCTTTGATTTGAAGCCAAGTACCTTCAGCATTTTTTTAATAGTAAGACTTAAGAAAGTATACAAACAGCGCAGCACAAAACGGTTGGAGTATTGTGGGGACATACGAAACATAGATTTTGTCAACGCGGGTTATGCACTTTTGGCTGCCATTAGAGTCAAATAAACAGAGATTTTTCTGATTTTTTTATGCGTAAGGCTGAAGATATTGAACTTCCAAGAAGAGTGCGCAATGCCATTTAATTGGTCTGTTTTCGTTGCAAATTGTCCAATGAGTAATTCCACTATAGGTTCATAAATCATAACTAATTCCTTAAATAAACCGTGAAAGATGGGATATGGCACATGCCACGTGCTGATTCCGTAGTACTGTCTAAATACGCGTGATTTCGTATCCATGAAGAAAATCAACATCGCTTCGCGTCTACTGTAACATCAAAGATTAAACAAAACAAAAGGATCAGCACTCAGCACATGATTAAGAAACTCCCACTCTAAGCTACGAGGGTGCATGTATGGAAAATAGAAATATATAACTGCCGGGCACCCGAAACAAGAAAAGAGAAAAACATCACCAAAATGACAATGATGGGAAAGACATTGTTAACATTGTTATTACTGTCCTCAGTTTTCTCAATTGCCTCATCAAGAAGAAGACATTCCAACAACAGCAACATAGATTGGTGGTGCAACCAAACCCCATACCCCGAGACATGCAAATACTACGTGAAACACAGCCACTACCATTACAAACTCAAACACAAATCCGAATTCCGAACAATTCTAGTTCACTTGGCCTTGGAGAGAGCAGTGATCATGCGAAGGAAAGCACGCGAGTTGGGGCGAAACGGTGTCACCAAGAAGCAGAAGTCAGTGTTCCGTGATTGTTTGAAGCTCTATGACAACACCGTTTTCCATCTAAACCGTACCCTTGAAGGCCTTCACGTGAAGAGAAGCTGTTCACCCTTTGATGCACAAACGTGGCTCAGCACGGCTCGCACAAACATTGAAACATGTCAAAACGGGGCCTTAGAACTTGGCGTTCGAGATTCCATGGTTCCCACTGAGAGATGCAATTTGACTGAGATTATAAGCAATGGCTTATTCGTGAATTGGGCTTTCCTGAAGTACAAAGAGGCTCATTACACAGCAGATGCAGAAGATGGTTTTCCAAGATGGTTTTCGATGCATGAGAGGAAGCTGTTGCAGTCTTCTTCTTCAATAAGGGCACATCTAGTGGTGGCCAAAGATGGTTCGGGGCATTTCAGGAGTATCCAAGCTGCTATCAATGCCGCGGCAAGAAGAAGGTTCAAGAGCAGGTTCATTATACATGTTAAGAGAGGAGTTTATAGAGAGAATATTGAGGTTGACAAGACCAATGACAACGTTATGTTGGTCGGTGATGGCATGAGAAATACCATAATAACAAGTGGCAGGAGCGTTCGAGCTGGTTATACCACCTATAGCTCCGCAACAGCAGGTCACTATTATTTCATCTCTTATTTCATTGATTCAGTTTATTTGTTGACTGGTCATCTTACTTGCTCTTCATTAAGTCTGAATTTGAGGCTTGGCTTATATTGGAATATTTATGGATTCTTCTTCAAGTCTAGGCAAATCTTATTTTATTTTGGTATCCTTTTGCAGCATACTTTTTGTACTTCATTTAATTTTTATTTATTTATTTATGGAATGAAAAAAGTTGAATCTAAATCACTTGGCTTAGTCCTGATATATACTATGTAATGAATAAGAATGTGTTGAATACTTGAACTTGAATATAAAGGAAAATAATGCCTATAAATAAATGTGTTCGTGCATGGAGTCACTGATGCGTGTAACTATTTGTATATAGTATTTCACAGACTTGGCATAATGGCATTGGGAAATGCTTGCGATTTAAGCATAGATAGTACAATAATTTTCTATAGATTGATTGTGCTTTTAAAATTTTCCAATATATGAATGTCATTCGTGTCTTATTCGGATTGGAGGTGTCATTCCATATTTCCTTACTTACCAATATTACCACCTTTTACAATAAAAGAAACAGAATGAATTAATAATAAAATTGCAGGAATTGATGGTCTTCACTTCATTGCACGAGACATTACCTTCAGAAACACGGCAGGTCCTCTGAAGGGTCAGGCAGTGGCACTTCGATCAGCCTCTGACCTCTCCGTGTTCTATCGCTGTGCCATTGAGGGCTACCAAGACACCCTCATGGTCCATGCACAACGACAATTTTACAGAGGATGTTACATATATGGAACCGTTGACTTCATATTTGGCAATGCTGCTGTCGTTTTCCAAAACTGTGTGATTCTTGTAAGAAGACCCTTAAATGGGCAAGCAAACATGATCACGGCCCAAGGTCGAGATGACCCATTTCAGAACACGGGGTTTTCAATTCACAATTCTCAGATCAGGGCTGCACCAGACCTCAGGCCCGTTGTTGGCAAGTTCAACACGTTCTTGGGCCGCCCTTGGCAACGATACTCAAGAGTTGTGGTCATGAAATCGTTCTTGGATAGCTTGGTGAGCCCAAGGGGTTGGTCTCCATGGGGGGACTCTAATTTTGCATTGAATACTCTGTATTATGGAGAGTACCGGAACTTTGGGCCCGGTTCATCCACAAGAAACCGGGTACGATGGCCCGGTTTTCATAGAATAAGTAGCCCAGCTGAGGCATCACGATTCACCGTTGCTAACATCCTTGCTGGCCGCACATGGTTGCCTGCCACTGGTGTGCCATTCACTTCTGGCCTTTGATTGTTGTCTTATGCTCTGCTTACTTACTAATTTGATGATATTCAATTCGTCGGAATTAAGTCATGTTGTAGTTTGTTTCTACAAGCAACACAGCATTCTTTTGTACATTCCAAGACAAAAATAATAAATTATGAATAAATAATATGTGCTGCACTACAATGACTTGCCAAAAGTCTTTTATCCTACCATTTAATCACAATTTATTATTATTGTAATTATTTTAAAAGTTATATTAAATATGATTTCTGATTGATTGAAAATGTAAAAAATGTTTGTACTGACAATAGGCATCTATTAAATTCAAACCATTAGCCTACCCTTTTACTCATTGTTTATAAAAAATGTACATTTGCTCAAACTCTAAAGCGCCATTCACACAAAACACGAACATTTAGTGGAAACACATAACTTATTGTTGGTAAACGCATGGATGTTTGAGGTTATCATATGATCTTAAATGATAACATAATGGAATAAAGGTAGTTTTCATCTTGTGAATAACTTAAAATGGGCATTAAATGGAAAAATGTTCCTTATCAGCCTCAGAAGGATGATCATGTGCGCCTAATGTGTCTCAGGTTGGTCTTTGGGGATAAATTCACAAGCTTTGCAATGCTAGTTAGGGGTGTCACTAACAAAGATTCTGACATCGAGTTCTGCTATAAGGGTTGAAGCCATACATGTTCTCCATTCCTAGGTGACCTTCATAGGTCTTTTTATGATTTTGAGAAGGGATAGAGATTATCTATTATTCGGAGGGGAGATTAAGGCTACCTCGAGGTCATAGAAGGATTTCTTATTCTCAGCTTGATTAGTTTTTCTATAAAAGAAAATAGTATTATTTTTATTTTCTATGTAGCCATTTTTATCTTCTTCATAGCCTCTTCTTAGGCCCAGCTTATATCATCTGATGTATCTCTTTCCTTTTCTTCTCTATCACCATTTACAAGTAGTTTTTTTCTCTTTTTATGAGACGTGTCACACTTAAACTTTTGACTTTATCTATTTATAAAAGGTAACAGTGGTATGTGAGTGTCAAGATAAATATTTGATCTTTTCATAGTTTTGTAGTTAATTAAACCTTTGTAAAAGGTGCTTTAAACCTGAATCAGCTCAATTCTGGGAGAAATCCCGACTAGTAGTATATTAGTGATCCATGATGAGTAAGCGGAAGTCATGTTGACAAATATAATAAGATAATTGAAAATGACTAATTACTTACGATTGTTCTCGTGATCTAGCTAGATATACATGTGACAGAGATGGGCATGGTTGAAGGCTAATGTCACAATGACTAAGCTTGGTCCATCTTGAAGCTTGAAAGAAAACTAACTTAACCATAAACCAGTGAGGTAAATAGAAAACAGGTGATAAAAAGAACTATGCTAATAAAAGAGGAGTTGGATGAGGGAGGGGAGTTGATGTCTTATGTCTTATCATATGTCACGTGAGCAATATATTTGAGAACTATTTTTGGGGCTCTATTACTTCGGTAAACAGATAAAAATGTATTTAATAGAAACAAAATTCCGACAAGTTATCCATATTTTTCTTTTTGGGTTTGCTTTAAGTAACGAAAAGGTTCACAAGGTTGAAGTCTTTTGATTTAAGCATTTGAGTGCTGAGGCTGCCACTTAAATTGTGTGGGGTGGGGGGCATTATTGTATGCCTACTTTTTGCACGGAGATGTAACCATAGAGGAGATTGCTGCAAACAAGCATTTTAATTTAGAGCCAGGCAATGAACATAATTTTGTACTTGTTATGGGGATTTACGAAAATGCAGACAGATTAGAGGACATGGAGAGAGTTGGATTGGATTATTAGACAGCTATACATCCAAAGACTTGTCACCACAAATACAATCCATTTGTGTTCTTTCTTGAGTCACAAGATATGCTTGATGCATGATCCATTCAGTTTTCATTTTGTCCCACAAATGTGTTCACAATAAGTCATAAGGATTCTTTGATGTACAGCATCAACTTGCTTGATCAAATTCCAACTTTGCATTGTCATCCTTCATCTCTAGTACGGAATACAAGAAAATACACGCTTAAACGTAACATCGAACAGAAGTCTGCTGATCAACTAACACTTCGTCCAATAAATTGATTCTTTGCCGCAACCTGCACATGCTGCAGCCAGGCAAGTGTAAAATGGTAATATTTGTTAGAATGAGGGGCTCGAGACATGCATAAAATAACATAAATAATATTACTCAACTCTAAAAAAATACAATTTCTTGAGATGAAAATAGAGATCCTAAATTTATGGTGCAACTTGTCTTATAGTTAATGGGAAATTGTCAAAGAAAACATATAAGTAAAGTTCGAAAAGGCCGGTGCCTTGGCCATAGAGTTTCAGATACCCTGCTAGCTGCTACTCCCTACTCCTTCGCTTGCTAAAGAAACAATCCCGCTAGCAACTTTTTTTCTTAACGTGCAACTAATTATGATCATTAACCATTACTTCAATTCTTTTTAGTGATCCGTTGTTTTGAAACCAGGTCTCTTTTTTGCGCTTAAGAAAGTAGGGCAGCACAAAATGTTTGGAGTAATGTGGGAACTTCAGAAAATATTCCAAATTCATATCCTGGTAATAACTTCTTAGTATAGCAAAATCAGAAAAAAAGAAGAGATATGATTAACAAGTAGCATGAAGGGCGCAATCACTCTGCCATGCTAATCTCTTGTTAATAAAACATGCCCATCCAAAGGCTCATTTAGATTTTTTTTTTTTTTTGTGACAAGTGATAACTGCTAAATAATTGTGAATTTATAGGAGTTAAATAGTCAAATTTTGGCTTAAAATTAATTATTTAGCAGTTATTTGTAATTAAAAGTGAGAAAATTAATTTAAATTGAATTTCTGGTTGCAGATACGAAAAATAAGGTTGCATTTAGCAAAAGTGGCACAGAAAGGAAGAAAAAAGAAGAAATTCTGAAGCAGGCCCAATCCAATAGGGGCGCTCAGCGCGCATCAAGCGCTAAGCGCGCAACTAACTGGAGGCGCTGGGCGTGGCGGAAACCGTTACGCGCGCTAAGCCCAGCTAGGCGCCCAGCGCCCGATCCAACAGACGTACAGGCGCTCAGCGCCCGATCCAACAGAAGCACAGGCCCAGCGTGCATGGCGCGCCTAGCGCGCGATCTGAACGCGCTAAGCGCGAGGTGTGGCGCTGAGCGCGACTACGAAGGCCCGTAAGCCCACTCCAGCCACTATAAATAGAGAGGCAGTCCCAAGGAAATTTCATCCCATCTCAGAGCATCACTCTCAGTACTTCAAGCCTGAGTTTTCTTCCCTCTCTACATTCTTTGTTTTGTTAGTCTAGCCTTTCTTTCATCCCCAGTTGTAAGCCCTCAATGGCCATGAGTGGCTAAACCCCTAGCTAGGGCCTGACAGGCCTAAAAAGTCAACGATGTACAATGAGCTTCAGGAGTTATCAATGCAAAGGAATTTATTCCAGGTTTTTTTTTTGTTCTATTTCTTTTCTTTTATTCTTGCATTCATTCTTAGATCTCTTTTTGGGTTTTAATCGCTCGGGAGAGGGTAATTCTCAATAATATTTAAGATTCAATGCATGCATCAGTTTTAGGGGTTAATCGCTTGGGAAAGGGTAACACCTAATAGAACATTTAAAGAAAAGAGTCATTGGGTTAGCATTGCTAGGCATAGAATGATAACTCACTGCCCATGCATCTAAGCAACATCTAGAACTTAATCTTAATGCATTTTAATTATTGAATCTTCACAAAGGCATTTGGGAGATAGGTAGTTAAAATAGGCTTGCCAACGTGAGGCATCAGGGGCAAGTAGTCAACAGATGTGGGTAGAACTAACACCATTTCATTGATAATGAATATCTTACTTACATGCATCGTAGGCCAATTGGGTTTGTCTGGTCTTGGCATTTCTATCAATTGTTTTCCCTTTTACTTATTTGTTTTAGTAATAGCACTCTTTACTATTCCTACTTTCATTTCTACTTTACTCCCCCTTACAAATTGAGAGGTATTGAAAAAGTGCAATAAAATCCCTGTGGACACGATACTCGGACTTCCGAGCTTTACTACTTGTCACGATTTGGTGCACTTGCCAAAGTCTTAACAACAAGGCTCATTTATTATATAACTACATCAGAAAGGGATACAGTTTCTGCAATTTAAGGTGAAGTGGCCTTTGTCAACGCTGAACGATATAAAACGATTGCAATTGCATTAAGACATGCATTTTATAATTAATCCATAAAATAAACATAAGAGGATTCCATATATGGGGACTTGGAAACTAGTTCAACAAACCAACCACCAAAAAAAAAAAAAAAATTGGTTCCCATAATTTTCTCTCATTTTCAATTTGATCGCTTTACTAAAATAAGTTTTCAACCAGTACTCACACTTTCTTTGAACAGTTGACCTGGCTAACAAAAGGTAACATGGCTTCTTCTTTTTTTCCAAGTCAATAGCCTTGTTGGCTTGCAAGTGGCTTCTCTCATTCAGCTTTTATCTCACACACTGTCACACATGGAATGGTTGCAGGTTGGTAATTTAACTCTTTAGTATGATATATAATATCTGAAACAATCTCATCAATTGTCTGAGGATACGAGGGCTGCTTTCAGTTTTGGCACAACATGAAGTGATATCCTTTCAATCTTAAAACTCAATTGATAATAAATGTATTAGGAAAAGTACATTGGTTCGATGAATTGCATATATTGTTAAAATTATTATAAGTTGCCTTCATTTTGATTTGGAGGCTACTCTCATGAAGCTAAAAGTTGGTGCTTGATATAAGCGCATCCTCTATAGCAATGGATGTGACTATAATTGATTCTTCAATTAGTTCATCCATGCAAATTTGAAGGCAGATTGTACACCAGCAAGCGCTTCAAGTTCCCCGCATACAATAATTGACATAGCAATGTTTGTATCAACCATGAATGAAAAAGCATGTGTTAATTTTACGTAGATATATAGATGGATGAAACAAAAAAGGTTTTGAGAGAATGTTAGAAAGGAAGGAAGAAGAAGACGATTCGAATGTTAGAAAAAAATCAAGTCAGCTTGCGATTAAATATGATTAAAAAAATAAGACTCAAATAAATAAATAAAAAACTTTAAAGTGTAAGACTTCAATTAAAAATTAATGTAAATTATAATGTCGAAGTTATATTTTAACATGTACATAAGGCTCTTGTGAATAATGACTTGAAGTCAAGGCGTAATAAATTAATTAAATGGCAGACTAAATTAAATATCCAAGGCACATTATTCAATGGTAATCCCATACTTTGCCCATAATTTTAGGGCTAGCGAGAAATGGCCTATAAGATTTTGGCCAACTATTACATCAAGGGTCGTCAGAGTAGATAATCCAAGGCTTAAGCAATGACAAAGAAACTTTTAGTTTCATCATTAACTAATCCAACGTTCAGCATATTCTCATTCAAAAAAGTTAACATTTGTTTGAAAGGAAGAACTTCATATTTCGGACTAATATTCCTTCATATACAATGTTATCGGTTAAATTGTTCTGTTAATTATACTTTCCTTAATTTGTTTCACGTACATTCTTGGATCCCTTGTGAGGTTCTCTGGTTTTCATACAAGAAGGATCAAGTATCATCCATTTTAAATTTTCGTTTTTTTTTTCCAATTGTATTAATTTGAGATTCTTAATTTAGAGGCTTCTATTATATATAGCTCTATTTACTCTAGTTTGGACGAACATTTATTCATTGATGCATATTCATTAATTGATATCAAAATAATCAGGAACATGCTTTTCATTTAAAAACTGGTCAAGATTCAAGAGAAGACACAACACCATTCTAAAGTACAACACATGCGGAATTCAAAGTGGAGCCTCTCTTGTTGTTTGAATAAAAGTATTTAATTATTTTTTTTAAAGTCTGGAGATACTAAAAAGTAAAAAAAAAATATTTATTAGTAATTCAAATTAAAGTATTTCTTTTTTATTCGTAAATTAAAGTATTTCGTAATCTTAGTTTACATTTTATACAATTTCCGTTATATTTTTACACCAATATATATTTTCCTTTTTTATACAATTTCTTACTTTAAAAAAATCATATAAACTAATTTTATTTTACTCAAGAGCAACAATTAATAAACTTAATACATTCTAAGTTCAACTAATAAATAATAGTCTAATTGCACTAAGCCTCTTTTTTTTATTAGTTAACCATAAATATTTATATATCACATTAGATCAAGAAAGATCACAGTAGTAACAATTAATCTAACTCCATTATCGAGTAATTGAACTTGAGATATTTAGTTAAACGTTTTGGTAATACACTAAATTATTTTTACGTTTGTTTCCGGTACTTGATCGTGAACTTGATGTTTCTTTATTATGAAATAAGTTTCTCCAAAACAAGAAAATTTCAGTTCCATCTAACGACCACTGTGAATGAAATAACAATCAAATCTACAGTCCACGGATAATATAGAACGATAATGTCTATAATAAGAAAAATATTTTTGTTAATAGACAAAAAACTATATCAATGAAAACAGATTAATCAAAAACAAAACCATTATTATATATATGAAATATTTTTAAGGGTATGTATTTATATAAAAATAAAAAGTTTGTGTATAATCTTTAATTTAAAAGATACTAGTATTTGTTAGGGGGAATTGGAAATTGCCCCCTTGAATATATGCCCTTTGAATACACTGCATAACATAAGAATCACAGTCTAAAGGCACAGTGCACGTACCACAAGTAGATCATATACACCCTGCATAACATAAGAATCACAGTCTAAAAGCTGGCCACAATTTCAAATAACCTTATGGTAGCTCTTTTAATATAAACAATCTAATTTATATCTAAGCAACTTAACTAATTTTCTTAATTTTCAAAGGATATTTTTATTAATAAGTTATTTAACTCATAAATATTTTATTTTTCTTTTTTATATTGAATATAAAATTAACTAACTCATGAACAATAGTTACTTATATAAATATTTTTTAAAAAATTTTAAGAAATTCAAAATTATGTTACACATCAAAATAATATTTTTTTTGGTTAAGCAACTTCCATTTAAAATGTTCTTAGTGATTTATGGAACAAACAGCGTAAACCCAAGAAGAAAAAGATTGTGTTCACAGTCGTCATAATATAAAGAGAAAACATACATTATATTGAACGAACATTGTTATTTATTAGTAAAGCCTATTGACGAGGGCCAAGGCATTGATAGTGAACCAAGAAAGGTTATAAACGGTGGTTTTGATCTTCTTCTGCAGTGAAGGGCGCACTTGTATTTCGTCAAACTCATCGGTGCATGTACCCTCATCTGTTATGGCAGCACTCATCCATGTCTTTATGTTGTCCCATTGGAATTGGTCATGAGCAGAAGATGTGCCATTCAAATTTGCAAGCTCATCAGAAGATTGTGAAAGCAGATCCAACGTCTCATCAATGTTCTCTCGGCAATCAGCAATCACCGAAGCTTCACCATGTGTTAGCTTCCCCTTCGATTTGGAAAGCTTCGTCAGTGTGCTGTATGCAATCTTGGCTGCTTTTAGAGCCACGTAAATAGACACTTTGGTGAGTGTTACGCGGTTTCTTTTTATTTTTGATGCATAAGGGGACAGAGACTTGTAGCAAACCTTTGGGAAAGTGGTTGAATTGCACTTGTCTTTTATGAACTTTTTGTAGGCTTTGAGGGAATCAGTTGTGGATGTGGATGCAGATGCAGATGCTGCTAATTGGAGAAAGGTTAAGATGAGTAGAAGGGATACAACTATTCTAAAGAGATTTTGGGAAGATCTTGAACTTCCAATCACACCGTGCTGCAATGCCATTTGTGTCTTTCTATTGCATTGGTACAAGTGTCCAATGGCCCTTTTATAAGCAAAGCAAATGATCTGATAAGTATTTGCATTACGTTATAAGCGATATACCGTGACTTTATTTTAATTTTAAGAAAATAACCTTAAAATAATTATTTTTTATGTGTTTTTTAAGAAATAAATAGAATTTGTTTTTTAAAATAAATAAAAATTTATTTTTTAAAACATAAATAATTTAGATAAATATATTAAAAAACTAAAAATTACTTATTTTGTTAAAATAAATATTTATTTCAAAAAATAAATTTAAATAATAATAATAATAATAATAATGTGTGAAAGAAATTGGAGAGAGGAATAAAAAAATATGCTGAGTATGCATTGGACAATTCCACTCTGTTCATTGGCAAATTAAACTAAACCGTAGAAGATGGGATGGCACATGCCACGTGCTGATTTCGTATACGTAGTACTGTCTAAATAAATACACATGACTTCTTGCTGATAAATTAAAAAGGATCGCGTGCATTTACTATAATATCAAAGGCTAAGGAAAAAATGGGTCAGCACATGATTCTACAATTGACTTTTGAAACATAAATAATAAATTAAAGGTCTTTGCTCCTTTTTTTTCGTTATTCACATTTTTTTCTGTCAATTTAATGAATTTACAGATACATGAATTTGATTTTATTGTACTAGAATTTTGGTAATATGAAAAAATTGACTTCGAAACTTTTTTGAAAGTTATTTTTTTATACATCTTGAAAATTAGTTTCTAAAATTCATATGAAAAGTAGTGATAGACATCTCTACCACTTTGTACATTGCACATTACATACCGGTAGCTTGTCACGAAGAAGGAATAGTTTTGAATTTTTGAATTTCTTTATGCACGTTATAGCCTCTCACAATTTAGGTTTTTGCTTCCATAATTATCCACAGGGCCTACAATGTAAGGGTAATCCCCGAGGTCCGGTAGCCCAATGACTCATGTAGCATTTGGGGCTCTCCTAGTCCAAAATTCACAAGAGGCCTCACAATTCAAGTTTTTGCCTCCATAATTATCCAGAGGAAATTGATATTGATTCCTTCAAAATTATTTTTATTCCTACCATCAATATATAAATATCAAAATATTTGTTGCCTTCTTTTCTTCACTAAAATTAAATCATGATTCCGTTATTCTATAGAAATTATTACACAACACAGAAATTGCACCGACAAAGCCAAACACATAGACCCCCTAACTGCTAGCTATATATCCCACCAGCAGTACTAACAATTAAGCCCCACGGCTGCAGAGAGCAAGAAAAACAGCACCTTATAGAATATAAGCCATGACCGAACACAATTGGAACCCAAAATATAGTGCTACAGTCTTGTCCCTAAAGAAAAATAGTGCTTTTTTTTAATAGTATGAAGAAGATATTTTTCGCTATCAATTTAGTTAGTTCCTATTGTTTGCAACACATTCCACAAAATAATTCTTAAGGACATATGACATTTTCGATTTTTAATAGTGTAATTTGTTTTTCTTCAACGTGACTTGACTATCAACGGATTTCCTCAGGAGATATGATTATGAGTACGATTTGACCCTCGAGATATAAGCTAGTGGCTCATAATAAGTTAACATTTATTACAAATAACAAACCAAATAAAATTAGTAGTTTACTCGTAGTTTCCCTTCAATCAATATGTGAGGTATTTTTGAAAAAAAAAATGTTTGTTTGAAATAGGAGTTAAGACCTGGATTGAGGATGTAGTTTTAGTTCAAGTTACATGGCCACAATCTTTATTAGTTTTAATAAGATAAACAGACTCAGTTAAAAAATGAATAGACACATCTTGGCTCTAAAGTTACATATAACACTACTAGGTGTCTATTCATTTTTTATATATATATTAGTTTTAAAAAAATATATTTATTTCATTTATATCTGGTGTGTTTTGTCAGATTTTTCGTAACAAATAGTTTTTCTCAATTTGCTATACATGCGTGTATTACGCACCTACTCTGCATTATTAATATATACTCCTATAAGACAGCAGATTCAAAATGTTTATATGGCCATATCAACTTCACTTTATATGAATGATACACGTAATATATTCACCCAAAGAAAAAAGAAAGAAAGAGAAAATAGACAATATAAGTGTCTAATTCACATCACTAAAATCTGTCCACCCGCTAGTAGGCCCGAGACATTAACACTAGCCAGCGGTGACAACAATCTCAACTAATTGATAATTACATATTTACAACATTTCACACCAACACGCGTACGTTGCTACCTATCTCCAGGAGTTGAAGATCACGTAATTAAATTGAGACAAGAAGAGTATAATCCATGTTGTGTATGTAACAGTACAAGAGAAGAGTGGTGGAGTTTGAAGTTAATTAAGAATTGGCTAGCTTATTTATCAAAGCCAAGGCATTGCTAGTCAATTGAGCTACCTGAATAACGAGTCTTCTGACGGTGCTTTTAATATCAGTGGCAGCAGTGATCTCTTGGAAGCCATCGTTGCAGGTGGTTTCATCCGTCAAAGCGGCACTCACCCATGTTTGTACATCACTCATTATCATCTCAAAATTGGAAGCTCTTAGATCACTCATCTCTGCAATAGACCTTCTCAGTTCATCCACAGTGTCACTCAGCTGCTCCACACAGTCCTGCATCGCTGCAACCTCTCTTGGCTTCAGCCCCTGCTTCTTTGCCAGCGTTGACATCATTGCCGATGTCGATTTCACTGACGCAAGAGTCACATTCAGGGCTGCGCCTGTCAGAACCACACGATTTGTTTGGATCAAGTCTGCATGCTTCACTAAGGAGCTGTAGCAGAGTCTTGGATATGTTGTGGAGCTGCAAGATGTTCTTATGAACAGTGTGTTGGCTTCTTTGTATGGTCTTTCACCCCCTCTCTTGGCACAGCCACAGTGTGCGGTCAAACTAGAAGCTATAATTATTACAAGGGATGTCATAAGATGCTTAGGAGAAATGGCTTCCATTGTTTTCCTAACTCTCTCTATATATGGATTAATTTGGTGGTTGGTTGGTTTGGGTGAGGAAAGAAATAGGATGGAAGGTGACCTATATATAGGACTCAAATTTTCTACCTTGTGCAATTTTACTATTAATACTCTGTATATTATCATAATTAAAATGATGTAGTAACCCGTTTGGATGATATTTTAGGGAAAGGAATAATTTTGGGTTTTGGAAACGTGGTCCAAACTAACAAGTTCGGTTTTTATGATGAGTCTCATACAACAAGTACCTGACTTTTCTATTCATCGCTCCAATAATTGGGACCAGTGGGGTTCTCGGTTCCCCTTAATTTAAAGATTAACTATGACTGCCATGCAAGTGGTGTCACTTTCTCAGCCTAAATTGAGTGCAACATTACATTTCATATTCAACTTGAGTGTGTGATAATCTGATTCATTATCATCAATATTTGCTGTTGCAAATAATCTTTTTATGTATTACACTCTCATGTTATTCAATAAAAGGCTAAAATAATTCTTGCTCACTAACTATATAAATAATCATAGCAAGGGATAGATTCGTGAACAGCAGAAGATATTGCGGCAAATTAAATAAAAGGCTCAAATTTATCCAGTACAATGTGAATTGACGCAGCGGACGACATTAGCCTGAAATTCATCTCTCTTTTAAATTCAAGGCTGAAATTAATTTAGTACAATTTGAGTTGACGCGGGCTAAACCATTTTCTTTTTCAGATTATGTTTTGGAAGTTGGAAGGTCACATTTTTAATTAATGCGCTTCAAATGTTCGTGAGATGAAATGGCAGTTGAGAAAGAAACGAAGAAGCCCTTAACGAGAATAAACATGACAATTTACGTCCAATTACTTTGGTCAAGGTAATTAGGAAATAGACTCTCTTAGTATATGCTGGTAATTTGATGCATGGTTATCTACGACTACAAATTATATATAATAGAAACTTATTATTATAATAAATGTAACAAGAGAAAGTGTTTGAGAGGGAAACTTACTCTGCCGACAAAATTGAGTTAGTATGAGTGTGGAGTGGATCGAAGAAGCCAGTAGCCAAGATAAACGGTCTCGCAAATTACAATGGCTGCCCAGGCAACCGAAATTTGACCAAAATCAATTTGGCAATTTGCAATTTTTGTTAGCAGACAACAACAATGGTAATATTTTCGGAAGTACATTTCCAATAATGAGAGAGAGGGAATAACATATATATAGAATTAATTATCCAACAAAAATAAGTTTGTAATCAATGAAAACATGTTTTCAGTGAAGATATTTTTAAGTTTAAATTAATTTTCTAATCTTCTAATTTATTATTTAGATTTAATTTAATTCTTTAATTTTTAAAATTGATTCAAGTTGATCATTTAGTTTTTTTTTTTAATTTGATCCTCTAATTTTTAAAATTGATTTATTTATTTTAAAATGTACATATTGTAGTGATTTAAAATTACTTAATAATAGTTTTGAACTGTTAGATAGTGTGATTTCTTATTATTTAAATTGAAAGACTAGATTAAATTGATTTAAAAAAATTAGAGAACTAAACAAACTAATTTAATCTACTTTTAACTTATTATGAAAAAAAAGTATATTTATTTTAATATTTTATACATATATTATTAATTTTTGCTGTATAGATAAATTATTATTTAAAATTTAAGATAATACATTCAATATTTTTTAATAAGTATTTATTATTCAATATTCATAAAAGATAAAATTAATAAAAATCAATTAACATATATTTATTATTATTTTTTAATATTTTAGTTTTGATAGAACCCGCCAATTCAACCAAAAATGGGATTGATTATCCGTTTCAACCCATATATAAAGTGTGAGACGGGACATGTTAACTCATTTTTGGCCAGACGAATCTAACCGTATTGTTTCCCGATCAATAATGCAAACTATGGGTGGACACAATTTTTTTATTAGTCAAAAAGAGACAATACTAGTTAGTAGCACCAATGATTTCAATAGGTTGGCAGCCTAGTTGCTACTTCACAAGCAACACTGCAGGCCAAAGAAATATATTATTAAAGGAAGAGGTTAAACATAAACCAAATCCATGTGAAAGCAAACAATTTAAACCTATAGTTTAAAAGACTTGTTGTAGCAATAAAAGCGGGAAGGGAGTTCTACTAATATATGTACAAGTATTGTCCTCTCTAAATATGTGTTCAGTGACAAATCTCATATTCTTTGTGAAAGCTATACAATTAAACCACCTATTTCTTAAGCTCCAAGGGACCAAGTCACAATTCTTGAAAGCTTGAACCACACTAAAGCCGAGTCGCATTCCAAGCAAAATTTACTTCAACTTTTTTTTTTGTTTTGTTATTTCTATCACCAAAATTCAGCGAAAACAGAATTTTTAATACCCAAATTTCTGAAAAAATATATTTTTTCACTCAAATCCTATTTTACATGTACAAAGAGTGATAAAATAGAAAAAAATACAAATATTATAAATGATATGATGTGATAGAAAGAAAAAAAATAATAAAAAAATACTAATTGTTGAAAAGATGTTTTAAAAAAATGAATGTCATTGCTTCAAATTTTCAGTGAAGCATCCAAGGAAATAGTAGTTTATAAAATTCCCACCACATCTCGCAACCCCCGAGTTTCCTATTGCTGATCCACCAGTGTTACATTTTGTCCACCCCTTTGTAATGATATACCCCTTTCCTTGGGTGGGCACAAATTGGGTTGGTGGGTTTAGGGATATTGAAATCCAAATCAATCAATTTTAATTTCAATAAAAATTTTCTTATAAAATTAAAATCATCCGTTTGAGGCAGTCATTTCTCCGCCTAAGTTTCCTAATTTTAAGAAATTTATCCCCTTTGTATATTTGCATTTGTCAAGAATGAATTTACCTAATTATTATTCTTCGAATTTATTAAATAGATAATATTAAGTCCTTAAAATAATAACGAAGATTTATATTTTGTTTTAAATGGTAAAAAAGTGTATCTTTCTCTACGTCCTTGGGTGTAAGCAGAAAACTCGTAAGCAAAATTATTTTTATAATAAAAAAACCTTTTTTTGTTATTTTTTATTTGAATAGCATTTTAATTTTTATATACGTATAAACAGTGTATTTTCCTTTAATGTTTAGTTTTTAATATACGTATAAACAATATATTTTCCTCTATTATTTTTTTGGGTAGTATTTTGTTAGTTACTATATTTTGTTAGTCCTTAAAATAATTATTCGGAACATTTAACATTTTCAATTTTTAATATGGTGCAATTTTGTTTTTCTTGAACATGCAATGATTTGACTATCAGCGGATTTCTTGTTCTTTGATGAGTTAATTAGTGGTTTATCATCATTTGCAATCTTCAAAGAGATATGATTATCAATGTGATTTGACCGTCGAGATATTCTTAATTAGTGAATTAAGATGTTCTTAGTTAATTAGTGGCTCGAGTATGCTCTTGTTGGAGGTGTTGGATATTCTTAAAAGAAGTTGGTAGTTTCGGTTTCCCATATTCGTAACAGTTTAGTTGATTTTCTTGCTAGTCATGGGGTTTGCAATGCAACCTTTTTGCATTTGGATTGGAATTTATTTCCCTTCCTCTCCTCTATGTTATCTCCTATTAAAGGATAGAGATAGAAGAATGGTGTTTGAAGTCAGTTTGTATGACAGTGGAGGCCTGAAGGGATCAATTATGGTTTGTTTTGAATCCTTCGTTCCCTTTCAACTAAATAATTACAGCTAGAGCATATCATATGGGATAGGATCCAAGAAGCCACTAGGTAGTTCGTTTACAGAGGCTGCTCACGCAACATTTTAGCCATTCAATTTGGCAATTTGCAAGTGTGCCACATCATCACTTTCGCTAGCTAGCCACCCGACATAAAATCTAGGCCGTGAAATTTTATTTTGTTTTTTTCTCTCTTTTTTCCCACTAAACTAAGTATGTGTTAGTAACGAGTGCAAGAATAGGATGAAAAGTGAGGGTGCCAATCAAATGAGTGGAAAGTAGGACTTTCATGTGTTTGGTAGGCGAGAAATCATCAATGAAACTTGTTTAAAAATGAACGGCCTAACGCATTTCAATTTCACTCCAAAAATGAGGTAAAATGCGGTGAAAGTCTACAAGAACCTCTTGACTTCGATTGATTTCCAAAATTGCGCTTATCTCATGTTTGGTGCATGTATAATCAAATATGTGTCTGCATGCATAATTGATTTAATTTATTGATAACAAAATGGAATATGTGACCAAAATTGAATATGGTGTTAGGAAATCGAATTGGAGTTAGCAAAATGTTGTTGGCAAAATCTAACGTGTTGACATATTTGATTGTGTATTTTTTTTTTATAACAGAAGTCCAGCATATAATCTGTGAAAGTAAAATAAAACTCATATATGAGTAAAAATTAGAATCGTAAAAATACTTAATTTTTTTTTATTATCAACTACACCACTTTTAATTTAAAACTTTCATGTATTTTTTTTAACTCTATTTCACTTTAAACAAACAACTTTACTTTCCATTTTCTTTATACTCTCTTTTATTTATCTTCATTCCAGACACTTTTATTTCTTTTCTAAAGGAAATCCTAATTCCCAAGGATGAAATTGAGAATTAGGAGAACAGAAAGAGATGATGCCTGCGAGGGAAGAGCACAATCAGTTGATTTTAAACTGTTGAAGAGAGAGATAAACAGTCAATCTGTACGGAGCGGGCATTCTGGACACTGTCATGTTTGCATTAGATTATTTTTTAAGATTATATATAAAGTGATTCTTCGCAGAAAGAAAATAAAAAGCTATATATTAACATTATTATTAATTTTTTTTACCAAATTATTAATTATTATTAAAACGTTCTACTTAGTAGTAGTAATTTAGATGATGATTAAACATTGTAATTTAATGAAACAAATAACTTTTTTCTAGATCAAATATTCTTTACCAGAAATAATAGTTTGAGTTTAGTATGATGATTATGGATGATAAAAATTTTCTTTTAAGTAAAATAAATAGCTTTTTTATTGTAAATAAAAAAACAGAATTTATAACTGCTTAGTTTTTAGTTAATTTTTATTTCTCTATTTTATAATTTCTTGCAGATGATTAATTTGGAGATTTTAAATTTATTTTATTCCTACCAAATAAAGACACATATCAAATATTAACAACTTCCACACCGCTCAATTTTATAAGGTATGTTTTATTTATACTCTCGTGCATTACTTTCAATGTATTTTTTTTACAAGTGCTTTCACGCAATGTGTGTGTGTCTATATATATATATCACTTAATATTTTTTACTGCATCATTGATGAATTTTTAATAAAAATTTCATTATTTATTTTTTAATTTTATCCTTATTAATTTTTAAAATATCATTATCCTTATTATTGGAGTGAGCAAATTTGTTTCAATTATCGGAGGAGATGAAGCAATTGCAAGATTACAAACAGCTGAAATAGAAAACTCAAAAGGCAATTAATTAGAAGGCTAGAAAACAATGAATAAAAAACAATAATGCTTAACGAAAAAAAACGATAATGCCCTCAACTGCCAAAGTGATAAGAAAGAAAATAAGCCTTTATCAAAGGAGAAAGCTAACGTCATGATTAGGAAAAAAAAAAAAACAAAAACACTAACATCAGAAATAAAGGTGACCCAACCAACGAAATGAAGAGCGTTTATAATAAGGTTGAATGGTTGGTCACCATTTATGTATATTGTATTTTAAATAATAATGCTCAGATTACAATTACGTAAAGAGTTTAATGCTGTAAAATAATTTACAAATTATTATTTGAATTATTTTAAAATAATTATTTTAAAAAGAAAAGTCAATAAACTAATATATTTTGATAAGTTATGATTGGAAGACTCTATGAGTGAATATGGACGCTATAGTTTTTGTATGCACATGATTTTACTGTTCTAACAATCCAGGAAATGATGATCCATTGCTTGAGTGGTTATATTTGTTTGTTTAATAATTTTTATGGATATTGAATTTGATCAATCTAATAGAAAATTTATTAAATGAATAATAATTTTGCATACAATTTAAAAGTAATTATTGATAGTAATTGGTAAGGCTAAGAGTAAAACTAACTAATAGTAGGCTTGTTGAAGTAAGCCAAAAGACCAACAAAAGGAGCATTGACGTATGTTGTTGGCTCTGATTGACCAGCATTATAGCGCGAATCCTGAAAAGAATCATCTTCCGCAGGTCCTCCAACCACAGCCCCTGTTAGGATGTTAGGATTGGGTTTTTCTGATTTGAAATATTGGTCTCCCTCACGACACTGGATATGTTGTGGGTGCATATCCACAGATGGTAAAGTTGAACCTCGGTGGTGTATCTTCTCAGGGTACTTGCCCCCATACCCTACCATGTATGACATTCCTAGTGGGTTCTTTCCCAATATGTAATCCACCTACAAATTTGCAAGATCCATATCATTCAAAAAATTAATTAATGCACATGCTTATACTTTTACCCTTCAATCAGGATTTATTTATGATCAATTGCCCTGCTGCAATGCAATTGCATGCATACCTGACTTTTTGCAAGATTTATGAGCCTAGCTGGGTCGGCAACTTCATTCCCACATGTTACTGTTTTCTTCGCAGATTGCATGTAACGTGCATAAACAATTAAAAGAAATGACAGAGCTGTTGTGTGTTGTAGGTTACATCCTCCAGGTTTGAATAGAAGTCCACCTAATCACCACTCAGTTTTTATTGGACTGAATCAGTCAGAAAGTATATGAAGTGAGTACATGCTGCATTTAATTTATTTTAACCAAATATAATATTTAATTTCCTATTCTTAGCACGTATGTTATTACTTATTGAAATTATAAGCATTGTTAAGCCTTTAATTGAAAAAATTTCCCGAATATATTTAAAGAAAAACTCCAAGTCATATAAACTAATACACCTTTAGAGTACGAGACAGATTTGGTGGGCGAACTCGGCAACAACGAGCATATAAATTTATCTGCATTAGGAATGAAAAGATCTCTACTGGATGCATCAGCCATCGCCCACTGCCAAGATTGGAAGGATTAAATGAGATATGAAAAAACTATTAAGTTACCAATTTTTAGATATACCAGAATTAATGATTGTTTTAAATCAAAATGTAAAAAATAAAAGTGTGGTTGAAAGATTAGTAACCTGCGAAACAAGCACATTTATGCCAGCATGCTTGCAGTCCCATCCAAATTCATCAAGATTGCCAATGGATTGGATGTTTGCTTTCACAAAATCCCGATAATTGGGCCTATTACTGGCTTTATACAACCATGCTGCTCCCCAAATCAACTCATCCTGATCAATTTTGTGCATTAATAATAATAATAATTTGGATCTCACTGCAAAAATTATGAGCTTGAAAATTCTAGTACCATGTAGCCACTAATATCACAGTAGAAGGGGCATGCTCCCGCACCGACGCTGTTATTATAAGATCCACGATATTTATTTGCAAAGTCAAATACCTAAACATAACATAGGGAGATAAACATTATTAGCTAGCAGCAGAACATTTGATATAATTAATAGCGTAGGTACCTGCATAGCCTTAATGAGAAGCAAGTTGGAATAGTGAGGATCAGTTTTCCTAAAAGCCATGGAAGATGCTGCAAGTGCGGCAGCAATCTCAGCAGAGAGTTCTGAACCTGGCCTTTTCTGAGAAACAAAGTAGGAGGTTCGAGGAGTGTCCATATCTTCTGGCCTCTCCCAACAACCGTGATCGGCAATGGGATTGCCAACTTGTGCCACAACTATATTAGGATATTTTGTGGCTTTGAGAAAATAATCACTTCCCCACCGGATTGCTTCCAATGCATTTTGCAACTCTGAACCCATCAGATCTCCAAATTCTAAGACACTCCAACCTAGCATGCTCATTGTGAATGCCATGGGAAAATTGAATTTCACATTGTCGCCAGCGTCATAGTATCCACCTACCATATCCATCTGAAATTTCGAATAATTTAATAAAACATACTATTTAACAGGTGGGATGAGAATAGAAATTTAATATTTATATCAAAAATTGAAAAGCTAAAAGATCAATCAATCTCTGGAATTAATTCACAAAATTTAAGAATTGTCCTTAAAATTATTCTACTCCTTTACTATTTTCACCCAACTATTTTTAATCTAATTAATTAATATGTACTAATCATCGTCAATCCTCACCAGAGAAAAAATAATTTGATTTCATTAATTTATAATATTTATTATTGAATTTAATGCCCATATTAAATAGTAAAATAATTTTATAATGTCATCTGACCATAACTTACAATTAATACGATTTAGTATAAAATAGTTAATTATTATAAAAATTAATAAATTTATTATATATGATAAGTAATTTTTTATTGAATAACCTATATTATATTTTCAAAGCATAAACTATTATATCTTTATTATTTATCAACTATAAAAATTATATAATAGTTAGTATTTTAGCCCTTGCATTGCATGAGCTAAATATTTATTTTATAAGTACAATTAAATTTATGATAAAAATATATATTTTTAAATGCATAAATTATATTATAATTAAAATATGTAATTAATAAATATATTTATACTTATAAATTATATTTTATATTTATGATAAATAATTTATATTATGATATATAAATATTTTTAATTATTGATAATTTCTTTTAAAAAATATTGAAATTAAGATTTTTTTTAAAAAATAAAATTGAATATATTAAAAATGATAGATTAAAAAAATATTAATTGAAATAATTAAGATATTAAAAGTATAAGAAAATACTATGTTTGAATTTAAATATATAATTGAAATAGTTTAGTTTTGATACTCAGTTACAACTTGTTAGATGATTTAGTTGATATTAAAAAATATATGAAAAAATTCACTACATCATGATAACATAGTATTCAACTGAGAGTAAATATAAGGAAGAGTTGAGCAATGAGAAAGCATAACATATTGTAATTTTATAAAAGAAATGCAATAAAAAATTTAAAAAATCATATAAAAATAAATTAACAAATTATACAGAAAAAAGTCTTACATATAACAAACAAAATAATGTTATTTTAACCATATCATTTTTTTAAAGGATCTTTTATGAAATTTTAAAAAAATAACTTTAGATATTGAAAATATAAACACGCATACAGAGTTTAATTACATGAATATCTGAGCCATCATGAAGTGCAGAGTCTTTCCGCCATTTGATGCGTTGAGAAGGTGGTAACTTGCCAGACCTCTGACCTTCAAAAAACAAGATGCTCTTTGCTAATGCTTCTGCGTAGTTAATTGAAGCTGCCATTGTCATTGTGACAATCACCATCATTGACATTGTTACGAACAATAACACTTTTGACGACGACATAGCAATTAGCTATACGTTGTTTGCTCTCGTATTTTACGTAGTTATGTACCTTTCCAATTACAGGTGTATGCTACTGTGCAGTATAAGCCTTCATTCACCTCTCGAACACTATAAATAAGCATACGTTCCTATTATGATATCCTGAAATCTGATCACAATATTTCCATTAACACGTTATAAATAGAAATATAAGAACAACAAGAGAAATAAAAGATACTATAACATATACGATATGTTAAACAAAAGAAATAAAAATTATAAAGTAGTATTAATTAAATGAATAGTTGTAATATTAAAAATATGAATTTAACACTTATGTATTCATGTAAAATAGTTTTCATCCAATAATAAATCACTTTAAAATTATATTGATAATTATTTTAAAAGTGATCAAATTTACTGTTCAAAAGTAATTATATAATTGTGTAAAAAAAGTTTACATTATGAGTGTAACATTTGTTCTCTTAAAATATTCATGTATTTATTATAAAGGAAAAAAATATACATCTAACAATAACAAAAATTAATTAAATTAATAAGAAATAAATTCATAAACTTGAGTTTGATTCTCCCCTAAAGACCTTGTTGGTGGTAAATTGGGAGCATATATGTAACAACCTTGATTAACACCTACAATGATAGTGATGAGGATTTGAGATCTGATTCAATTAAACTTTTTGATATATATATATATATATATATATATATATATATATATATATATATATATAATTATTTAAACAATTTATTACATTGGATTGCCTTTGTTTAAGAGAAAATTTTTATTATAGAAATTATTAGATTATCATTTGGAAGACATGGAAATATTCTACAAAAACTAAAATATCATTAATTAAATAACGACGTACGTATCCACTGAACCATGGATTAAAAAATATATAATGTTTCAAGTTCTGTCTCTAGTATATATAGTATAGTTTAATTTGTGTAAATAATTTATACCGCGGGTTAGAAAAAAAATATAATTATATATTTAAAATTATTTTTTTAAAAATTAACAAATTTAATTATAAAAAAACAAAAAATTTCTCATTCATAAAATTTATAATTATATGTCTATGTAAAAAAAATTACATTATATACTATTTTTTCTGTATAATATATATATATATATATATATATATATATATATATATATATATATATACACATATATCCTTTTAGCAATCCTCCGTGTAATTATTAAGGACATCTTTAGATAAAATTTTCTGTATTTGTAGAAGTTTTTTCATATTAACTTCTCTAAAAGTTAATTTTAACTTATCCATAAATTAATTTTTAACTTATAGAAAAATGTATTTCATTTTTTTCTTTTTCTTTTTCTTTTTTTTTATATTTCTAAAGAAATTTATCTAAACAGATTCTAATAGGAGAAAATATTAATTGTATGATTTAATTATATCTTTCTAAACTTGTGTATTTTTATTTAATATTTTTCACATGAGGATGGTCGAGTGGATAAATATGGGGTCTCCCATATTAGTGCACGAGGTAAATGTAATTATATCGATCTCTATAAGACATTTTTATCCCAACGGCTTCCCTTATCTCAAATTGCCCCAAATTTTTATCATAAAAAATAAAGAATATCAAGGAAATCAATAAGGTCTAACACTTGCAGCGGAATAAAGGCATCTATTATACATATAAAATATACTATAACAATAATCAATAAAGAAATTTGAATTATATATATGGACGTGTGTTTTTGAAGTAATAATTTTTTTTTAATTGTGGGAAGATCCACCTGTATTCATAGCAAGACTACCCATGTTATTAATTATTTGATGAATGAAATTTTAAAAAGATTTGGATTTAGACTTTTTAGAATAGAGATTTGATTTAAAATAATTTTATATCTTTTTATTTTAATTTTTTTTAATTTAAGAGAAAATACTTTTCAAATAATCACATTATTACTTATGATGATTAATCACATGATTTTTAGTTCACTATAACAATAAAATCTGATTCTTATCTTATCTGTGTGAGCAACTTTTCACATTTAAGCAAAAAATCTGATCCTTATCTTATCTGTGTGAGCAACTTTTCACATTTAAGCAAAGATAATTTTTATATTTATACTAATTGTATTTATATTATTGGTGTTAACAAAAATATAATAATATTTCACTAAAATATAATTAAATTAAATTTTTTAACTTAATTATTAAAAAAATTATTTTCTTATGCAAGCTCTTGTTTGCATGTAACCTATATGGATTTAATATTAAATTAATAATAATTTAATGACAATTAATTAATTTATTATTTAAGTTCAACGTCTAACAGCACTTTTTAATAATGGGATAACATGAAATAATATCAATTGATAATATAATATTTTCTTTCATTTATCTATTATAACTCTAGATTTACTCTAGAGTATGTTATCACAATTTATGCATCTTTTTTAATTAATTAAATTATACTTCCTTGATTATTATTGAGGAAGAAATTTTGTTTTTCATAAAAATATATCTAGTAACCAACCGTGTTTACAACACATTTATTTTATATTTATGTAAAAAAATATAAAGTTATTATATAAATATTAATCAACGAAATTATCGAAGTTTTTTGGAGTTTTATTAAGAGAGTGCCATGGGTCAAGGTGAGGGTTCTCTTTTCTTTTAGATAATGAATAGAAATATATTATCGATTATATCAATTATAAAATATAAAATAAGATTTTGTCATATATACAGATGTTACATAAAATCAAAGTCCGAAAGTTTCTACTCTAGGATGGATGTGAATTGAAGTATGCCAAAACACCCACAAGGGGTGCATTGATGTATGTTGTAGGTTCAGAGTGTACAAAATCTGCTCGAGAATCTGCGTATGAATCCTTCATATCTGGTCCTCCCACAACAGCTCCGACAAGCAAGTTGGGGTTTGCATTTTGGTTGTCAAAATAAAATGATCCTCCTTTGCAACCAATGTGGCCGCGGTGCTCATCCACGGATGGCAATGACGACGCACGATGATGTATTCTTTCAGGATATTTTGCTCCGTATCCTACCATGTATGACATATTCGCTGGATTGCTTCCTAGTATGTAATCCACCTGCATGTACGTACATACACAAAAATATGTATTACAGCAGATTCCCAAATATTTTTTATTCTTACAAGTATCATTGATTCATTTAATAACTTTTTTTTCTATATCTTAGAATATATTCTCCGCTAGATTAAAATTTCTTTTACGTAGATTATATTCACAAAATTTTAAATTAATCCAAATATTTTGATAATCTAAAATTTGCATACCTGGCCTCTTGCTATTTGTTTGAGTCGCTTTGGAGAAGCAAAAACTTTACCCCCACAGTCAATCTCTTTATTTGTCTGTTTCAAATAGCCAGCATAAACCAGAAACAGAAATGAGATTGCTGTTGCATGCTGCAAGTTACTCCCTCCAGGCTTGAATAGAAGCCCACCTAATTTCTCAAAAAAGTTTGGATCAAATCATCAACAGGCAACAAAACAAAATATGAGAATTTGGAAAAGGTTCAGAATCCAGTAATGCAAACTTGCTAATCATAAGATCGAAAGTATGTATACTTTAATGTTGATTATACACTTTTGGATTATGGGTAATAAATTTACCTGAAGAGTATGAGACCAATACTGAAGGTGATTCAGGTAGCACAGAACAGACAAACTTGTCAGCATTGTTGAGGATGAAAGGCTTAGAATTAGAGCTACTATTAATTAGAAGCTGCCAGTGATCACAATTGGAAAAAAAAATCATCAGCCAGATCATAAACGTTATATATGATGACGTAAATATATACAAATAAAGAAAATATCTGCAAAAAGGAATAATATATAGTTAATGTTGAAAGAAGAAAATTACGGTTAAATATATATATATATATATATACACACACACACCTTAGACACGAGCACGTTGATGCCAGCATCCTTTGAGTCCCATCCAAATTCAGCAAAGTTTTTCAGATTATGAACGTTTTTGTCAATGTAATCTGCGTAGTAAGGGCGTTTAGTAGCCTTGAACAACCATGCTGCTCCCCACACCAATTCGTCCTATCATTGATAAATTACTTTTAGAAATTCCTTTCTAATATCACTGGGGTCGTCATCCTAAATATAAAATTTGACAATGTTTGTAAAACTAGAATCCACTTCAATCTTTGCACCATTTTTTATTCTCAGCCAAATTAAGAATGAAACACTAGCTAGCTAGGCCTACCTGGTAGCCACTAAAATCACAATAGAATGGGCATACCCACGGTCCGAGGCTGTCATTGTATGATCCTCTGTACTTATCTGCAAAATCAAAAACCTAATTCCAAAGAAAAGTAGATAACTAAATATTGAACCAAACTGTATGTGTAAGAAGAAAATGAAGATGTATACGGAGCATATATATATATATATATAAACGTACCTTTATAGCCCTTTGGAGAAGTCTTGTAGAGTAACCTAAATGATACTTCCTATATACAATTGAGGAGGCTGCAAGTGCAGCTGCTATCTCTGCTGAAACTTCAGAGCCAGGGAAGTCTCTGCTAACGGCAAAGGCTGTTCTGGGGGTGTCCATGTCTTCAGGTCTCTCCCAGCAATTGTGATCAGCATATGGGTCACCGACTTGTGCAAACACAAAACCGGGGATGCTTGTGGCTTTGAGGAAATACTCTGTGGCCCAACGAATAGCGTCTAACGCATGTTTAAGGTCTGGACCCATGAATTTTCCGAACTCTATCACACTCCAGGCAAGCATGGTTGTTGAAAATGCCATTGGAAAGTTGAATTTCACGTTGTCGCCAGCATCGTAGTAACCACCAACCAAGTCAACCTATAGTATTTCGTGTTCATTGGGAAATCATGTTCCTAATCCATTCATTTATATAAAATAAAACGGAGCTTTGAAAGAGAAAAGCATTACCATACTACATATTTATTTCAAAAACCTATAGTACTATTTAAATGAGCCCCAACCCCTTGTCTTATGATGACTTATGAGACAGCAAAGAGCCATTACTTCGAAATGCGCATCAAGTTTTATAATTTGATTTTGATTATATATAAAGAAAAATGAAGTAAATATGCATCTCATTATTTGTTATTAATTATAATAATTCCCTAGGCTATACATTTTATCCTTAAAAATAGCCAAGTACATGTGAAGACCCTTCGAGTACTTTAAAAAGAAGTTGGGTTTATTTAAATCTTTTTGTATTTGTTTTCATATATGACTTAAATATTTATTTTTTTTTCTAATATAATTAGATCTAACTTAAATTATATAGTTTTTGTTAATTTTAATCTTTATAAATTTAAAAAATTATTTCTCTACCACATAATTAAGAATGATGTGTAATATATAAAAATCATATATAATATATATTTACTTTGATAACTATTTAAGTGACATATGACATATCTAAATAATTTATAAAGATTAAAATTACTAAAATAAAATTTAACCAAGAGTACGTATTGTAAACTAGAATTATATTTTACTCTTCTTGTATTAGGGTGATAGCAACTATTGATATATATATTAGAGTGAAGTTTGATGTCTTTTCTGCATTAAAAACAAGCACAAGCATTCCAGTACAATATCAAGACCATGAATTCCCAATTTGGGTAAATCTAGCCAGTCAAAATTTTAAACCAAGGCAGCCATGAAAATTTAGACTAGGAGCAGAAGAAGACAAGTTGATAATTACTTTATTACGAAGGAAAGGTAAGACAGTAGTATCAGCAGGGACTATATAGACATCTTGAAGCGCAGAATCCTTCCTCCAAGTCATTCTCTGTGTTGGTGGCAATTTCCCAGACCTCTGTCCTTCAAAGAACAATATGCTCTTTGACAAAGCTTCTCCATAGTTATGCTCCAAACCCGTTACACTCAATATGGTACCTGCTGCCAATATAAACAGCAACCTTTGCGGGAAACCCATATCCTCAATCTCTCTCCACCAAATCAACCCTAATTAAGCTTCTCTTTCTACACCGATCGAGTACTTAAGTTGCTTGGAATAGGAGATCGAGGGTTATATATATACTTACATATAATGTGCGTTAAAAGCGTATATTCATGAAAAGGATAAGGAAGGAATGAGGCGTACGGGTTATGTTTATCTTAAAAAGCTAAGCAAAGCATTTAATTTGCGCAAGAAAAGGGAACTAACAAAGAATATATATAGAAAATTCAGGAAAAGAGAAAGAATGTTGATGATACATAAATGGAAGAATGGCGGAGCGTGTGTATGAAGTGGGTGAATCATGAATGTTAGTCCGAAAGTATTTGAATGCTTCTCATTCTATACTTATTTCTAATGGCGACTTTCTTTACTTAAATACTCTCTTACTTTGGCTTCACTTCATTTTTGACCTTCAAAACATACATTTGATTAAACGCCCCATGAGAA